>NC_136427.1:169166217-169766217 GCF_052849685.1 Lactuca virosa | reverse complement strand
AACTGTTTTACTTCAAACTGTTTTACAAACTGTTTTACATATCAAATACGGTTACTTAAACTCTTTTAAACTTATATTCTGTTAAATGTGTATCTATATAGATATAGTTATATAAGTAGGATTGAAAGAACTTAGGACTGATAGCTCACCTTACTTCCTGTTCCTTGTTTGGTTGTGGACTTAGGGTATTCCGGTTATCTGTCCGAAGGTCGTTTCAATCCTAGTTATATATTATGTATATGTATATAGATATAAAAGGTTACTTCTTTCATTCAGTTCAATACCTTTGGGTAGCAAAGGTATACATACATGTTCATATACACAAACAACATTACTAGTAAGCTATAATAGGTATAGTTTAGGGAGATACTAATACTATAACTAGAACAATGAAACATACAATGAGTCAGTTCATTCATGAGTAGTACATAGTGATGAGAAACAAACCTAATACATAGTAATGAGAAACAAACATAATACATAGTGATGAGAAACAAACATAATACATAGTGATGAGAAACAAACATAATACATAGTGATGAGAAACAAACATAATACATAGTGATGAGAAACAAACAATACATTACAGAGAGAACATACATACAGGCTAGACAAAGGAAGAACACACAATACAGCTAGCACATACATTACATATACATTATTACAGTTATGTGAGCCACGTAACGGGGCATGGCACTACCTGCCATGACCGTTTTGTATCCAGAATCTCCTTAAGTGGGGAGCGTATGAGTTTGTGTATAGATCTATACTTGATTGACTATCCTACACCTTGATGCTCGCTACAGTGGGACTTGCAAGTCTACGGGTGCCAAACGTCATTTCTTACGACGTCTTACATCGTCGTTTTTCTATGAGTCGGTAGCAGGGTACAGGCCGATCTCGTGGTATTTAATTAACAATTGGTTTAAGGTAGTTAGTACAGCAGTAGTTACTTAATACAACACTACAGTACTATTTCATTTTCCCATTACATTCACTTTGTGAACATTCACACAATGAACAGTAATGCAAAAACTATATTTTTGGTTAATGATAGTCAGATTTGGGAAAATACATACTCTTACAAGAGACACACACACACAGACACTAGATGCCTTGGTAGAAGGCTACTTTTAGTAGGAAACATAGGGTTTTCTAGGAGAGTTCAAACTTTTACAAACTTATACAAACATCTGACGAACATCTTACAAACATCTTACAAATGCTTTCATACAAATACAGACACTTATATACTTATGATCTCACCAGCTTTAAAGCTGATAATCTCTTTCAAAATAACTTGTATTCTCAGGTCACCAGTAGACAGGTACCGGTGCCAGGTTTTGAGAAGATGGAGCTCGTTCAAGACTCGTCTTTTATTTTGATTCATATTTTTGGTGTCTATTAAAATTGACAGAACACACTTGTATGAAATTATATTATTAATGCAATGGATGATGTTGTTGCTTGTTTACTACTTTGCATTGTTATGATACTGTACATGACGTCCTCCACTCCCGAATGTTTCCGCCGTTCCGGTTTTGGGGTGAGACAGATTGGTATTAGAGCATTGTTTATAGTGAATCGAGTATATCAACCCATAAAAGATATACGAACTATAAACACAGCGGGATTAAAATACTCTGATAAAGAGTTTATACTTTTAAATAATAAGATATTTAACCAAGTATACATACATGCATTCATACTAAAATCAGTGTCACTAGGACAGAACAAAAGTATTACGATTGTTGGGCAGCACAAGTAGACTTAGAGACATATAGTCAAAGCTGGGAAGATATAGCCTGATCAACTATATTATCCGAGGGTTGACTAGCATGTGCCTAAGTGTGGTTGTGAGGTTGCAACAAGTCTAAAAACTTACCAACACTACTACAATGAGAACATTGGAACAGAACATAAACTTAAAATACTATAGGAGTATTTTGTGTTACCATAATTACTTATCTGAGAACTAAAGGTCTTTATTAGTATGTCAATACTTGTTTAGTGGATACGCTAAGGTTATATGTATCTGGGATATCATAGACTGAGAATCTGTGATCTTTGCTTTACTTCCTGTTCCTTGTTTGGTTGTGGACTTAGAGTTAGGGTCACCTATTCGAAGGTCTATTCTATTTAGAGTACATATAACTGGTATGCACTAAACAAGTATTGGAGTAACTGATAAAGATCATCTCAAAATTATCTAGTTAGTTCGTCTACTTAGTTATTTCTTATATCGCTTTTCTTGCGTAGATATCATGGCTGGATTCCATATCCCCGGAGACCCGTACTACCCGAACAACGGCAATGCAGGATGGCTTGGAGAAGAGCCAGAAGACGATCACCCAATCCCTTTGGATGATCACGAAGCTGAAGGCTTTTCTGATAGTTCTGACTCAGAGCCGGAAGTCAACAACCAACCCCCAGCTGCTCAAGACCCAAACCCAAACCATCGTCCAACATTTCAAGGACCCACACCTCTGTGGGCCACAAACTTGAATAGATGGAGTCAAGAACAGGGTCAGCCCATTCCTTACAATGGTGACAGGAGTTTCTGCAACCTCACCGAGGGAGGTTCAGCTGACAGGGTCCTACCCATCATGGTCCGTAGGATTGCTCGTAACACCGAGCAAGGTCGAGCAGCTATCGACCGAGTCGTGGAAATTGACGCCAATTCTAGCATTAATACAGTCCGCATTCGCCAGTTAGAGTCTGCTCAGGAAAGGACTCAGATCCACAATGCAGGTCTACAGAGAGAATTGTTGAGAACCAGACTGAGGTTAGGGAACTTCGAGCTCAGCAACTAAGGTCCGATAGGCGCGTGAGGGACATAGAACGTCTTCTGTCGGAGTCAAGAACTCACTCTAGTAGTTCTCGTCGCCGATAGAGTCTCATCGACTTCTCTTTTGGATATAACTAGGTTATGTAAAAACTCTAGTCTAATTTCCTATCTTTGTTCAAACTTAGACCTGTTAGGTCTTGATTAGGTCGTAGTTCTGTCAAAATTTTCCCATCTTGGTTGGTGTAAGACCTACTTCTAGGTCATTTTTCCCGAACTCATTACATCTGTAATTCCAGTATTATTGACAGATATCTAATCTCATGGAAATTATATCCAAATGCGTTCATCTACATTAAATCGTGTTATTCAATTGTGTTGTTGGGCTATGGAGAGTTAGTCCATGAGTCATTCTCATCAATCTTCCTTATTAAATTCTTATCAATATCTTCATCTTTCCAAACTTATAGTTGAAAGATGCCTCCACGCCGATCAACAAGACGCGATCCCCCGGTAACTGCAACACCACTTGCTCCTCAATTCGATACGGCAGCTCTAAATGCTGTTGTAGCTGCGGCTGTGGCTGCAGCCATGGCTCAATACCATTCGTCTGGTTCCACTGGAGGAGGAACGCCTGTTCACTCTACTCCTGGTGAAGCTCCTGTACGCTTGAGAGAGTGCTCCTATAAGGACTTCACTAACTGCAAGCCATTGTCCTTTAAAGGGACTGGCGGAGTCATTTCCCTCTCGCAATGGTTCGAGAAGACCGAATTGGTTTTCGAAATCTGCTCCTGTCCAGAAGGGAGCAAGGTCAAGTTTGCTGCTTGCACCTTTGAGGCAAAACCCCTAACATGGTGGAATAGCCATGTCAAGTCACTATCCCTTATAGTGGCAAATGTTATGGGCTGGGAAGCTCTGAGAGAGCTAATGGTTGAAGAGTACTGCCCAAGGGGCGAAATCCAAAAACTGGAGGAAGAACTGTGGAGCCTAACCATGAAGGGCTCCAACATAGTCTCCTACACCGCCAGGTTCTGTGAGCTGGTGGCCCTCTGTCCTAACATGGTTCATACAGAGGGAAAGAAGATCGAAAGATACATATGGGGGTTGGTGCCTCCATTTCAGGGAAATGTTTTGGCTTCAAACCCCACTACATTCGATAGTGCCAAGTGATTGGCACAGCGGCTTATAGACCATGGGGTTCGTACCCCGACCGCAACAACAACCCTGGCCATCTCAGAACCCGCCAAAACCGCTGATTCCAAGCGGAAGTTTTGGGATGACAAGAGAAAGACGAAGGCTGCCAAAAAGCAGCAGGTCGTGGCAGTTCATGTTGCGATAGCACTTGCCGCTGCTGCTCCGGTAAAGCAGTACGCTGGAAGTTTGCCTAAGTGCAACAAATGAAACTTCCACCACGTCGGTGCCTGTCGGGAAATGTAGTGTTTGAACTGCAACAGGAAGGGGCACACTGCCCATTTCTGCAAAGCTCCGGATTGGCCAATCAACCAAGTCCCTGGCACAGGAGTGGGTCAAGCTTGCTACGGTTGTGGCGAGGTAGGCCACTACAAAAGGAACTGCCCGAAGGCAAGGAATGCCGGTGGAGTGGCAAGAGTTCTGGCTATAGGCCACGAGGAAGCGGTTGCCGACCCCACAGTGGTCACTGGTACGTTTCTCCTCGATAACTCTTATGCATGCATACTGTTTGATAGTGGAGCGGAGAGGAGTTTCGTGAACCAAAAATTTTCTCATTTACTTAAGCAAAAATCACGAGCACTTAAAGAACCGTTCACTGTAGAAATGGCTAATGGAAAGACAGAAAGCACTAGCCGTATATTCATAGGGTGTACCCTAACTTTAGATAGCCATTCATTTTCAATCGATCTCATGCCGGTCTCAATTAAAAGTTTCGACGTCATTATTGGCATGGATTGGTTGAGTCTTCATCGTGCCGACATCATGTGTTACGAAAAGGCTGTTCGCCTTAATCTTCCGTCTGGCAAAATCCTAGTAGTTTATGGCGACAAACCCGGCACTAACCTTCGTATCATCTCGAGCATTCAAGCTCAGAAATTCTTGCGAAAGGAATGTCGCACATTCCTTGCTCATGTGGTCGATGTGAGCCAAGAAACGAAAGACATTCAGAACATTCCAGTAGTACGCGACTTTCCCGACATTTTTCCAGAAGAAGTCCCAGGAATACCTCCGCAACGTCAAGTCGAGTTCAGAATCGACTTAGTTCCAGGGGCTACCCCAGTAGCCAAATCGCCCTATCGTCTAGCACCTGCAGAGATGCAAGAACTATCTTGTCAACTTAACGAACTGCTCAGAAAGGGCTTTATAAGACCAAGCTTCTCACCCTGGGGAGCTCCAGTCTTGTTCGTCAAGAAGAAAGACGGATCGTTTCGTATGTGCATCGACTACAGGGAGCTCAACAAGCTAACCGTTAAAAATCGTTATCCTTTGCCTCGTATTGACGATTCGTTTGACCAACTTCAAGGGGCAAATTTCTTTTCCAAAATCAACTTAAGATCCGGATATCACCAACTACGAGTGCTAGGGGAGGATGTTCCGAAGACAGCCTTCCGAACTCGTTATGGGCACTACGAATTTGTAGTGATGCCGTTCGGATTAACAAACGCGCCCGCAGTATTCATGGACTTAATGAATAGGGTGTGTCGTCCTTACTTGGATCAGTTCGCCATCGTCTTCATCGATGACATACTTATATACTCTCGTAGTAAGGAAGAGCATAGTCAACATCTGCGACAAATCTTAGAAACACTACGTTCGGAGAAGCTCTATGCGAAGTTCTCGAAATGCGAATTTTGGATCCGACGAGTCGAATTCTTAGGGCACGTGGTTAGCGAGGAGGGAATACACGTGGACCCTTCCAAAATCAAGGCCATTGAGAACTGGTCAGCACCGAAGACGCCTACAGAAATTCGTCAATTTCTAGGCCTCGCTGGCTACTATCGCAGGTTCCTTCAGAACTTCTCCCGCATAGCGAAACCTCTTACAACACTGACCCAGAAGGGCGTGGCCTTTGACTGGGAAGAGAAGCACAAGAGAGCGTTCCAAACGCTCAAGCGAGCCTTGTGCACCGCGCCAATACTATCCCTCCCCGAAGGGATAGAAGACTTCGTTGTCTATTGCGATGCGTCAAATCAAGGACTCGGATGTGTTCTGATGCAGCGAGGTAAGGTCATCGCCTATGCCTCGAGACAGCTGAAGACACACGAGGTCAACTACACTACACACGATCTTGAGCTAGGAGCAGTTGTGTTTGCTCTGAAGAGCTGGAGACACTACCTGTACGGTACAAAAAGCACTATCTTTTCAGACCACAAAAGCCTACAACACATATTCGACCAGAAGGAGTTCAACATGAGACAACGACGGTGGGTCGAGCTACTCAGTGACTACGAATGCGAAATTCGTTATCATCCGGGTAAAGCCAACGTAGTAGCTGACGCCCTAAGTCGGAAAGAATATTCTGGTCGTAGAGTCAAATCATTGACTATGACTATCCATTCACACTTGTCCACACAAATTAAGGAGGCTCAGCTCGACGCTTTGAAACCTGAAAATGTGGCGGGTGAATCCCTGAGAGGGATGGATAAGAACTTGGAAGTCAATGGTGGCGGAGCCTTATATTTCATGGATCGGATCTGGACACCGAAACACGGTGGTTTACGAGACTTGGTTATGACCGAGGCGCACAACACTCGTTATTCCGTCCACCCAGGTTCAGATAAGATGTATCTGGATCTTAAAAAGTTATACTGGTGGCCTAACATGAAAGCAGAGATTGCTACCTTCGTGAGTAAATGCCTTACTTGCGCCAAGGTCAAGGTCGAGTACCAGAAACCCTCCGGCCTTCTACAACAGCCGGAGATACCGGAATGGAAGTGGGAGCGGATCACTATGGACTTCATAACCAAGTTGCCCAAGACAACGGGTGGACTTGATACCATATGGGTCATCGTCGACAGATTGACCAAGTCCGCACACTTCCTGCCTATCAAAGAAACAGACAAGATGGAGAAGCTTACAAGAACTTACATACGGGAGATTGTATGACTGCACCGTGTTCCCATATCCATTATCTCGGAGAGAGATAGTAGATTCACTTCGAGGTTCTGGCAGTCGCTACAAAGTTCCCTAGGAACTAGGCTGGACATGAGTACCGCCTACCATCCACAGACCGACGGACAGAGTGAGAGGACTATCCAAACCTTGGAAGATATGTTGCGAGCCTGTGTTATTGACTTTGGGAAAGCATGGGATACTCATTTACCCCTTGTCGAATTTTCCTACAACAACAGTTATCACACGAGCATAAAGGCTGCTCCATTCGAGGCCCTCTATGGCCGAAAGTGCAGATCCCCTCTGTGCTGGGCTGAGGTGGGTGATACCCAGTTAGCTAAAGGACGAGTTCCTGAAAGCACTCTCACGGGTCCGGAGATCATTCGGGAAACGACAGAGAAGATCGTTCAGATTCGTGAACGATTGAAAGCCTCTAGAGACCGACAGAAAAGCTACGCTGATAAACGAAGGAAACCGTTGGAATTCCAGGTGGGCGACCGTGTTCTATTGAAGGTCTCACCCTGGAAGGGCTTAATACGCTTTGGAAAGCGTGGAAAGCTAAATCCAAGGTACATAGGGCCTTTCGAGATTCTTGCCAGAATCGGCCCTGTAGCTTACAAACTTAACTTACCTCGTGAACTCAGTAACGTACATTCTACTTTCCACGTCTCGAACTTGAAAAAGTGTCTGTCCGACGAGACTCTTGTAATCCCACTCGACGAGATCGAGATCAACGAGAGCCTCAAGTTCGTGGAAGAACCTGTAGAGATCATGGACCGAGAGGTCAAGCAAACAAAACAAAGCCATATCCCGATAGTGAAGGTTCGCTGGAACGCCAAGCGAGGACCGGAATTCACTTGGGAGCGAGAGGATCAGATGAAACTGAAATATCCTCGTATTTTTACTTAGTTATTTGTAATAACTTATTTTCTTAAACTCTAATTTCGGGACAAAATTCCTTCTAGCGGGGGGATGATGTGACAACCTGAAATTTCTATTCTGTACAACCATTCACTTCAATAGAAGTCAAAACTGTTTCTGCGAACTTTCAAGCTTTTTGGAATAAGTTTGAGTGTTTTAAAGTTAGTACTTTAAGGAGATATCAGGAGAGAGGATGCCCTAGGGTTTATTGTGCAACAATAAAGTCCCAAAACTCCAAGAGTTTGGATTTTACGGCCTAAACAAGGTGTTTACGGCCGTAAACCCCAAGCGTATAAATATGGCACTTAGCCATTTTTAGCACTTTTTCACCATTTTCAAGTCTAGAACTTAAATCCTCTCAAGTATCATCCGATTTTACTTCTTGATCTTCGACTTTGTAAGTGTTTCTTACCCTAATAAGTTGATATCTAACTTAACCTAGTGATCTTACATGATTCCATCCGTGAAATCATTCCAAATGTGTAGATCTTCAAGTTTCACCAAGAACACCAAGAACACACACTAGTGTTCTTGGACTTTTAGCACCTTTTCAAGCTTCTACCTAGTAAGTACTCCTACCCTAGTGTATTATAAGACTTGTTACACTTCTAATCATCAAGAAAACACCAAAGAAACACAAGATCAAAGGTGTTTACGGTCCAAGATGTTCTTGGACCGTAAACCCTAACAAATGGGCCAAAATGTGCCCTAGTCCCTTACCAACCCTTGGAAACTAGTCTAGATCCCTTCCTTGATGTGCATAGGACTTAAAACAACAAAAAGACCATAAACCATTTGGGTTTACGGCCGTAAACCCAAAGAGAAATGGTCCAAGGACCGTAAACTCCACAAAGGAGTGAAATGATGCCCTAATCTCTTCCAAAGGCTTAGACATGAAGTAGGAATGCTTCTACTGACTTGTAAAGCTTCAAACCACAACATGGTAAAAGTACCATGAGTTTACGGTCGTAAACTCATGGGTTTACGACCGTAAACTCAAGGGGTGATGGTCAAAAAATCGTAAACTCCAAAGGAGTTTACCCTTGAACCCTAAACTCAATTACAAGGTCCTGCCACCCTTAGATGCAATCCTTAGGACTTATAGCACTTAAATCAAGTGTTTTACATGTCTTAGGAGGTCTTAACTTGGTTAATTAGTTGTTTAATGACTAATTGGATACATATATGTGTTATTATATGTTAACTAGGATCCTTGTGTGTGTTCAAGTCTTCACTTGACACCTAGCATCCTATAACATTCCGTTCATCCAAACCACTCACTACAGGTGAGTTCATACCCCTTAATTAACCTTTTAAATGTTTTTAAATGCTTTTATGGCGGGGGGGGGGGGATACAAGTTGAACAATTATAGTTATTATATCAATCACATGTGATTAATAGCTACCAAACAAGTGGATTTCTTACTTTTCAAACTGTGTTACCAAACTGTTTTACTTCAAACTGTTTTACAAACTCTTTTACATATCAAATACTGTTACTTAAACTCTTTTAAACTTATATTCTGTTAAATGTGTATCTATATAGATATAGTTATATAAGTAGGATTGAAAGAACTTAGGACTGATAGCTCACCTTACTTCCTGTTCCTTGTTTGGTTGTGGACTTAGGGTATTCCGGTTATCTGTCCGAAGGTCGTTTCAATCCAGTTATATATTATGTATATGTATATAGATATAAAAGGTTACTTCTTTCATTCAGTTCAATACCTTTGGGTAGCAAAGGTATACACACATGTTCATATACACAAACAACATTACTAGTAAGCTATAATAGGTATAGTTTAGGGAGATACTAATACTATAACTAGAACAATGAAACATACAATGAGTCAGTTCATTCATGAGTAGTACATAGTGATGATAAACAAACCTAATACATAGTAATGAGAAACAAACATAATACATAGTGATGAGAAACAAACATAATACATAGTGATAAGAAACAAACATAATACATAGTGATGAGAAACAAACATAATACATAGTGATGAGAAACAAACATAATACATAGTGATGAGAAACAAATAATACATTACAGAGAGAACATACATACAGGCTAGACAGAGGAAGAACACACAATACAGCTAGCACATACATTACATATACATTATTACAGTTATGTGAGCCACGTAACGGGGCATGACACTACCTGCCATGACCGTTTTGTATCCAGAATCTCCTTAAGTGGGGAGCGTATGAGTTTGTGTATAGATCTGTACTGGATTGACTATCCTACACCTTGTTGCTCGCTACAGTGGGACTTGCAAGTCTACGGGTGCCAAACGTCATTTCTTACGACGTCTTACATCGTCGATTTTCTATGAGTCGGTAGCAGGGTACAGGCCGATCACATGGTACTTTAAATAATAATTGGTTTAAGGTAGTTAGTACAGCAGTAGTTACTTAATACAACACTACAGTACTATTTCATTTTCCCATTACATTCACTTTGTGAACATTCACACAATGAACAGTAATGCAAAAACTATATTTTTGGTTAATGATAGTCAGATTTGGGAAAATACATACTCTTACAAGAGACACACACACACAGACACTAGATGCCTTGGTAGAAGGCTACTTTTAGTAGGAAACATAGGGTTTTCTAGGAGAGTTCAAAATTTTACAAACTTATACAAACATCTTACGAACATCTTACAAACATCTTACAAATGCTTTCATACAAATACAGACACTAATATACTTATGATATCACCAGCTTTAAAGCTGATAAACTCTTTCAAAATAACTTGTATTCTCAGGTCACCAGTAGACAGGTACCGGTGCCAGGTTTTGAGAAGATGGAGCTCGTTCAAGACTCGTCTTTTATTTTGATTCATATTTTTGGTGTCTATTAAACATGACAGAACACACTTGTATGAAATTATATTATTAATGCAATGGATGATGTTGTTGCTTGTTTACTACTTTGCATTGTTGTGATACTGTACATGACGTCCTCCACCCCCGAACGTTTCCGCCGTTCCGGTTTTGGGGTGTGACACATAATACTTAGGCAGTATAATAGCTATAACTAGAATTAAAAACCAGGTTTTAAGTTAACATAAAACCCACAATAGCAACATACTAAACAAGTATATATAGAACCCCTGAATATACCTTCAGGGTTATATTAATAACATAATAGGTTTTATCTTGACATAAAACCAACAATAGCAACATATTTAGTAATTAGTATATAGAACTTCCGAGTATAACTCCGGAACTATATCGCACACAACATATATATAGAATCCTAAGTATAACTCAAGATCTACATTAGTATACTTCTATAAAAATAGCATGCTAACAAGTTTACGATACTTGTATATTTTAGAAATATTATATACAAAACAACTATATCCCGGTTAATATAACTATCTATGTCGATACGAGTGTACTATCACATAGACGTAATGTTAACATATATATAATATTTAGCATGCGTTTTACCCCGAAAGTATTGAAAAGTGGGGCCGTGAAACTCACCTTAATAGCATTATTTTATGTAATCTAAGCAGAAAAGGTCAGCGGTACGAGGTCGTCGGGGCTCGAGATGCAAGAGGGCTTCAACAAATTAGAGAAAGGAAAGAAGTAAAGGTGTGAGAATAGCTGAAGTCGGTTCTGCTATTTATAGTAAGATTTTTGGCCCTCGCGACGTGAGAAACTCCTTGTTCACGTCGTGAGTTTGGAACTTATCTCTTCGTAGACTTGCCCTCCGTCTTCTAGCTTCCGAAGGTGGCCATATGACTCCTCACGTCGTGAAAAACTCCTTGTTCACGTCGTGAGTTTGGATCTTATCACTTCGTAGCCTCGTCACGCACCTTCTAGATCCGAAATGTGGCAAAATGACTCCTCATGTCGTGAGTTTCTATGCTCACGTCGTGAGCTCAGTCAGATTAGGGTTTCTGACAGCTGAATCTTCGGAAGGTCGTAACTTTCACATACGAACTCTGTTTTTGACGTTCTTTATATGCACGCGTAGGTATTTACGAGTACTACAACTCTATTTTCGAATCAAATAGCTAATTCTAAGTCTATTTTAAATTCCTCTTATTATAGAGATTTATAGTGTTTGCTTTATCATAACTTCTTCATGCGAAGTCAGATTCAGACGTTCTCTATATTTTTAGAATCGTTTGGACGTATACTTTGAGTTGTATCATAATGAAAGTTCATATATGTATTAGAATTTAACATAAACTACATAGTACATTTATCACATTACATGATTGGTATAATCACATGTGATTGTTATGGACCTATTTTGACTAGTGTTACATTCTCCCCCCGTTGAAGTAAATTTCGTCCCGAAATTTATTTTGTACCAGGTACCACCGAAGGGTCCTGGATTGCTTCCCTGCTTCCTGTTACGAATGTCCTACCACGGCCTAACTTCCTTGACTCCTTAACTTTGGACATTCCTTCTTGATATGTCCAATTTCACCACAGTCAAAACACGCTCTTCCTCCATCATAGCCTGTTCCAGTGTTTGTTCCTTGATTTTCTGTTGTAGGTGTTTTGCTCCTGCAGAAATTGGCGGTGTGTCCCTTTTTCTTGTATTGAGTACATATAAAGCAGTTACCTAGATGGTGACGGCTACACTGAGTGCATTTTGGGAGTTTTCCTTCATACCGTCGTGGTTGTGTGGGTATTACTGTTGTGGCTACATAATTTGTTGCCACATATTGTCTCTCCTCAGATGATTGTATGGGATTCTTCCCATTAAATTTGCGCTTGTTCGTTCCAGATTCGAGAGACTCAACTATAAATTCCACTTGGATTTTTGTGCTGGTTAGCTGATGAGCTATACGCTTTGCACTGTCATATGTTGTAGGCTTTGATGCGATCACCATTCCTTTGATTTGCGATGCTAGACCCCAGATATATCGCTCAATCTTCTTGTACTCTGGGGTTACAAGTGCCGGACACATCACCGCAAGATCATTGAATCTAGCGGTATAAGCATTTATCTCTAAACCCTTCATGGTTAGGGTCCACAATTCTTGTTCCAGCTTATGTATTTCCTCCCTAGGACAATACTCCTCTACTAGCATCCTCTTCATCTCTTCCCATTGCATGGAGTTTGCAGTATCAATTCCCATTGTATTCACATGGTTGTTCCACCATGTAAGTGCTGCATCAACGAAGGTACACGCAGCAAATCGTACCTTACATTCGTCCGGACAGAAGCTTATTTGAAATACTGATTCTGCCTTTTCAATCCACCGGGTCAAGTTAACAACCCCTTCCGTTCCATGGAAGCTCCCAGGTTTGCAATTCATAAAATCCTTGTAGGTACACATTCTGGCGGTCCCTACATTGCCTTCATTTCTAACTCCTCCTCTTGTGACATTAGCAAGAGCTGCATCGATTCTCTGAGCTATGATTTCTTCAAGTTCTGTTGAACTCATTGGAGGGTTTATTTCTGGTGGTGGTGGTTGCAGTTGTTGTTGTTGTGGTTCTGGTCGTTGGTTAAGATTTAGCCGAGCGCTACTTCTTCTAGGCATTTTGTTTAGTTCGTATACATTTTAGATCACCAAGTGTTTAGTCTATCAAATATTACTCCCAATTTAAATAGTTCATATGATCTGATCATAATAAAATATAGTTGTACACCTACACCTAGTTGTGATAAGATCTATGCACATATTAACTTTAGATGGAATATCTGATCTAAATCCTTGAGATCAAAAACATTCCGGGTATTTAGGTGTATTATCATCGTGGGTCTGAGTCTTCATATATGACTCTATATTTGTTATATTCATGCTCTATTAATTATTTTTCGTTACTTCAGGGCTAGCTGATAAGGCACCGGGCAGTCAGGACAGTCGGAGGGCGGGATCATTTTAGCATATAGCCGTTCTGAAATCCAGCAACCCAAGCGACATGTCTATCCTGTCACCGCTCCCGTAAGTAGTCCTTTAGTAGTATAATTAATAATACTTTATATTTGTAGGCTAAGGGATATACCTAAACCTAACAGAGTAAGCCCTAAACTATAGGCGTGCTTTCCTGAGAAAGAACTAATTCACTATAGTTAATAGCTCTGATACCAATCTGTCACACCCCGGCCGTTGGCGAAAACACCGGGCGGTGTAACGTCATTTCTCGTATCATAGTTATCAACTTCCTGAAAACACATACATTGTAAAATACGTCAACATAAAGTTGGTGAGTCCACAGGTTTTGACTCCATATAAAAATAATACATTTTCCAAGTTCAAAGGTATAGTTTTGAAAGTATCATTTTGACTCTCCAACGTTTAGTATATATAATGGTTTACTTACCAAATAAGTAGTTTACCTATAAGTCTCATATACTATGAATATAAGTGTTTGTAATTCCATACAAAGGAAAGTTGCTACGTATAAATCTTATTTCAATTCTATACGAGTAAAACAGCTATGTATAAATCTATTTCAATTCTATACGAGTATGTGTGTTAAGTATAATTATCTACTTAATATACAAGTAGTATACCTACCAGTTTCTTGTACCTAGAATATAAGTGTTTGGAAAGCTTATACTTAACATTAATACTTGTATAACGACAAAGTATAATGCTTCTAACAATTTGCTACCATGAGTCCGTAACCGCGACTATATGACTAGTTTCAAACCTCTGCTTGATGCTACAAGTTTTGCATCTTAAGATAAGTTCCACACGCTTCATCAACGTCGGAACAATAAACAAATAAATGGACAGTTCGTCACTCGCACACCGTTGTGTTGTAGCTAGCAACCATGAGTGGGGTTGTCAACCCATATCTTATTCATACACGACTTCCTCGCTCACACGGGATTAACGGTTACAGGTCAGAGGATTTTCCCTAAGATTTCCAATCTTAGTTGATGAATACAATAACTCATGTAGACTTGTCGAGTTCCGTTAGTTCTAGTAGTAAAATCATATTCATGTCTAAAACCCTAAGTTATTAGACTATACTTTAAACATTACTCCTAATATTCATAATACTTAGGCAGTATAATAGCTATAACTAGAATTAAAAACCAGGTTTTAACTTAACATAAAACCCACAATAGAAAAACACTAAACAAGTATATATAGAACACCTGAATATACCTTCAGGGTTATATTAATAACATAATAGGTTTTATCTTGACATAAAACCAACAATAGCAACATACTTAGTAATTAGTATATAGAACTTCCGAGTATAACTCCGGAACTATATCGCACACAACATATATATAGAATCCTAAGTATAACTCAAGATCTACATTAGTATACTTCTATAACAATAGCATGCTAACAAGTTTACGATACCTGTATATTTTAGAAATATTATATACAAAACAACTATATCCCGGTTAATATAACTATCTATGTCGATACGAGTGTACTATCATATAGACATAATGTTAACATATATATAATATTTAGCATGCGTTTTCCCCCAAAAATATTGAAAAGTGGGCCGTGAAACTCACCTTAATAGCGTTATTTTACGTAATCTAAGCAGAAACGATCAGCGGTACGAGGTCGTCGGGGCTCGAGATGCAAGAGGGATTCAGCAAATGAGAGAAAGGAAAGAAGTAAAGGTGTGACAATAGCTGAATTCGGACCTGCTATTTATAGTAAGATTTTTGGCCCTCACGACGTGAGAAACTCCTTGTTCACGTCGTGAGTTTGGAACTTATCTCTACGTAGACTTGCCATCCGTCTTCTAGCTTCCGAAGGTGGCCATATGACTCTTCACGTCATGAAAAACTCCTTGTTCACGTCGTGAGTTTGGATCTTATCACTTCGTAGCCTCGTCACGCACCTTCTAGATCTGAAATGTGGCAAAATGACTCCTCACGTCGTGAGTTTCTATGCTCACGTCATGAGCTCAGTCAGATTAGGGTTTCTGACAGCTGAATCTTCGGAAGGTTGTAACTTTCACATACGAACTCCGTTTTTGACGTTCTTTATATGCACACGTAGGTATCTACAAGTACTACAACTCTCTTTTAGACTCAAATAACTAATTCTAAGTCTATTTTAAATTCCTCTTATTATAGAGATTTATAGTGTTCGGTTTATCATAACTTCTTCATGCGAAGTCAGATTCAGACGTTCTCTATATTTTTGGAATCGTATGGAAGTATACTTTGAGTTGTATCATAAAGAAAGTTCATATATGTATTAGAATTTAACATAAACTACATAGTACATTTATCACATTACATGATTGGTATAATCACATGTGATTGTTATTGACCTATTTTGACTAGTGTTACATTCCTAAGGTTGTTTTCTATACATATTAGTTTCTATAGGCCCTAATCTCATACATATGTATGTTAATATATAATAAATAGGATCCATTTGTGCTCGGGACTTCACTTGGCATACTTAGCATCCTATAGCGATCTTTCATTCGAATCACTCAGTACATGTGAGTTCATACCCCTACAAATACACTTTTAAATGCTTTTAAATGCTTTTAGGGGGGGGGGGGGAATAAAAGTAAAACACAATACTAATGTGTTAACCATTTACGTGTGAAAACAGTAAACAAAAGGATTTCTTATACTCAAAAACTTGTTAAAACTCTTTTAAATTATTTTAGACTTCTTTTATATCAAAATCATATATTTATTTACGTATAAGTATGCTTTAACGGACTTAGGACTACTGCTAAATACCTTGACTCCTGTTCCTTATTTGGTTGTGGGCTTAAGGTAGGATCACTAGTTCGATTGTCGGATAAATCATAGTTATGCTTCTTATATATATATATATATATATATATATATATATATATATATATATATATATATATATATATATATATATATATATATATATATATATATATATGAATATTAAACCCATTTTTAAGGATTATACTTAACTTAGTTGCTTATGGTGAGTAATTGAGTCTTTTCTACAAATCAGAAACAGTTCAAACAAACATACTAGTAAACTATAATAGGTATAGTTTAGAGGTTCATTACATACTATTTCTTGAACAGAGAAACATACATGAGTCAGTACATTCACATCATTACAATACATTACAAAACATACTATAACAAGAACAGAAAGGAACATACATACTATAACTATAACAGGAAGGAACATACATACTATAACAAGAACAGAAAGGATCATACATACTATAACATGAACAAGATAACGATAATGTGAAACCACTATTTCATGGCATAGCAATATACTTGTTGTGTCACGTTTTGTAACAAGAGTCTCCTAGAGGGAGAGCATGAGTTTGTGTATAGATCTATACGGGATTGACCATCCTACACCTTGCTGCTAGCTATAGTGGGACCTGCAGGTCTACGGGTGACAAATGTCATACTATTTTCGACGTCTTTAGAACGTTGTGTTTTATACTAGTCAATCAAGCATGGTTATAACTTAATCACATTTTTAACCTTAATTAACAATTTTGTTTTAAGGTAGTTAGTGCTTCAGTAGTTTTTTTATACAACAATACTGTACACTTTCATTTTTCCATTACATTCATGCTGTGATATTCTCACCTTGAGAAATGAAAACTATTTTTCTAGTAAAGATAGTCATAAACTTGGAAAAACATACATTTTTACGAGAAAACAAACAAACAAAACAATTGAGTCTTGGTAAACGACTACTTTTCATTTTAGTAGAAAATATAGGATTTTCTAGGAAGTATACAAACATTTACATCAAAACACATACAAACATTTACATGAAACAAATGCAAACTTTTGACATTAAAATACTTATGAACTCACCAGCTTAAATGCTGATCTACTCTTTCAAAATAACTTGTATTCTCAGGTCACCAGTAGACAGGTACATTGGACCATGTTTTGAGAAGACGGAGCATGTTCAAGTCTTGTCTTTTATTTTGATATTATTTTTGGTGTCTTACAACTATTCATAGAACACACTTGTATAAAACTATATTATTAATGCAATGGATGATGTTGTTGCTTGTTTTACTATCGTGTATTGTTATGATACTGTGCATGACGTCCTCCGCCCTCGAACGTTTCCGTCGTTCTGGTTTGGGGGTGTGACATACGCCCATGTCATTCCCTCCATCTTGGTTATTCCTTCCAACCACTGGCGGTTCAACTTGGCCAACGGTTCTGCTGTAGTTTCCTTCTTCTGACTGACCCTCATTCAGTTCAGGTTATTCAACAGGCACAATTGGTTCTTCCTTATTATTCAACATCATTTTCCTCATCTCTTCCCTCTGTTCGACCATCATAGCCCGAATCACAGCTTGTACTCCTGCCATCGTGATTGGCTCAGGTGCAGCTGCTACTTCCGGTGCATGCTCAATCACTTGGGGTTGAGGCTGCTGATTCCTATTTGGATTTGTGTTTCCAAATCCACTTCGGGTTCTTGCCATGTCGATCTATACACCAAATTAGGCGAATTTAGATCTTTGTTTACGATAGGCGTTTAATCCTCCTTGTCACTCTGAAAAGTTACATGCTAGTTCTAATACCGTAATTATACATTTAGAATCCTGAACACATGAATTTTCCAGATCCGGTCGGCAACAGACCATAGATCCGATCAAATAATAGCTTATAAAGCATCATTATAGCTAAAACATAAATCATTTAGCACATAATAGCAATTTAGGCATCTTTCCTAAAATAAGCTAGTGCTCGTGTCTAATATGTAGCAGACACTCATCTCACAATCATCGCTTAGCATTCTATGTTTAAGTCTAGAAATCCTACAAATCCTAGTTCGCTTAAACTAATGCTCTGATACCAACTGTGACATCCCCAAAATAAAAGTATACCTTTAAAGAAATTTGTTGCGGAATTTGTTTCAAAGCATTTCCGAAGAAATGTATTTTCATTATATTAAAAACCTCAGGATGTCTTTGTCAATACAGATCAAAAGCAGAAACAGAAACAACATATGCCTTAAACATCTATTTATTCTAGTGGCCTATAATCTATTGATCTCTCATCAGACCATCACTCTTTTGCTCTCTTGCCGCTACCTGTATACACGAAACTGAGTGGGTCAGGCTTGGGAGCCTGGTGAGTACATAGGATTTTCAACCCATAATAATTAAGTTTATTGGTTTCATTAATCAATCAACCCGATTACCCATTCCCGTTATCCTCACTTTCTGTTGCTAAAGCATTTAAAGTAAGGGACCTAGCCTAAGGATTTTCATAAGGATGGACACTACTGCTAAGGGGGTTCCTCAGAAATATATTTCCGTAAGGCAACCATGAGGGGGATGGAGTACACCGGTGAACACATCGTTCAAAAACACCTACAGGTTGCGAGTCTGCTAGCGTTCCACTAGATTGTCTACATAGTCTGTAGTTGTCATCTATACTCCGCTAGATGACTGGATCATCGTAAACATCAAGGCCTCTCATCATTTTATTTCATCACACATCAACTATTTCATCTACCCATGTTCTACCCAACATATTCGTAGATATAAAATACATATACAGTTTAAATCATTTAAAACATGTATAAATAGTTCATCCAGCATAAATATCAAGAACATAGATAATATGCACACATAGCACGTAATTTATATTAAATACTTCATATCTATGTGTAAGAGGAAAGTAACTATGCACTCACTTGTTAAAGTGGTGATTCCAACTTGGACAGCGCTTCGCTTCTTAACAATATAATTTCCTTCGACGAAACCTAGTATTATTACCACTAGATTTTAATCTAATATTTATTGCGACTAATTACGAGCGTTAATAATTTTATAAATGTTAAACAATACTTTTCAACCACTATGTACAGACAAGGGTCAAACATGAAACACCGGAGGGCATGACCATTTTGGCATTATAGCACTTCTGAAATCCAACAACCCTATGCGGCCCTTCAAACCAGATTCCCCGTACCGCGAGTAGTTAAAAAATATCATAATAACAATTTGTATATTATATTTTATAATATATATATATATATATATATATATATATATATATATATATATATATATATATATATATATATATATATATATATATATATATATATATTGTTTATAAGTTTATAATAACGATAATAAATTTAAACCTAAGCTATACTTAAAGTAGGGTAAGCATAACTCACTTACCAGGAGGTTTGCTGGAAACCGGGCTCTGTGGGGGCGGAACTTTCCGAGGCGAAAAGTTCTTTTTCTCGGAGCCTTCTGGCGCTCCGAGGCTTTTCTCTAGCACTTAGAAGTTACTAGGGTTGGGAGGTCTTAGAGAGAAGTTAGAGGGAGAAGAGAATGGTTTTTGGTGTGAGAAATGAAGGCACCCTCGCATGGTATTTATAGGAGTCTGGCTTTGGTTACGCAGGGCGTACCCTCGCAGGTACGTTGCACGTACCTCGATGCGTACCAGCTTACACAACGCATACAAGAGGGGAAGGTGTCTGAAGTCTGCTGGGGCGACGTGGCTGATCCGAGACCAAGCATCCGAGACCGCGGGGCGTACAGGTCCTGTACGCAGGGCGTACATTGTACCCTCGCAACAGTTTTAACAATTTTCTAAATTTCGTTACTTTCGCATACGTGTTCCGTTTTCGACGTTCTTTATATCCACGCGTAGGTGGGAACGTACTCTACAGCTTTTGTTTAGACTCTGTCGACTAATTTTTACTTTATTTTTAAAGTTATATCTTAACAGGCCTGTAGAGGTAAAGTCCGTTAAAAATTCATAACTTTGTTTAGATCACTAAGGCAAAAAGGTACTTTATCGTAAACTCACTTTTTACGTCACATAGCGTCGTGCCGGTTTTGTCGGTAAACTTCGACAGGTCATAACTTCTTCATTATAACTCGAATTTCGGCGTTCTTTATATCTCCGGAATCCTTGTCACGAACACTACAACTTTCTTCATAGATATTGAGTTTATCTATTATTTTATTTTTGACGCTTATTTTTATTCTTAGTTTATTATATCTTATAAATAAGTATAATGCACATAAAATCACATAATTCACATAATATTCAAGTAATTCCTCTTTAATACTTCAAAATAGGTTACAATTGTTGACCCTAACTAATACATCATCACACCAATGCTTAGCCTAGAAACACATGCGTTACAAATGCTCCCTTATCTCGTCTTCTGGCTCACATGTCCATTCTGAGCCCTTACGGTGCTGCCACTACACCTTCACTAGCTCGACCATCTTGTTCCTCAGATTATTGGTCTTCCTGTCGAGAATTGCTATTGGCTTCTCTATGTAGTTCAGGCGGTCATCCACCTGAATGTCCTCCAAAAGAATCACCACAGAATCATCAGCCAAGCACTTCTGCAGTTGCGAGACATGGAAAGTGATGTGGATCCGTCTAAGCTCCTCCGGAAGGTCTAGTCAGTATGCCACCTTGCCCACCCGAGCTATAATCTTGGAGGGTCCGATATACCTGTTGGGTTATGAGCATTCTAACACTCCTAAGTGTACATGCAACCCTATATACCTTGGATCTATGTTTGCTCTATTATACATGCAAATATGAATATTCTAAGGTATTACCATAACTAGCATACAAAACATTGATACTTGGGTAATAAACTAGATAGACATACATACCTTGTTGATGTAGCTTGACTCCATGAAGCTCGAGAGCCTAGTGCCCCAAGTGTGACACCTCAAATGGTTCACACAACATCACCAACACATGGAATAACCATGAGAAGAAGACACTAATGCTTAAATCGGCTAGCCCTCATATATGTATCACTAGTACCAATTTCTTGAGCTAAAGGAGTCCTTATATAGTGTGCACATTAGGGTTACACCATGTAACCCATGACTTTACCCACTCCTTATGCTCCATGGGTTTTAACCTCCATGGAGTATCCATGGATCACCACATGGGTTAAACCCAACATAAGGAATCATGGATCATAAGCCCACATATATAAAAATGAATGATTTACACAATCAATCCCCATATATTTAATTAGTCTCTTTTTGATCACTAAATTAAGTCCAAATTAATTCTTGATCAATACTAATTAAATAACATGATTTCATATTAATATATTAGAACTTATAATATATTAATATATTACAAATGTCTTCTCCTCACAAACGGTCTATCCAAATGTTCTGATGCCATGCAACCCAAATAGACCATGCCGAGTCGGGTCAAGTACATACCAATTATAGTTATGGACTTAGAAACTAATCCAATAGTCTCCCACTTGGATAAGTCTAAAACTATTATTGCGTATGACTTCAAGAACCAATTGGCAATCGTAGCTCTCAAAAGCCGCTATCGAACTCTGACCTTGTCGATGAACTCTGACCTTTGTCAATAACTTGTCCATTACATAAGGGATCATATATTCCTCCATTCTAGATATCATATGGACTAAGACATGGATTATAAATCATTCTCTCTGTCCATTTGTTGTTTCCCGATTTCCGATTTATGACGACTGACTAATTGAACAAATCAAATCAGTCCAGGTCCAGCCGAGCACTTACATTTGTCATCACTAAATCATCGAGGGGCCCACAGATATCGCTTTTATCCCGAAGGTAAAAGGAATGGATAAACTTCGACTCATATGGCTTGTTCTACTACTTGTTGAATCATACACAAAGGCACGTTTTATAACATCGAGTTACCAATGCGTTTTCGTGCAATCAATGTATAACCAACTCATAGTAACAACTCATATCTCTAGGTTTGAAAAATATAAGATATTATCGTCTCATGATCACTCGTGATAAAATCCATGAAGTGAGTCAAATGAGCATGGGTTGAATCCAATACTCAGAACTTATGAGCACTCATGAGTGTTGTAGCACCGCTTTGTCCAACATCTTAGACCTCTACAAGCCAACCCATGACAGTCTTGATTCATATCTACTTCCAACATATGACCGACTGTGGATGGTTTGAATAACTTAGTCATTCGGGAAGAATGACCTAGTTTATTCTGGAAGTCAAAACATGCAAAATGAAACAAAAGAATAATTGAATCCAATATGGTATCAAAACCTATGAATATAAATAGAAAACCTTTTATTTATCACCATACTGATTACTCATTATTCACTGTTTCGGTTTTATCAACTTTATACTTGAATTAAAAACACTTTTTGTCCCATGCTCCAAGCATGTACACTATGTTTTTTCTAAACAATAGCTTTGCCATACACCAAGTAAGCACTCTATGTTTGTCTATGATCTTTACTTTGTGAACTAGATCGATTGAACATAATTTTCAATGACTCTCTTTTCACACTCCCAAATCCTTATCGAAAATGTAAGGATTCCAAATTCCTATCATTTACCGAAATCTGTTAGATTTTAAACTTATATGCATTGATCCTCTTGTAATGATTATGCACAAAGTCACAAAGACTTGTCAACAGACATTACAGAGTATTCCAATGGAGATCAACTCCATGGAAACATCCTTCTTGCATTTAGTTTTTCTAATCTTACACAGATTGAATAACTTCCAACTATGAAACATTTCCATATTCCCATTTTGACTGTCACTTCTGAACAACAGTTGCCTCCTTTCAGAGTATGTCAATATGGTCCTTCCAAAATTTAACACTATACTTCCAACTGTCCCTGAGCAACCAATCTTTGGTAAACCTTAGATTGTTCTCGACAATTGCTTAATCATTTTAGTCATATCCAATTCTAGATTTTTCCCCTTAATGCCCAGAGCATTTGGAAAATTTAGAAAGGATGAATATTATAGCACATGCAATCGATCCTATATCTGAAGCATATGGGACAAGATTCATGATGTCTCACATAAAGACATGATACTAGACCAGTCTTTTTGCTATAATATTTCTATGTCTATTTGCCAAGTTCTCATAATTCAGATTATGAAAAGGATGCCGTAATCATAATCGAATTTTAGAACGCAAATCATGGACCAATATATAGAATTTCCTTATGTTGAGCCACTCCAACATAAAATTCATATATATATCCTTAATTCATATATATATCCTTGACTAAAGACGATTAAAACCTCAATCTAAGCTTTTAGAATTGAAATGAAGTATAATTTCCTCTCCCTTAATTATAGCAAAACAACTTTTTCCCAATTGAAACTTTTGTTTTCTATAATTAATATTGCTAACTTGCAAATACTTGTCATAATTATCATGCTCCCACTAACATGATGATTATTAGCATAATACTTATGCTCCCACTAGCTTTGACATGTATCCAGAAATTAGCTGGACTTCTAGAAATCAATACTTTATTGACTTTCTTACCAAAATTCAGATTTCTGATAGGAGATTGCTTTGATAAGACTTTATCAAAATCATACACCTTATCTTAGATAGCTCACAGGTGTGTCTAAACAATTTTAGAACTATGAAAAGGGATGCCGTAATCATAGTCTCGATAGTTTGGACTTTTGCCATTTCTCATAAGTCCATGTTAGTGTGTCGGTTAACCACGCACGCTCCACTAACGACTTTGAGAATGCAAAGATCACAATTGCTATCTTACTTAAAATCTACTTGTTGGAAGTGTTTCCTCACCATCATTTTCATGAATCGGAGAGAAACCTTATGACCCTTAGATTTTATGGTGTATGTGTTCTTATCCACGTGAATTTGTCAAAACCATAATCACAAGACTAGGTTAGTGACAAATCCAAACTCATATGGATTGAACTTGTGCAATCTTAACTTCTCGCCACTTAGCAGTACAGGGCCTGCCATTGCTTCCAAGTAGTTATGCAAACAATTGAGAACATGTAGAACTCAAATGTATAGCCAACTTTACTGGAATGGGAACAGAAATGTCAATATGTCAACATGATAGGTTATAAACCTCACGTCGTGTGCTAGTGTCAAACTACATGTTTTTATTCTTGATTAGATCTTCAAATTCTTTAAGGATCTTTAAGACTCCCACTGTCCTCTTGACATATAAGACTCACTTGTCAAATATTCAAGAGATAGTGCGGATTCTTTATCAAGACAAACACTTCACACAATTGGCCTAAGTTGGTCTTTGTTTTATCCAAAACATCACAACTTACCAATTTCAAATGTACAAAAGTAGGACACTGTTACTCTTACATTTGATAAGTGTTATAAACCTTTGTTTAAGATATGTCACTCAACTTACCGTCTTGGAGTATTACTCTAAGACTTGTTTTTGGAACGAAGTATGACTCATCTTCTTGATTTAACCATTTCAGCAATTCTTGATTCCTCTCCTTAGCCATAGGAATGCACTAAGATTTCCTTAGAGGACTAATTGTGATATGGTATCTTAATCATTAAGATGATCACAAAACATGATACTAAAGTACTCTCCCATCTTTTCTGATTTGAGAAACTTTTATCTTTCTACCTAATTTGATTCTTCTCATTCGTTCTACCATACATCAAAACTTTTCCAATGTTTCAGAATTATACTTAAACTTGTAAGTATAATCATATTTACTAAACTTTAGTAAATCATGACGAATAGTCTTATCGATCTTTTGTGGTGGACTTGATCAGTGCACCAAAATGTGTGCTCGATCCCTTAGTCCTTCACTTGACTCACATATACATGTGAACAAGGAATTAATCTTAATTTTCCAAAGATGAAAATTCTCATTCATCATACTATACAACTTGCATGATTTCCAAGTTTCTATCCAACTGAAACCTTGGGTGATGAGAATCATTCCTTGTTTGGTAAATTAGACATTACCACAAATGAAAGAAACAAAACCATTTTCCATTATTGCTATCAATGGAATCATATAAGCAACAATTTTTCCACAAATGCCATTGTAAGGATACTTAGAATAAATAAAATCAAAAATTTCCTTTAATTTTAAAACTTTGCGGAAAAACTTATCCTTAGAGTGCAAAAGCATATGAAAAACTTGTTGTTATCTATTCCTAAGCAATATATCATAACTCCTATGCAACAGCTCAAAATTTTTATCACTGAACCATGCGATCGAGATCCATCTTCGTGATCAGAATCAACATATACTTCCTTTAAGTTTCTTCATTTTTCTTTGATTCTTAATACATCAACATGTGACCCACTCACATCATGTAATAAGAATCTCAGAATAGAAACTTAACAGAGTTAGATAGTGGACTTTACCCGATGTCGAGTCAAACAAACTTCTTGACTTGATCAACCTTATGATCTTTCAGGTAAATAGGCAGCTTCGCAATCAATGCCCCTTCCTTTGGCAATAGACACATATGGACCCTTTGGTAGGACTATCTCAGATTTAGCCATTCTCTTTACCATTTGGTCAACTGAGTTGACTATGGCCGATCCCTTTCCATTGGGAAGAGAAAGCTTTTACTGGGTATCCATTGTCAATGTCCATTGAAGGTTTGGGAAGTTGATCTTCTAATCAAATTTGCTTTACTAGTCCTCAAATCATTTCTGATTCAGCAGCACCAACCAAATAGATAAGATCATTAAGGGTCATGTGATAGTCTGTTTCATAGTGGTCCCAAAGGAACTCGCTATGTGACTTAGAAAGTGATTAAACATCCAACTTCCTCAAGACTTTGACACCCAACTCACCCGGCTTGTCAATATGTGACTTTATCTCCAAGATGTGAGCACACATAGACTTTGCTTGCCAATAGGGCTTGAGTGACCTTAAACTTTTCAAGAACTTGTGGGTTAGGGAGAATAATTAGAGGAGGTGACAGAAAAGAAGTATGATTTCCAACCATGGGACATCATCTTCATTAGGAAAGCTTGTTCCAAGAGATTTGGGATGATCATAGATGTCTAAACCAGACATCTAATATGGGAGATATTCAAGTAAGTTGATTTAAAGTCCTTAATATCACACCCAATATGAAATATTAAGGCTAGGACCCAACACAATATTTTATAACTTGGAAAAGGGATGCCGTAATCCAAGCTATAGAATATTTGAAGGTAGGTGAATGACGATTCACCAATTTCCACCACGAAAAATGAAATGTATTATTAGCTCTTAATTGGTTTTTTGAAACTCCTAGATTCTTTTGAGATTCATTGAACTTTTCAATGGCATGTTTCAATCTCGATTGTGCCCTTCAGGTTTTGTGACTGGGATGCCGAGGATCACAAAACAAGGTGTGAAGTAACCATGTAAATTACTTGGTACTCTTAAATGTTTATCACTCAACCGATGTGCCGGTTAACCACACACGCTCCACCGGCCTATGATAAACTTTAAGAAACCCTTTGCCTACTTTTTTAAAACCAGTTAGTGTGCCGGTTAACCACACACGCTCCACTAACAGCTCAAACAAAGTGCAAAGTGTAATTTCATGGATTAGCACCTTATTCACATTTTCCTAAGTAACTAAGATTGGGAATTTATAAGTGTTTAGTTACTTAGTATTTATCATTATGCTTGTAATGAAGGGAGAATTATAGTCATTGTCCTACCCGTTCGGCTAACGACCCTCCACCAGTCAATGAAGCGGTGGGTGAGAGTGGACACCCATTAAACTGCCATTTTATAGGCAGTAACCTTATACCCCGCTTATAGATCGGCTTCGTGAATGAGGCCTACTAATGGTAAGACGACTTGCTCTTATACATATATATATATATATATATATATATATATATATATATATATATTATTAACTTATAATATTATAAAGTATAAGGGTTGAATTTTAACTTTTAAAATCCTAAGGGCTTAATTTAGAATTAAAGTATTCATGAAAGAAAACTTTTCAAATTCCAAAACTTGAGGGCATGTTTTGAACTATTCAAAAACTTTTCAATTCCATAACTTATGTGTTTAAAGTAGTTTTAATTCAAAAAATTCTTCAAGTTCCATAACTTGAGGACAAGTTATGGAAGACTTTAAACTATTAAAAGAATATGACTTTTCTTTATTCATAACCTATGGAAATATTTATGAGTTTTATGAATCTTAAATGTGACTTTTCATATAACTTGAGGAAAAGTTACAAAAACACATTTTAGAATCAACTCTTAGATTAATTTGGATTGAAAACTACAATTTCACACAACATTCCTATTAATCTAAGGAACTCATAAGAACAAGATATTTCAATCAAACTTTTTCATGTAATTAGCCTATACATTAAACTAATACAAAACATGAATCTAATGACAATTATCTTTGAAATTGGATTAGAATGAACATTACCACATCAAAACATGAATCTAAAACAGCTTAAGGTAATGATTCTAGTCCAATTCCAGCCTTAAAAGTCGAAAATATGCTGTCAGGGGGTCCTACTCGTCGAGTGTATGAACCTACTCGACGAGTAGGATGAGTTTCCTCATGGACTCGGTGATTCCATCAGTGGACTCGGCGAGTCCAGTGCCCAGACAGCCCGAAAATCGATTTTTTCAGCATTTTTCAGCACTTTGCATCAAGTATAATTGAAAACAAGCCTTGGCTCTGATACCACTGTTGGGTTATGAGCATTCTAACACTCCTAAGTGTACATGCAACCCTAAATACCTTGGATCTACGTTTTCTCTATTATACATGCAAATATGAATATTCCAAGGTATTACCCTAACTAGCATACAAAACATTGATACTTGGGTAATAAACTAGATAGACATACATACCTTGTTGATGTAGCTTGACTCCATGAAGCTCGAGAGCCTAGTGCCCCAAGTGTGACACCCCAAATGGTTCACACAACATCACCAACACATGGAATAACCATGAGAAGAAGACACTCATACTCAAATCGGCTAGCCCTCATATATGTATCACTAGTACCAATTTCTTGAGCTAAAGGGGTCCTTATATAGTGTGCACATTAGGGTTACACCATGTAACCCATGACTTTACCCATTCCTTATGCTCCATGGGTTTTAACCTCCATGGAGTATCCATGGATCACCACATGGGTTAAACCCAACATAAGGAATCATGGATCATAAGCCCACATATATAAGAATGAATGATTTACACAATCAATCCCCATATATTTAATTAGTCTCTTTTTTATCACTAAATTAAGTCCAAATTAATTCTTGATCAATACTAATTAAATAACATGATTTCATATTAATATTTTAGAACTTATAATATATTAATATGTCACAAATGTCTTCTCCTCACAAACGGTCTATCCAAATGTTCCGATGCCATGCAACCCAAATGGACCATGCCGAGTCGGGTCAAGTACATACCAATTATAGTTATGGACTTAGACACTAATCCAACAATACCTGGGGCGCAACTTGCCCCGCTTCCTGAAGCGAATGATACCCTTCCAAGGTGACACCATCAGGAGGACCATATCCCCGACCTGGAACTCCAGGTCCGATCGACGCCTGTCAGTGTAGCTTTTGTGTCGAATCTGAGCCGTCTGCAGTCTACTCCGAGCCTGCTGGATCATCTCGGTCATCTTGAGTACCACCTATGTACTCCCTATGACTCGCTGATCGACCTCACCCCAACATATCGAGGCTCTACACTTCCTCCCATAAAGCATCTCAAAGGGAGGGCGGTCGATGCTGGCATGGTAGCTATTGTTATAAAAGAACTCAGCCACCGGGAGATATGTATCCCAGCTACCACCAAAATCCAGAATGCACGCCCGCAACATATCCTCCAATGTCTGGATGGTCTACTCGCTCTGACCATCCGTCTGCGGGTGGAAGGCTGTGCTGAAGTGCAGACGAGTACCCAGCTCATCATGAAATTTCTTCCAGAATCTGGAAGTAAACTGCATGTCTCTGTCGGAAATCACAAAAACTGGCACCCCGTGCCGAGCCACGACCTCCCTGATATAGATATCTTCCAACTTCTCGGCAGAAATGCTCTCATGGATCGGAATGAAGTGGGCGCTCTTGATCAATCGATCCACGATGACCCATATCGCATCGACTCCTCGCACCGTCCACGAAACTTATGATGAAATCCATGGTAATCTCCTCCCATTTCCATACGGGAATGTCCAACAGCTGCATCTTACCGTGAGGTCTCTGGTTATCGGCCTTGACCTTCCTGCAGGTCAAGCACCTCTCGATGTACCAGACTATATCCCGCTTCATGCAGGGTCACCGGTAATCAGGACGAAGATCCCTATACATCTTCGTCGCCCCGGGATCGATGGAAAATATGGATGTGTGCGCCTCCTCCATCAGGATTTAGCGCACTCCGCCTGAGTATGGATCCCACACTCTACGATGGAGTGTCAATAACCCGCAGCTATCATAATCGAAGGAGGAAATTTGACCTACGATGTGTTCGTTCTTCTGGTGCTCCTCCTTCATAGCCTCCAGCTGAGCCTCCCAAATCCACTCCAGAAGCGAAGTCACCACTGTCATCCTCAGACAGATATCCATGATCGGAGTCGCGACTGCCTTGCGCCTAAGAGAATCGGCCACCACATTGGCCTTCCCAGGGTGGTAAAGGATCTCGCAATTATATTCCTTGACCACATCCAACCATCGACGCTGCCTCATGTTCAGATTTGGTTGATCCATCAGGTACCTCAGACTCTTGTGATCCGTGTATTGTCCTTAGAAAAGTTTTCCAAAACACAGCTGAATATAGTGCAAGAAAACTTGCTACAAAATGGGAAGGCCCTTACCCTATAGATTTGGAGGCTGGAAAGGGGGAATATTAACTATCCAACCTGGATGCCCAAGTGTTACTAAGATCCTGGAACGTTATACATCTAAGATCTATTTTGCACAAGATCCAAAATATTGGTCTAAGATATTAAAGTATGATTTCTTTTTCAATTTAAATTTTCAGTAATACATTCCTATACGTGATAGGAACATAAGAATCTGATGAACCAAAGAATCGAGTAATGAATTAATCAGAGTATGAATTCAAGTAAGAATGTGAGATTTGAACACCGGATGTAAATATGATCTCGTTATGCTCTATTACGCTTTCGAATTCTTTACAGAGTACAAAATAGACAAGTCTGTAAAAGTTCTTATCTAACTCTAGTAAATAACCCTATTTATAGGGAACAGAAAGCGTACAAAAAATATACTAAGGCATCGACTCTAACGCTTCGAACAAAAGCGCCCTAGTAAAATACATTACAAAAATGTTCGAAGAGTACAAAACATACTTCGACTAATTATAACAATTCGACCCTTACAATCTCCCCCTTTGTAATCATAGTCGAAGTCTTCAATTTGTAAGAAGTGTGATGGAATATAGTAATACTCTTCGAATCTCCGTATACCAGGAGATAATTTTCTTCAGCTCTTTCTTGTCACCTTCATTGTTCTTCTTACAATGATTCATACGAACAATCAAGTTTGTATATTGAGATGTTGAATATCTCTCGACTTCACTTGCTTGGAATAAGAACCGTTTAGACTTTCCAGCTTTGTCTTTTCCTGCGAAGACAATTCCAAAAGGCTTCAGGCAAATTTCACCATCAGTATACTTCTTCAATTCCGCCTGAGTCTTCGTAGGTGCCATTGGAGCTTTAATTTCCATTCCTTTGGCAGTAGCTAATTCAACATCTGTTAGTGCCAAGCACTCATAATAGTTTTCGATAAAAATCTTGATGTGAGCTACTCCAATCTTGAATTCATCTGCTTCTGTATTTTGAAGGTAAGAGAATGATTTGTCTTTCAAAAGTAATGCAACTTGTATAAGATCATACAAGTTCATTAATGGAAAATCTGCAACAGTGAATTCGCAAATATTTCCATTTGCCCTGGCAACCACATACTTAACATTTTGGACTGTGTTTTCGAAAACCACATCCTTTTTCACACTTATGACCTTCTTGATTTTTATTAAAGACCAAACTTCCTCAGGGGCTTTTCCAAGAACAGCATGAAATCGAATTTTCATGTGTGTACCTTCATCTTTATTTTTAAAATTCCCTTCTGCTTTGAACTGAGGCATGATAAACATCATTTCGTTTATGGGAAAATCCAGCTGGCTTGCATCAGTGTTTGTGACAAAATAGCTCTGCTTTGGTTTCTTTTAGAATGTATACATGTGATTGAAAGCAACCTTGGCCTCGATTTTTTCGTAATTATAATGTTTGGCTGGATCACCTTTATCCATTCCCTTCGGATCACTAGCTCGTTGAGTCATAATGCTTTGGATAATCCTCAGTTTTTCAATTTCAGCTTCTGCTTCGGCCTTCTTTTCTTCTTTCGATTTTTCCACAAGAATTGATTTCCCATTATCTTTCAAGGCTGGATTATCAATAGTTTCTTTTGGATTTGAACCACTCCCACCAGTCTCCGAAGATTTACCAATCACAATTCCTTTCGAAATTGGTCTTGCAATTGGTATTGTTGTTACGACTGTTGAAGTAACCATTTCAGCAGAAACAAATATTGGTTTTGTTGTTGGGATTTTTGAAGAAAAAACTTTTCCCACAACTTTCGCATCCACACCACTAGCCTTCGACTCAGTAGTTTTTCTTTCTCCCCCTTGTACCCCTGTGAAAACAGGCGGGGCATTTGTTGTTGGAAGAAGGCTTGATATGCGAAAGAGAGGAGCGAGTTGTTTGTTGAGAATGGCTTCGAATTGTATAAAATTCTGAGATAAAAATTCAGGAGTAATCAATGGAGAAGAAACCGGCCTATCAGAAATCTCTTTTAACTCATTGAGCAACTTAAGCACTTCTTCAAAGCTTGCACTTTCGGATGTTGAAAGTTGAGTAATTTGAGGACTCAAATTTTCATACAACTTAACAAATCGAGTGACTGCGTCACAAATGATATCAACCTTTTGATGCAATGATGCATAGTCATGTTGAACAATTGCTATTTCTCTTTTCATATCTTCATAAAGTTCGTGAATTTGCAAGTTGACATCCTCTCGTACTTTCTTCACATCTTGAATAAAAAGAACATGTCGTTCCTTTGCAACATTCTTCAATTCTTTCAGATTACCAGCAAACTTCAAATTCTGAGAATTGATCCGAAGTTCATTGTTTTGATCATTATGATCAATCTTCTCCAAGACTCGAGATTCAGAATCTTTAATCATCCCCGATACTTTACTTATGATTCTGGATTCAAACACCTTCAGCAACGAATCAACTTCAATACTTGAAACAGATGAACCAACCCCGAGATCTGCTTGAGATTGAATGACAGAATTCAACTTTTGATTTAAAATCTTAAACTGCTTCATGGTCATCAGTATGTGATCTGGAAACTGCTCTTCTTCTTCATGAAACTCCAAATCTTCAAACATTCCGCCAAACCCCTCATTATCAGTCTCTGTCTCCATACAAACAGTTTCTTCAACATGTGAATTTGGTTTGGGTGGCTCAGTAGATTGAGAAGAAAAAATAGAAGTAAAGGGTTGATCAAGAATGTGTTCGAATGTTGGGGAATCTGTTGTTGAAGTAAGAGGAGTAGAAGATAATGGTAAGGAAACAATACTTGCAAAAGGAGCAGAAGTAGATGGACCTTTAGCTTCATTTTTCGAACCTCCTTCACCCATATTGACATTTGCATCCGTATCAGATACGTGTGCAGGGATGCCTGAAGTTCGAACCTCCTCATGAACTGATTTGGAAATCGAAACTTCGGGTGGTATGACGACTGTCTTCTCAGGAGTAGAACTTTCTGTGATAAGAGTAAACTCTGGAGTTTCTGGAATTCTTTCACCTTCATCTTCGGTTGACTCAGTAGAAATCACAAGTTTGCGAGTCTTCTTCTTCTTCTTCTTCGACAAACGTTTTGCCATATCTTCAGCCCTTCGTTTCTTTGACACAGGAGAAACAGGTGCGGGCACTTCCCTAATTAAAACGCCTTGATGAGTGATTTGAGGCTTTCGAATCATTTGTTGTGTGGGAGAATTGCGTTTATGGGATGACTTCATTTTAATTCTTCGAAACATTCCAGTCTTCGAAGGAATGATAACATTTTCTTGTGTTTCCTCAAGAATGGACTCAACCACTTGAGTCTCAGCAACATATACTTCAACAGTTTCAGGCTTCTTCTTGGGAGATTTCGAAGATTTTGACTCAGTTTCATTCTTCTTCGTCTTCTTGGATTTCGTATCATCTCTATCCAAAAGTATGCTAGTTTTGATTGAAGAATCAATAGTCTGCAAATATGCCACTAAAACTGAATTCGAAGGATCGACCCTTTTAAGCATTGCATCGGGAATACGAGCAACTGATGGAAAAACTTCAGCACTGTCTGTGATATCCTTCGGATAGTGGTATGGTTGGAAAACCGCTCTTTCTTCATCATTGGGTACCAAAATCCCTTCCTTATTATAAAAGTGTTGCAAAATCAAACTCCAGTATCTTGCACACGAAATGCCATGAATAGCATTCGTGTGTTCTACACCCTTTTGGAATTCCTTCCACAACTATGTAGAATAATCTACTTGAAGATCATAGTAGATACCAGCAACCATGGCATAAACCTCCATCCTTCCTTTATCAAGACCAGCAGATCTCCCAGTCAAACAACGTAAGAAAATACCAAATAAGAAATTCCAGATTCTTGGAAGTACAGATTTCTTAAAATCACTAATATTGGACAATGGTGGCTGATATCCCATCTCATTGAACATGTGAACGATTTGTGGAAAAGTAAATGAAACATATGGAGGTGAATTCGGAATATCAAGAATTTGACAAAATAGTTTCTTGGTTAGCCTGACCTTTTTATCGTTCACCAGATGAAATGTAATCGTATCAGATGCTTTGTTGTATGTTGCAGTCGATCCTACTTGAGAAAGCCAGGACAATGGAACAGAGAAAGAGTTGAACATCGCTTTAGCCAAAACCGAGTTCTTCAAAGCAACTATGAGCATCTTTAATTCTTCCGGATACTGAGAAACTTCACCCTCCAAGTAGTAGTTTGTTGCTTGAATCTTCATTATTGGTAATGAAGAGGCATCTTCAGTTGTATGAGAATCAACATGAGCAGAATTCGCCATTGTTAAGGTTTGAAGAAGATGATGAACAGAGAATTTTTGGGAAATTTGCTTTTTGATCGCGTAAACGGACAATGAACCCTTGAATCCCCTTTTATATGTAACCCTGAAGTTTGAATTTGAAGCGGGATGTGTATTTAATGAAATCCGACGTGGCACCTTGAAAGTCGGACCATTACTGCTGAAAAGTAGCCATGCGTCAAAAAGTAGTTGTCACATCACCTTGAAAACCGGACAGAATACCATACGTCATTTAAAAACAGTCTGTATTGTGATCACCAAGAGTATTGTAACCGTCAGAACCCTTCGAATGGAAGCAAGGCTCTTTCACTTTTGGGATTAAAAGCGAAGTCATACGCCAGAAGTTCGAAATCATCACCCTGAGTTGGTATCACTCAGAACCTCAAGGATTTCATGAGTGCTGTGTTCCAAAGAATGTAGATAAGAAACAAAGATAAGAAAATTTTGGAATAGTGTGATGTCAAACAATTGACACAAAAGCAGACTAAATCCCGGGCAAAGATTACTTCATTAATCATTAAGAGAAATGATCAATAGCTTGTGTATGTTCCCGTGAATTACAATCGAATACTTGTTAATAAGTATCAAAGGGCTTCTTTTATAATGCTTCGTGGGTAGGTTAAAAATTTCGTTACATGTCATCCTAAACATAAGGTGAGAAATTGTAACAGAAATTACTTGTTTGACCAGTGTAGTCAGTGACAAGTTGTTTTTGAAAATTTTGAAAATGACTAGGATATTCAAATGAAACTCGCACGTAAATCATATTCAAGAAAAAAATTTGTGTGCTGGATCTTGTTGGGTAACAAACATCGTGGGTTTCGAATGTTTGATCAAGACCACTCATTCGAAATGAATATGATTTGGAGTTTCAAATTTTGGTACTGAAACAAGAGTTTCGTGAAAATCTGGAACATTGTTCCCCGTCAAATCCTTAAAAGTGAAGTGTAAATTGGGTTTCACTTTCATCACGGTCTCATGATGCCAGATCATAAACACAGAATTTTGATATATCTAAGTCTCGATGGGTTTGATCAGAGACCTCTCGGTCATATGTCTTCGTGTGTGATCGTGTAAGAATGTTATGGATGAAAAAGATTGATTTAAGACACGAAAAGTACCTCTGTTATGTTTGGACCAAACAGTAAACTCTTAACTCATTTTGAGAAGAGTAAGGTAGCTCAGAGACTAATGTGAATATAAGCCTGATTGGGAAGAAATCTTCGTATGAATAATTTCATTAAGGGTTTCCTACACACACATTGAGTCATGGAGGCTTTGGTCAACATGCAGCAGCATGCTTCTAGGGACAACCTAACTAGTTCGAATGATGAAAAATTTATCAATTCATAAGAAAAATGTACCTTACCCTAGTACTGCAATCGTAATTCCCTCTGAATCTGCATGATAATCTACAACAACATACTAAAAAGAAATAAGAATCAAAATATTTTTGTTGTTTTGATTTTTCGAAAATAAAGACAAAACAAACTAAAATCTTTTTGGATTTTTGAATTTTCGAAAATTAAATGACAAAAATAAAAGAAAATCTTTTTGGATTTTTGATTTTTCGAAAATAAAGACAAAAATAAAAGAAAATCTTTTTGGAGTTTTTGATTTTTCGAAAATAAAGACAAAAATAAAAGAAAATCTTTTTGAATTTTTGAATTTTCGAAAATGAAATGACATACGGTACTTTTTGTATAAACACGAAATTTTATCATCCCTTGATACATGACCAATGTACGAATTCGAAGAGGTCAAAGCGTTGACTATGAACAGTAACCTCTGAATCAACCCTTAAAATAAGTGACAAATGTACGAATTCGAAGGGGTCGAAGCGTTGACTATGAACAGTAACCTCTGAATGCTGAATGCCTTTGCATTGTCTTTTATTCAGCGCCTCTGATTCATTCCTGGTCAACCGTCATTCTCCTTTTTCGCATGGAACAGAATTTCCATCAATCATTCCAAGTCCTTCTATTATTCTTACAAGGGATTTTTCATCTAAAGGTTTCGTGAAAATATCAGCTAGCTGATCAGTTGTTTTCACGAAATGTACTTCAATATTCCTATCCTCCACGTGATCCTTGATAAAATGATAACGAAGAGCTATATGTTTAGTCTTCGAATGCTGCATAGGATTATGACAAATTCTTATAGCACTTTGAGAATCACAATATAATGGAATCTTTTTCATATTTATTGCATAATCACGCAATTGACTTTGGATCCATATTATTTGTGAAGTGCAAGCAGCAGCAGCCACATATTCTGCTTCAGCTGTTGAAATTGATACGCATGTTTGCTTTTTCGACTGCCAGCTCACCAATTTGCCATCAAGAAATTGACATCCACCACTTGTGCTTTTTCGATCAAGATTACAACCACCCAGATCTGCATCCGAATATGCTTGCACAAAGAACCCAGTGTTCGAAGGATACCACAATCCTAACAAAATTGTTCCTTTAAGATAACGAAAGATATTCTTCACATCAGTAAGATGTGGTTCTCGTGGATTAGACTGATACCTAGCACAATTACACACAGAAAACATGATATCAGGTCTACTTGCTGTAAGATAAAGTAATGAACCAATCATGCTCCTATATAAAGTTATGTCAACAGCAGGTTTATCTAACGACGTTGTTAACTTTATGTCTGTTGCCATTGGAACTCGTAACTTTGTGCTATTCATCAACCCAAATGTTTCGAGCAGATTCTTCGTATATTTTTCCTGATTAATAAAAATCCCTTCTCTGTTTTAACGAATATTCAATCCAAGGAAATTATTGAATTTTTCCCATCATGCTCATTTCAAACTTGCTTTTCATCAGATCTTCGAATTCTCTAGACAAGGCAGAGTCAGTTGAGCCAAAAATAATATCATCAACATAAATTTGAACAAGCATTAAATGATTCCCCACTTTCTTTCGAAATAATGTGGGATCAACAAATCCTTGTTTAAATTTAGATTGTTTCATAAATGATGTAAGAGTTACATACCATGCTCGTGGTGCTTCTTTCAAACCATAAACTGCCTTATCTAAAACATAAACATGATCAGGATACTCTTCGTTAATAAAACCTGGAGGTTGTTCCACGTAAACAGTTTCTTCAAGCTCTCCATTTAGAAATGCACACTTTACATCCATTTGATAAACATCAAAATCTTTGTGAGCTGCATAAGCCAGAAATATACGAACCGCCTCGAGTCTTGTGATAGGGGCAAAAGTTTCTTCATAGTCGATTCCTTCGTGTTGTGAATATCCTTTAACAACAAGTCTGGCTTTGTTTGGAACAATGTTTCCATCTTTGTCGGTCTTATTTTTGAAAATCCATTTTAACCCGACTATCGAAACATTTTCAGGTTTAGGAATTAATCTCCAAACCTTGTTTCGTTCGAATTCCGACAATTCAGATTGCATTGCAACAACCCAATCTGAGTGTTCCATTGCAATCTTAACTATTTTTGGTTCAATTTTAGAGATGAAAACATTGAACATGCAAAATTCTTGATGAGTATTCAATACCTCATTCTTTGCACGAATTTGAGCTCTTGTTAAAACTCCTTCTTGTGGATTCCCAATTACTTGATCCTTCGGATGATCTTTTGTCCATTTTTCCATTGGTGGATATGCTGGATCAAATTCCAAAGGTGCATCTTCGTATATTTCTTCATTCTCTGAACCTTCAATCGAACATACATCATCAAAATCATTATTATTCTCAATATTTTCAAAATGCTCCCCCTCAACATCATCAATCAATTTTTCTTTCTCCCCCTCGAAAGAATGTTCGTCATCATCTAATGTATTCGAATCCAAGTGCTCCCCCTCCACTGGATTGTTTTGCATACTTTCGCATGTTTCTGGAGAATTTGATGTTGAATTTTCAGTAAGCTTTGTTAGATCTGAGAGATGATTATCATTGGCATTTATTTCAGTATCAACAGCATGATCTGAAATTCCAAAAATTAAATCATAATCAATATCTAAGACTTGTGAGGATTCAGATTCATCTTGTATGTCTTTCAAAATAGGATGATTTTCAAATTGTGATGTTGTTTGTTTAATGTAGTAATCATCAAATGTAACATTAAAAGTTTCTTCAACTTTTCGTGTTCTTTTATTCAACACACGATATGCAACTGAATTATGCGAATATCCCAAGAAAATCCCTTCATCTGCTTTAGCTTGAAACTTCGTAAGATGATCTTTGAGATTCATAATGAAGCACCTGCATCCGAAAACATGAAAAAACTTGACGTTAGGTTTTCGATTGTTGAGAATTTCATATGGAGTAATGTTAAAACGACGATGAATGAACGATCTGTTTTGAGTGAAACATGCGGTTGATACAGCTTCAGCCCAAAGGTATTGTGGAAGATTCGCATATGCCAACATAGTCCTTGCCGCTTCGCATAGTGACCTATTCCTTCGTTCTACAACACCATTTTGTTGTGGTGTGTATGGAGATGAAAAATTATGCGAAATTCCTTTGTCCACCAAAAATGAATCAAGAACATTGTTCTTAAATTCAGTTCCATGATCACTCTTAATTTTTCGAACAATCCTCTTCAATGTTGTTTCCATCTTTTTGATAAAATCAATCATGATTTGTGCAACTTCAGATTTAAGCCTGAGAAAATAAACTCACGTAAATCTGGAAAAACCATCAACAATAACTAAAACGTACCATTTCTTGTTGAGAGTTGAAACTGTCGAAGGACCACACAAATCAATATGTAAGAGCTCCAAAGGTGCGACGATTTTCGAATCAATCGTAATTGGATGACCTTCTTTATGTTGCTTGCCAACTTCAAAAGCTGCACATAAAGAATCATTGTCAAATTTAAGTACAGGTAAACCTCTTACCAGATCTTGTACCACAAGTTTATTGATGTTTCGAAAATTGAGATGAGAAAGTCTTCGATGCCATAGCCAACTTAAGTATGTCGTTGCTTTCGAAAGAAGACATATAGGAGGTTTCCCTACTATCGGATTAATCTCCATAGTGAACATGTCACCTTTCCTTTTGGATTTCAGTAACACCTCTTTTGTGTTGACATTCGAAATAATACTTCCTTCTTCGTTAAAAAGAACTTGATTGCCAGTGCTCACAATTCACTGTATGTCGTTCCTTCTTAAGTATGTCGTTGCTTTCGAAAGAACTTGATTGCCAGTGCTCACTTATCAAGTTATGTTGAAGACCTTCAACATACGCCACACGATTCACTGTGAATTGACCATTCGTGATCTTCCCATATCCTTTGACTTAACATTTTTTATTGTTCCCAAACTTCACTACTCCAACATTTTTGAGACTTCGAAAATCACGTAGATTCTCCTTCTTCCCAGCCATGTGACGAGAGCAACCATTATCGATGTACCACTTGTTATCATATTGCTCGTCACATAGTACCTACATTCAATTGAAAATTTTAGGTACCCAAGGCTTTTTGGGTCCTTGGAAATTAGATTTTAATTTCGAATGCAATGAAGAACTTTTAACCCAATCACAAACTTTTGTTTTGAGACTATCAATTAAGTTTACATCTTCATTTAAAGGAACCGAAACATAAGTTTTTGATGGTTTCGAATGTTCACTGACATTACCCTTCGAATTCTGAGTTTGTGAATGAACATTCTTTGCTTTTAATACTGGTTTCCAAGCTTTGACTGATATGTTCGAATCCTTAGAAGATGAACTGCCATTTGATGAAGTATTTACATACTTTTCATATGCTTCGTGAATTTGCTCCTTTGAGAATGTATTCGACTGATACATCTTTCCTTTGCCTTCAAGCCAATGATCAATGTTCTTCCTTGAAGTCATTCCTTTTTCCCGTGAAGTTTTCATTGTTTCTTTCTTCGTATGATTAGGAAAATTTGGATTTTGAGGAACAAAATCAACTTTGGGATTTGTTAGAAAAGAATGAGCATATGATGAATCAACTGTTGATTTAAAATGTTGACGTTGAAAGAATTTTTGATTTGGATTGGATTCATTCCAAAATGTTCTTGATTTATTATTTTCTGAAACTTTCGAAAACCTTGTTTGTTTATTCACTTCAGACCTTGAAGAATTTGTATGAAATAACTGTTTAGGTTTTGATGAAAGAGAGGAATTTTTAGATTTGAAAACATTTTTGGTTGATTGTGATTCAGACATCTTTTGAGACTCAACATTTTGCCAACATATTTTCTTTCTTGCTTGTCTTTTTGAAATGTTGTTTTCCTTCGAAAATTTGTCAATTTGATCTTTAAATTCCTTAGAGTTTAGTTTGACAACATTTTCACTTTCCTTTTCAATATGTTTTGAATTCTCTTTTTCGATTTTTGATTTTTCAATCCATTGTCTTTGTGGTTTTTGACGTTGAAACACATACGAATTTTTTGTTAAGTTGTTTTCAACTGTGCTTTGATTTGCGAAAAAACCTTCCTCAGTTGTCTTTGAATTATCCTCCTCAACTAACTTCTTTAATTCTGGTTTGATATTTTCAACATTTCCAGTAGTTACGAACACTTGATTTGGAAAAATGACATCATCTGTACATTTAAAATTTGGATAAACCACTGTATTCGTTTCAAGATAGTGTTCACCTTTTTCATTCATTACTTTTTCGAACTTTTGGGTATCACCATACACTTGATCAACCACTAATCGAGGAGTTTCTTCTTCTTTTGTAGATTTCTTTTCCTTCGAAAGTTTCTCTTCATCTTCATCATCACTATCATCAGTTTGGCTGTCTTTGAGATCCACGAAGTTCATATCACAAACTTTCGAAGTTGAGGGTATATCAGTTTCATTTTCAACCATCAAATCCTCAACTTTTTCTTTCCCTTTAGATGTTGATGCAACATTAATAACAGACAACTGAGAACAATCAACATCTTCAAGTTCACTAATTTCACTAATATTGTCTGAATTATCTTCAATATCAGCAAAATTAGATTGAGAATCAGATGTTGAATTCTCAGTCTTTTTCAAAATTTGAATTTGTTCAGATTTAGTCAAAGTATCATTCACGATGTTAACTAATTCATTAGCATCAAGACATTCATCAATATTGACAATTCCATATTTATATCTATCATCAGGCACTTTATCAAAATCAGCTATTATCTGCTCACAATCATACGAAATATTATCTACCTTAGCTCTTTCAAATGCTAGAAAAGGTAGTAATTTTCTATGTTGCTCTTTACTTATGTCACTTGAATGATGTAAATCAGTTAATTTGCTATAAAGTCGTTTAGCAGAGTTACAATAGATGTTTCTTTGTGCTAGTAACAGTTTAACATCACTTGATAACCTATCCCTATCACACATAATGTTTGTTATTTGTAATTCCAAACATTCAATTTTGCTTATTTTCAAGTCTAATCTCTTCTTAATCTCTAACAATTCCATTGACAACTTATTGGCCTCATTGCTAGCAGACACAACAATTGAATCAAAATAAGTAACCATTTCATCAAACGAAATTAGTTCAGAATCATAAGCATGGGTAGGAATATTAAAGGATTCGAGAATTTTACGTACCTTTGTTGTCATTGGAGATTTATCAGCTACTTTGGATACGAAGCATCGTCCCCTCACTTCGAATTCTTCATCATCCGAGTTCTTCTCCATTTTCGCATACAATGCTCCATGTGTCGGATTTCGCATTTCTTCATCATTTGATCCAGATGACCAGATTTGATAAGTTCCTTCTTCATCCTCATCCTCACCCTTTGCAACCAATGACAAATTCTTGGCTTTAGCACGAACCACCTCAAGTTTCTCTGCATAGTATGCCTCATCCTTGACTTTATTCTTCCTTTCCTCCTTCTTTCGAAGCATACAGTCATTTACAAGATGATTCAAACTGTTGCAATAATGACAATCTATTCCAGTATCACCTTTCAGCTTCTTCTCACCCTTTCCTTCAACTATCTTCGAATCTTGCTTTTCAACTTTCTTTTTCTCCTCAACAACATTTTTACTCACAGAACTTCCTTTCACCTCAGCAAGCTTAGTCTTCGAATTGAACGGCTTTTTGAAAAATTTCTTAACACGATTATTTGAGTAAAATGCTATTGCTTCATCATCAGAATTCATGATGAATCCTTCTTCTTCCTCCGAATCACCATTCTCAGCTTCTTTCTCCGAAATCTTTGACACAAGAGCTAATGGACCTCCCAAATTCAACTTCGATTCCTCAGCAATTTCATTTACTTCATTTTCGTGTGTTTTCAACTGATTGTATAAATCATTGAGAGTTGATGTATCAAAACTTTGCTGATTCTTCACCATCATACTCACACTTCTCCATTCTTTTCGAAGCCCCATTACAAAGATGAGATTGAATTCCATTGACGTCCTGGTAATTCCATAACGATTGCAACGATAGATTAACTCGTTCAGACGATCATAGTAAACTTCAATTGTTTCTCCTTCTTTTTGTTTGAAGTCTTTCAACTCAACCAAACACTGTTTGACTGGATTGATTTTTGTTTTCTCACTTCCTTGAAACTTATCCTTCAGATTATTCCAGACCTCCTTTGCAGTTGTATAACTTCTAACGTAATTGTACACAACTGGAGGTAAAGCACCTCGCAGTTCCCTCATACACCTTTTCTCCAATTTCTTCAGACGATCACTTTGATTATCAACATCAGAATTTGTGGAAGAAGATCCGATTGGTTGAACATTCACTGGAGCATTAACACCTCCAGTAATACATGTCCAGAATTCTTCATCATGACCATTCAGATAATCCTGCATACGATCAGCCCACTGATCATAGTATTCAGGGATTAGCATTGGAATTTTGGTTGATGAACCTAACAGATGAGAAAATGAGGTCATCGAATTGAGATTGAAACTTGCCATTGTTGTACGGAAGATGATCTTGAGAAAATTGAAAAGATTTGAGAATTTGAAAACAAACTTGATGATTCAAATCGAAATGATGAGAATATCACTCGATTCAACAATTCAAATGCAGAATCGAATCACAGACTAAGATCTAGACAAATTTTTCACTTTCAAAAAGTGCGGAAACTTTTGAATCAAAAAGTTGATTCAAAAACCTTTTGAATAGCATGAAAATCAGATCAGAGATATGATTCCTGCTCTGATACCAATTGATGAACCAAAGAATCAAGTAATGAATTAATCAGAGTATGAATTCAAGTAAGAATGTGAGATTTGAACACCGGATGTAAATATGATCTCGTTATGCTCTATTACGCTTTCGAATTCTTTACAGAGTACAAAATAGACAAGTCTGTAAAAGTTCTTATCTAACTCTAGTAAATAACCCTATTTATAGGGAACAGAAAGCGTACAAAAAATATACTAAGGCATCGACTCTAACGCTTCGAACAAAAGCGCCCTAGTAAAATACATTACAAAAATGTTCGAAGAGTACAAAACATACTTCGACTAATTACAACAATTCGACCCTTACAGAATCAGAGGGGTGTTAGTGAAGCTAGCACCCATCATTAACCTAAGAACTTTGTTTTGTAGACATCAAAGATCTTGACCAATATCTTATGGTCTGATCGCCCCTTCTATTGAAACGTCCCCAAAATAGGATCCAAAAATTTCATTTTTTGATTTAAGTAAAACATTATTCCAACATCATCCATACATCCTAAATGAAACAAGTGTATCAAATATCATTAAATCAGAGTGAAATAATAAGTGTGAAATCCATGTGGTGTGTGCGATGCAGTCATCCTGAGCTCTTCCCCTTGGAGCCGGAAGTACCTGAAACATAAACTAAAAACCGTAAGCACAAATCTTAGTGAGTTCCCTAAGGTACCGCATACCAACATACATAGCATATAATTGGCCCCACCCAATGAGTATAATGGGCCCCGCCCTAACTCGCATAGCGGGCCCCCCCAATGAGTATAACGGGCCCCTCCCTAACTCGCATAAAGAGCCCCACCCAATGAGTATAACGGGCCCCACCCTAACTCGAACAACGGGCCCCGCCCACATACAAATCATATAGCAACTAATAACATACAGGATAACCATCGGGCCTCACTCAGAAAACATACAAGCACATACTAGTGTCACACAGACAATGGGTATTCTAACAGATCATATCATGGGTCGCTATTACTGCCTTCGACCCGCTATACATGGTGAGGAAACTCACCTCGAATGCTAAATCTCACTGAAGATCCCTAGCTGTTGTCCTGACGACTCCCCGAGCTATCAGTACAAAATAACACCCAATTAACACTTGGGTTCTAAACTATATCCTATAATCCATATTTTGAGTAAAATGACCATTTTACCCCTGACCTAATTTGATCCAAGACCAAGGACCAAATCCACAAACCAAAAGGCCCAAAACCAATTGTTCCTCCAAGGCCCACTTATGTCCCAATTTTCCAAATTAGGCCCAAACCCCCCATATGGGCCTTACACTAAAGCCCAATAATTTTCCTTAGTCCAAAAACTTGATTTTAGATGGCCCAATAAGGCCCAAAGCAACAAGGTCCAAAGAAATGGCCCAATCGAGGTGTAACGACCCGAAAAACATACCGTAAACAACATTAGTTTTTCCGTTATTCGAAGGACTATTTATGAAAAATATTTTAGCTTTATGAGGATAAAATTATATAAATTAAATAAAAATGTCATTAACTAATAATTAAAAGGTTATCTAATTATTAAGACATATAAAATTTAGTTAGTTAAATTGTGGGTATAATTAGGATAAATAAAACCCTACTAAAGTAAAAATAATGTGTAAGGGGTGAAATTGATATTCTTGAAAGTGGAGGAATTGGTGCTTTTAAGTTTGGGGTTCAAAGAGTTATTATAAGCAAACTATAGGGATCAAAGATGTAAATGTATCTATAAATCCAAGCAAAATCAATTAAACAAATGTAATTGATTTCATTGAATGTGCATTCGTCCGTTTTTCTTTTTGGTTTACAACATACCCCTCAAGAGCATCTCAAATTCGTTTGGCCATACGTTCGATCAAAAAAAAAGAGTAATTCACTTAAGAGTTTATTATGAGTTGAGGGGCTAAGGTGTCATTTATAGAAATTTAAATTGTCAAGATATTAGGGTTAGTGTAAAAAGGGTGCATTATGGAGAATTAAGGGGCTAGATGGGAAAATTCGAGTATAACCCCCATGTAGAGGAATCGACGAGGGTTAATGTGATTTAAGGGTCCGTGCGTTTTTCTGTTCTACAGGTCCCATATAAAAAATGAGCAGCCCTCCCCTTTGTGTGTTTGGTGCGACAACGACAGAAGAAGAAAACAAAACGAACAACTTGTGGAGGAAGGAAGGATCAACGAGCAAAGAGGAAGGAGGGAGGAAGAGAGGCCTTGCTGGATCGATCCTAGAGGGGAGGAAGAGGGCTATGTTTGTGGCCAAGAATTGGTAAAAAAAATCATATTCTAATCCCTTTGTGGTGTTAATTTATCAATTCATTGTCAATTGGTGATTGTTGTTGTCAATTCTTTTCCTAATTAGTGATTACAATCTCATCTTCTTCTTCCTAGAAACCTTTGAAGGTTCATATGGTTTAATTTCACTTTTATTGGGTGTTTATGATGGCTCAATTGCTGTCAAAATTGCTTATGAACACCTTCAATAAGTTTATTGTTCAAATTCATATTTTGAGCAAAGTTTTGGAGTCTCAATTCTTCTTGTTGATTTCTAAAACTTATGTTAAATTCCACCATGAATCAAATGGATATGTTTCTGTGATTAAATCATGCTATTTCTGTTAAGAAGTTAATTTTTACCCTTATAGGTGTTCTTAGTGATGGCTTAATGTGTTAAGTGGTCAAAAAGCCCTTGAAACCCAAGGCTGGAAAATTCAGCAAGAATTACCAATCTGTCCCTGTGTTGGAAAAATTATAGAAAAATAATCAAGAATCGAATTAATGATCTGTAAACTCTCAAAGTTTCCATTTTGAGTCTAGTTTGTCCATGAATGTTTCCAGAACCTGTTGTTGCTTCTAACTTAGGTGAAAATCACCTTTTTCACCAGCTGGTCAAAATTTAGCTGCATTCATAGGCAGATTTGTAAAAATCATATAAAATTGTAGAAAAATCATTTGGACCTTCAAAAGTACATTATGAAAAGATAAAAGTCTGAACTTCTATAATATAAAATAAAAACGAAAGTTATACAGGTTATAAGTTTGCTAAACTAGCTCTAAACAGGTGGCTGTTTTGGGTTCAAAACTGGGAATTTTACTTGCTAGTTGATTTATGTGTTTGGCTTATAAACTTGTCATCTTTGGCATTGTAGAACTCCAATAACCTTGTTATTTGATATGTAATAGGGGAAAGGGTGATACTTCAACCAATACAATATTTGAAGTGTGAGTTGGTCATATTTTTGGCAAAGGTGAGTCAACTTGTGGTTTTAAAAGTACATTGTTAGGAGTATCCCATATCTTAGATGGATTGGGATGAACCTAGTTATGTAGGATGCATGTGCCCTTTTGATGATTGATTGTTATGCCATTATTGTTGAAATGTTTTATGTGTAATGATATCTAGGGTGTTGCATGCTGGACTCTTCCTTGTTTGGTGTGAGATGTGAGTTAGGGTCATGTTAGATTGAGTGAAGTGTATGAACATTATGTGATGTGAGCATGTTAATTCTTGTTTGAAAATATTTGTTTAAAATGTTTTAGGACATGCATGCTAGTGTTGTATCAACTTCATTGATGTGTTGTGTATGGAAGTAGTGGGTGATGTAAAATGTAATAACTTCATGAAATTACATGTTTGCATGAATATAACCCTTAAAGAGGTAATATGTTAATAAAAGAATAATCAAAATAATTACATGATTACTTGAAAGGGTAAAAGTGTAACTCCTTATTTAATTAATCATTATTAAATTAAAAAGGGGAACACACTAGCGGGGCGAAGGGTAGAAACCTAGACATAGGTATATACCCAATCCGGATATTATGATGGCCTAGTGGGTTGAAAGATACCTATAGGAAAAGAGCTTAAGCCAACTTTGATGCCGACTGGTTTTTCTAGACAACCACTCGGGACATGGTCTTGGTACACCTTGGTATACCGGGACTGGAGTGATGTTGGTCAAGCGGTGGGAGCAGCGCAAACATCACGTGGGATTTGGGAGGTGTATCTGTTGGAATTGGCACCGTTCGTACCAATCCTGAACGACAACGCATGTATACGTATGTGCACAGTCGGAGTAGCGAACGCAGCGCGCCGGGGGCAATGATTACGGGTGAGAGTCGCGCCTCAGTTAGTGCATTGGGTCGTGCCGGTCACGTTATTAGCGAACGGGGTCTAGCTTTGGGGAGGTTTTTGCGGTGAATAAATAGACCCTAATTAGGAGGTAATACTTTAATAATTACAGCGATGAGCGGTGAGTGATTATTAATGTAAAGCGGAGAAACAAAATATTCTATATTAATATTTTAGCGGTGAGATTAAATTAGTTACAACGGCGTTGAGGAGAGTAACTAATAAAACAAACTCTAACTGAAGAACTAAAATAAATTGAGCTAAACATGTGTTTGTTATGTGGTGTGATGTTGTATGTCTTGCTAGTGAGTCATTGACTGTGTGTGGATGTTTTGTGTGAATCCATCTATGATATGAGTGTTCTCTTAACACTGTACTATATTGACTCACTTAGCTTATGCTAACACTTGTTCTTTGCTTGTTGGTATCTGTGGAATGGAACAGGTAGCTTGACATGGTGCCTTAGTGAGGATGGGAATCTTTAGGTAGTATAATTTAGTATCTTTAGTTATGATACCATTTGGACATGTTGGGTTTTCATCATCATGTTTTTGTGAACTTTATATTTTGATGAGTTTATTTTGACATGAAAGTAACATTGGTGATGTTTCTGAAACAATCATAATAAGTCTTCCGCAACGTATTCTGTTAAATAAGTGTTTTAAAAATAAAAAAAATTTGGAAGAAACGAGGCCCAAAAGATGCGAAGCCCAAACAGACCAAGTACATAGGGCGTACTCAGTTGTATGCTAGGCGTACTCGCTGCATGGCTTGTACGCTGCGCGTACTAACTTGTACGCCCAATGTACTCCTTCATTAAGCCAACTTTTCCATTAAGTTATTAATGCCTAAGTTGAACGTTCCAAAACACAGATCTGAGTCCCAAAGAGTATCTAGAACCATAAAGTCACTGACTTAGTGACTTTGCATGCCCCAAATGAACCCAAACTTGAAATATAACATTATACTTCCATGAAATGAACTCAAACTCATGCATTGTTGAGATCCAACCCAAAAGATGCTAACTTTAAGACTTAGAAACCTCAAAAACGTCAAGAGGGGCAACTCATAACTTTTGGTATTGCATCAAGCCACCAAAACTCACTCATGGGACCAAAAGTTAACCAAAACCAAGCTAGAACTAGATCTAAGCTATAACACAACAAGTTTAGAGCTTTATACCTCTAATAAGTGCAAAATGATGATGATGTTTCGGATCTACAAGCTCTCACTCTTCCAATGAAGCTTCAAGATGATCTCCTTCCTTCAAAAGCACCAAAATACGCCCAAAATGACCTTCTAAGCTCAAGAACACTCAACAATGGAGTTAGGGTTTCGAGGAGGCTGATTAGGGACTAAAAGGAGGCTGATAGAAATGATCCTTGGGATATAATGTTCCTTAAATAGTTCTCAACCCCTAAATATTAGGGTTTTGGGGTATGGATACGTATGTTGTGCGTACCCACTCGTACGCTGCATGTACGTGCATGGCATCCGCGTCCCTCTTGTTCTAGTACGCCCTGCGTACATAAGGTGGTACGCCTCACGTACGGCACACCCTAAGCCCAAAATAAAAAAAGTTCAATAACTTCAAGGCCCAAAATCTAAATAATTAAATAACTAAATTTAAATAAATACCTTAGTAATATAGGGCGTTACAATTCTCCCCCACTTGAATTAGACTTTGTTCTCGAAGTCCGCTGCCCTGAACAACTCTGTATAGTGCTCCCTCATCTCGTCCTCGGGCTCCCAAGTCCATTCTGACCCCTTGCAGTGCAACCATAACACCTTCACTAGCTCTACAACCATGTTCCATGTTCCTCAAGGTCTTCGTCTTCCGATCCAAAATTGCCACCGGTCTCTCAATATAATTCAGGCGGTCATCCACCTGAATATCCTCCAATGGAACAACTGCAGAATCATCCCCCAAATGTGCAATGCATCTGAATGAGCTCGACTGGAAGATCTAGACGATACGCAACCCGGTCCACCCAAGCCAAAACCCTGAAGGGACCAATATCCATGGGACCCAGCTTGCCCCACTTCTTTAATCGGATGACAGCTTTCCAAGGTGACACCTTCAGGAGAACCATATCTCCTACCTGAAACTCCAAATCTGACCAGCGCCTGTTAACATAACTCTTCTGCCGACTCTTAGCTGTCTGGGGCCTACTCCGAACCTGCTGAATCAGCTCAGTGGTCTTGAGTACCACCTCGGTACTCCCCATGACCCGTTGAATGACCTCACCCCAACATATCGGGGTCCTGCATTTCCTCTCGTAGAGCAACTCAAAAGGAGGTCGATCAATGCTAGCGTGGTAACTGTTGTTATACGAAAATTTCGCTAACGGAAGATACGTATCCCAACTCCCACCAAAATCCAGCATGCATGCACGCAGCATGTCCTCAAGGGTCTGGATAGTCCGTTCACTCTGCCTATCGGTCTACGGATGAAACGTTATACTGAAATGGAGACGAGTGCCCAACTCTTCATGAAACCGCTTCCAGAATATGGAAGTAAAACGAACATCCCTGTCTAAAACCACTGATACCGGCACCCCATGACGTGCCACCACCTCCCTGATAAAAATCTCGACAAACTTTTCTGTAGAAATACTCTCTTGAATCGGGATGAAATCCACGCTCTTGGTCAATCGATCCACGATGACCCAAATCGAATCCACTCGCATGTAGTTCTGGGAAGCTTCGTAATAAAATCCATAGTGATGTCTTCCCATTTCCATACAGGAATCTCCAACGGCTGCATCTTGTCGTGAGGTCACTGATGCTCGGCCTTGACTTTCCTGCAAGTCAAGCACCGCTCCACGTACCAGGCCACATCCCGCTTCATGTAGGGCCACCAATAATTAGGACGAATATCGCTATATATCTTCGTCGCTCCGGGATGAATGAAAACCCTCGACTTGTGAGCCTCCTCCATCAGAACTTGGCGTACCCCATCCAAATAAGGAACCCAAACCCGCCGATGCATCTTCTGGTGCTCTTCCTTCAAACCCTCGGCCTGAGCCTCATAAATTCTCTCCAACAATGGAGTAATGACAGTCATCCTCAAACACATATCTCTGATCGGAGCCACAACCGCCTTGCGGCTGAGAGCATCGGCCACCACATGAGCCTTCCCCGGGTGGTAAAGGATCTCACAATCATAATCCCTCACCACATGCAACCATCGATGCTTCCTCATATTCAGATTCGGCTGATCCATCAAGTACCTCAGGCTCTTCTAATCCGTGTAGATGGTACACCGGACCCCATATAGATAATGTTGCCAAATATTGAGGGCGAACACCATGGACCCCAACTCGAAATCATGCGTTGGATAGTTCGCCTCATGAGGCTTCAGCTGCCTCGAAGCGTAAGTGATCACTCGACCCCGCTGCATCAACACTGCCCCCAAACCTGTGATCGAAGCATCACAATAAACCACGAAATCATCAACACCCTCTGGAAGGGTCAGAATTGGCGCCTCACACAACCGTTGTCTAAGAGTCTCAAAAGTTGTCTGCTGCTCAGGCCCCCATCGAAATGTCACCGACTTCTTGGTGAGTCGGGTTAAGGGAACCATGATCTTAGAGAAATCTTGTATGAATCTCCAATAATAACCAGCAAATCCAAGAAAACTCCAAATCTTAGATGGAGACCTCGAAACCTCCCACTACATCTTGGCCTCGACCATGGCCGGATCGACTACAATACCCTTCTGGTTGACAAGGTACCCCAAAAGTTGCAGCTCGCACAACCAGAACTCATACTTAGAGAACTTTGTGAAAAGTCTCTCCCTCCTCAATGTCTCCAGCACTTCCCTCAAGTGCTCCTCATGCTGCTCCTGAGTCTTGGAATAAACCAAGATAGCATCAATAAATACTATCACAGACCGATCCAGTATCGGTCTGCACACACGGTTCATGAGATCCATGAAGGCGGCTGGAGCATTGGTGAGCCCAAAAGGCATCACCACGAACTCATAAAGACCATATCGAGTCCGGAAAGCTGTCTTCTGCACATCCTCATCCGGGACCCGCATCGGATGATAACCCAATCGCAAATCAATCTTAGAGAACCAAGATGCACCCTGAAGCTGGTCGAAAAGATCATCAATCCTCGGGAGAGGATAACGGTTCTTCACAGTTACATTATTCAACTCTCGGTAGTCGACACACATACAATGAGACCCGTCCTTCTTCTTCACAAACAGAATCGGTGCTCCCCAAGGCGAACTGCTCGGCCTAATAAATCCTTTGTCTAACAGCTCCTGCAACTGTGTAGACAACTCCTGTATCTCGGTATGAGCCAACCGATATGGTGCTTTGGCTATCAGAGCTGCACCTGGGACCAGATCAATCCTAAACTCCACCTGTCACTGCGGAGGTACCCCAAGAAAATCCTCTAGGAACACATCCGGATAATCCTGCACAATCGGCACATCATCCATGGTCGCCTTACCCTTATCCCGGGTATCCATGACATAGTCGACAAAACCCGAGCAACCCCGATGAAGATAATGTATGTTCCTCGCTGCAAAAGACATAAGCGGCCCACGTTGCGGTCTCTTACCCTGAATCACCAACTCTCCCCCACTTAGGCTCCGAACCCGAACTAACTGCTGCTCACAGTCGATCACTGCCCCAGTAGGGCTCAACTAATCCATGCCCACGATAACCTTGTTCCCACGCAGAGGAATGGGAACCAGATCAACCGGATACTGCTCGTTGAATAACTGGAGAGTACAACCTCGATGGACCCTTGCAACCCGGACCGTCCTATCATCAACAATCTCAACATCAAGATGAAAAACCAGCTCCCCCGGAGCTCTAGAAAATCTCTTGTTAAGCGCAAGCGATACAAAAGATCGGTTGGCCCCCGAATCAAATAATACCAAAGCAGAGATATCGTTCACAAAGAACGATCCTAAAATGAAACACATAAACATAAGTAAGCAATTCAATATAAATAAAGAGATAAGGAGAAGATACATACCCATCTCAACATCGAGAGCTGCACGCAACTCCTCTGCCATCAGCAAGAAAGCCCTGCTCTTCACCGTAGGTGCATCTGCCCGGCCCTGGCGACCATCAGAAATTCGGAGTTTCGCAGGAGTGGGTGCTGACACCGGTCCAGCTGCAACCAAACTCGAACAATGGGCCTTCTTGTGGCCCCTCTGATTGCACTAAAAGCAAATCAGATCAAATATCGGGGTGATGCTGGTGGTAGCAGTACAATCCATGCTGATATGACCAGTCCGACTGCACTTGAAGCATCCAGAATCACCCACCCTGCACGTCCCCTCGTGTGACCTGCCACACTTGCTGCAGCGGCCTCGACCTTGTTGGCCCTTCCCCCTCGTATCCACAACCTTGGGCCTCTTGCCCGAACCTCCTGATACCTGAACCTCATCCGGATTCCTCTTCCTCTCCACCTCCAGATCAATCTCCCTCTCTCTAGCCCTCGCTATCATGTCTTCCAGCGTCTTACAGCAGGATCGGCTCACAAACTGCCGAATGTCACTCCTCAACATCTCATGGTACCGGGCCTTCTTCATCTCCTCGTCCGCTACATACTGCGGAACAAAAAGCTCCCTCTCCCTGAACATAACGGTGATTTAAGCCACCGTCTCAGTAGTCTGGCGAAGGTCCTCAAACTCTCGCGCCAACTGCTGCACCTCAATCATTGGTGCAAACTCAGCTTAGAACTTGGTCGAGAAATTGTAACATCCCGATTCCTAGGTATGAGAATTTTATTGAAAAGGCAATTTTTCATTGGAACTTATCAAGTTTATGGCCTCAACTCGACGTGATGAAAGTCTATGGCCTGTAGATCTTTTTGGACCAACTCGACGAGTTGGAAAAGAAAACTCGACGAGTTGGTGGCTGAATATGAAACCCTAATTTTTAGGGTGTTGCACCCTATTTAAAGGCCTTAAGTCCCATTGATGGCCTCCCTAATAGCCTCCTCTGTCCAGAAACCATACTCTCGTGTTTTCTCTCCCATATTTGAGTGTGTGTGATCCTAAAGAGTGTTTCCTTGGTGATCTCTTGAAGAGCTTGAAGTTGGTGGTGCATAGCTTGAAGGGGGAAGCTTTAGATCCAGAATCTTCTTGAGTTTAGCTACTCTTTTGAGGTAAAAAGTCGAAAACTTGCTCATCTATTGCTTAGATCTCTTCCTTGGAAGTTTATTGTCATTTTTGGCTCATTTTGGGATCATTCTGGGGTGGGCGTTTCATGAAGTTATTACTTCAGATCTGGACGTTTTGTGGCCTCTTTAGGCTTAAAGTTTCAAGCTTTTACAAGTTCTAGGTCCCCTTCATGCTTTACGTCCCTTATTAAGCCTTTTTTAAAATTTGAAGCCTCTTGGTGACATGCATGGATGTAAAGTTAGCAACTTTACGTGGTTTTCCAGCTCTTGGGTACCATATCTATATTCTTAAGCATTAGAAAGGGTGAAAAAGGACTGAATGAGTTAAGCTGGGAAAACTCGACGAGTTGTCCTGACAACTCGGCGAGTTGGCTTGGGTTTTCCTGCTTTTCTGGATACTATAGGAAGTCGATGAGTTGTCATGACAACTCGGTGAGTTGGATCGGGTTTTCCCCATTTATCTGAGTACTGTAGTTACTCGACGAGTTGGTATGCACACTCGACGAGTTGGGTCAACATGGACTGTTGACCTTGACTATTGACTTTGACTTTGACCATGGTGGACCAAGTTTGACTTTGAGGGCATTTTGGGTATTTCGGGATTTTGATAGAAAGGGTCACATGGTGGTTGTAGGCTTTTGAGTCCGGAGCTAAGTTTTGGAGTTGGATTTTACCGGTTCAGCACTACTTGTGAGGTGAGTGTTCCCCACTATACTTGTTGGGTCGAAGGCACCAAGGTCAACCCCTTTTGGATTTTTACCCCGATTATTGCATGTTGAGTATTGTGGTGATCTGTTAGATCTGTATCTTGAAAATAAGATGATGCTATGCTTAGTGATCTGTAAGATCAGTCTGTTTTCCTGATTGATTCGTTATATGTTTAATTGTTATGTACATGTCGACATGTTATGTGTGGGTGGGTGGAGGCGGACCAGCTTTGTGCTGAAGGCCAATAGACCCAGGGCGTCTCGGATAGACTGGAGGCCAGTGGGGCGTACCAGTCAGTCTGAAGGCCGAAGGAACGTTCCAGATAGGCTGAAGGCCCGAGGTGGCATACCAGTCATGTTGTATGTTCTGTGAGCATACCAGATAGACTGTAGGCAGGTGGGGCGTTCCAGTCAGACTGAAGGCTCTAAATGCATGTTGTTTGTGATATTATTCTGGTTTTAGTATTGTGATTGGTATTTTCGGGGAAACTCACTAAGCTTTGGGCTTATAGTTTTGGATTATGTTACAGGTACTTTTGAGGATCGCGGAAAGGCGAAGGCGTGATCGTGCACCTCCTCATATTTGTTTCATGATCTCTGGGATTTCTCTGATGTTAAACTTATTTTGAAAACAATTTGTAATAAATGGTGGTTTTTGGATTTATTTAAAAGTTTTAAAATTTTAAAAATTTTATGAATGTTACAAGTTGGTATCAGAGCCTTGGTTTGAGTGAATTGGAGGAACACTCGTGTGAATCCTGTCTCAAACTAAGGAAAAGATTTTCAAAATGATTTTCAAACGGTTTTCAAAATACTGATGGAGGATGCGATGTGTACGATCAGCCGGAGCCAGTACGTAGACCCCAAAATACCATGCTATTATTTGATATTGTGATATGTTAGGACAACATGCTAGTGATAGGTTAGGGATCTTCAGTAATTGCATGATAGAATTTCCTGATTATATGATGCCTGATAGCCTAGGGCCTTTTCTTTTATGAAGTTAACATCATTACTGTAGTTGCTTAGTGTATGCATCATGGTTATATATAACTAAGATCTTATAGCCTGAGAATGTTTGGTTTGGCCTTATTTCATGTTCTTGTTTGATGAAGGGCTTAGGGTAGGATCATATATTCGAATGTCTATAGGGTCCAGTGTTATGTATGGCTAGCATACACGAGTGTTGCAGGGTTGGTGGAAATTTCATGAATGAGACGTTAGGGGTCAGTCGGCCAATAGTGAGATGTTTATTTTTTCCTCTAGGAGTGAGGACGGCACGTTCGTTTATGCTTATGAATATTGTTGGGGTGTTGTAGTCATCCTTGAGACAAACACGGGTAGGTGTGGAAGGTAGTATGGGCCCGTACTACTAAAAACACATCACCCGTATGAATAGCAAGGAAGTCACAACCACTAGGGCTTCGTTGGGAATTGGTTCCCCATTATTTAAGTGGATTATCTGATATCTTCTTGGTATATTTTCATTATGGTTACTACGAGGCGAGTTGAGATTGGATCCGGGTCGAGATCAGGGGCTGACAGTCAGATGAGATCAGATGAGTTGGATGCCAGGATCACGAGGATCCTCCATGAGGAGGTTGTGGCCATCTTCCGGGATCAGATATCGGAGATGTTCGGGTCTATCAAGACCGCGATGATGAAGTTCTTCGATGATCGCTACGTAGCCATTGCTGAGACGACTGCTGCTGCAGCCTCCGCAGCCATGGCGGCTGCGGGTGTTGGGACAGGGCGGGTTTTTTTAGTATCGGTACTTCGATAATACGAAGCCCCCGACTTTTGATGGAGTCCAGGACCCGATCATAGCCATGAGGTGGCTATCTGATGTGGAGGGGTGTTTCTTCACGTTTTCATGCCCTGCTGACCAGAAGGTCAGTTGTGCTTTGAACTTCCTGAGGTCCGGAGCGAAGGATTGGTGGAGACTTTTTATAGGATCGTACTCTGATGAGCAGAGGGTTGCGGTATCTTGGGATCAGTTCAGAGAGATGTTTCACACTCGCTACATTCCCCGATTTGAGCGGGAGAGGTTGGCTCAGGTGTTTTTAGACCTGAGGCACGGATCGGAGTCGATGACGTAGATCACCCGGATGTTTACTGAGAGGGCGATGTTTTTCCCTGAGTTTGCTTCAGAGCAGGCTCAAATGACCCTTTATCTGAGCATGCTCAAGACGGACATCAGACAGTTTGTTTCTACTTAGCGGTGTGATACCTTACTGGAGCTATAGGAGGCCACCAGGTGGCGTGAGCTTGAGATAGAGTTTCAGTTGAGAGAGCAGAGGCAGTCCCCGGCACAGTCGCAGCCGGCGGCGAAGTGGTTCAAGGCCGCCGATTCTAGGTCTGGAGGTCAGTGTGGCCGCACTTGTGGGAAGTGCGGGAAGGTTCATGTTGGAGCTTGTCGAACTTGTGGAATGTGCCACAAATGTGGCAATGAGGGGCATTATGCGAGGGACTGCCGCCAGTTTGCCCCGGTTTAGAGTATGAGGATTTTCTATCATTGTGATCAGGTTGTCCATGTGAAGGTCAACTGTCTGTAGCTCGCCGCCAAGCCAGCGCAGGCCCCGGCGCCAGCTACATTGAGGATCACTGACGGGAGTCAGGGTAGGGCGGAGCCCCCGAGGGCTCGAGGTCGCGCTTTCCAGTGCACTGCCGAGGAGTCCAGAGCAGCACCAGATGTTGTGACTGGTATGTTTCTATCTCTTATCTTATTGATTATGATTGTTTTATGCTTATATGTTTGTACTTCTATTAGGTACGTTCTTAGTGAACTCCTTGCCTGCTCTTGTATTGTTTGACTCGAGCGAGTCAGTCTTTTGTCTCTCGATCCTTTAGTAGGGAGTTTTCTTTGCCCATAGGAGAGTTGGAGTGTCTGTTGAGAGTTTCTATCGCCAATGAACACAGGATTTCTGCTACTTCGGTTTATCAAGGTTGCATTCTGTATATTCCAGGGTGTCCTTCTCGATTGATTTGATCCCTATTCCTATGGGGGATGTCTGTGTGATTGTGGGTATAGACTGGCTAAGTCGTTTCGGTGCCATGATCGACTGCGAGGGCCAGCGGGTGGTAGTTCGAACCCCAAGTGGGGGAGAACTAGTTATTTATGGAGAGGGCACCAGGTTGGGTTCAGGGTTTTGTTCGGCAGCCAGGGCTCGGCAGTATATTCAGCACGGGTGTGTAGGTTATTTGGCTTATGTGGCGGATACGCGAGTTGGGGATCAGGTGTCAGTTGCTGATGTTCCGATTATCAGGGAGTTCAATGATGTATTCCCGGAGGAGTTACTCGGGGTGCGTCCTAAGAGCCAAGTCGAGTTCAGGATCGCCTTGTTCCAGGTACGGCCCCTATTACCAAGGTGCCGTACCGATTGGCACCACCTGAGATGCAAGAGTTGTCATCTCAGCTGCTAGGCAAGCAGTTCATCCGTCCGAGCAGTTCTCCGTGGGGAGCGCTGATTCTTTTTGTCAAAAAGAAGGATGCTTCGCACCCGATGTGCATTGATTATAGGGAGATGAACAACTTGACAGTGAAGAACCGTTATCCCTTTCCATGGATTGATGATCTCTTTGATCAGTTGTAGGGAGCATCTTGGTTCTCCAAGATAGATCTGAGGTCTGGGCACCATCAGGTCAGGGTGAGGGAGGAGGACGTGGGGGAGACCGCGTTCCGGACTAGTTATGGGCATTATGAGTTCGTGGTGATGCCGTTTGGGCTCACCAATGCGCCAACGGTATTTATGGATTTGATGATATCCTGGTGTATTCCAAGACCATGGAGCAGCATGAGGAGCATCTTCGCGAGCTTCTGGGGGTTTTGAGGCGAGAACGACTTTATGCTAAGTTCTCGAAGTGTGAGTTTGGTTGCAAGGCCCCACTCATGACCCTCCCGGAGGGAACTGAGGATTTTGTGGTGTTCTGTGATGCATCCATCACCGCCTTGGAAGCAGTCCTCATGTAGAGAGGACGAGTGATAGCTTATGCTTCGCAGCAGCTGAAGTCGCATGAGATGAGATATCCCACGCATGATCTTGAGTTGGGAGTGGTAGTTTTCGCTCTCAATATTTGGAGGCATTACCTTTATGGGGTCCGTTGTACCATCTACACGGATCACAAGAGTTTTAGGCATATTATGGATCGGTAGAACCTGAACATGAGGCAGCGCAGGTGGCTGGACATAGTCATGGATTATGACTGTGAGATCCTTTACCATCCGGGTAAAGCGAATGTGGTGGCGGATGCCCTCAGCCACAAGTCGGCTGGATCTTCTATTCTGATGACATGATGAGGATATATGTGGATTCTCCACTTGTGGGTTTGATTAGGGAGGCTTAGACTGAGGGTGTTCGAGAGGAGAATTGGAAGATTGAGAGAATTGGGGGTGAGATTACCAGATTTGTGTCAGACGGTCATGGTTTGTTGACCTGTTGCGGTTGGGTGTGGGTTCCTGTGTCTGGTGGGGTCGACATATTGTGTTGGAGGAGGCTCATAAGTCTCGCTTTTCTATCCATCCGGGGGCCACCAAGATATATTAGGATCTGAGATTGAGTTATTGGTGGCCGTGTATGAAGAGGGAGATCGCTTGGTATGTTGAGAGGTGCTTGACCTTCAGGATGGTCAAGGCCGTGCATCAGAGGCCGCATGGCAAGCTGCAGCCTCTGGAGGTTCCCATGTGGAAATGGGAGCAGATTTTGATGGATTTTATCACCAAGTTGCCGAAGACGGAAAAGGGTTTTGATGCTATTTGGGTCATCGTGGATCGATTGACCAAGAGTGCCCATTCTCTGGCAATTCAGGAGAGCTCGTCGGCTGAGAAGTTGGCCGATATGTATATTCATGAGATCGTTGCTCGCCATGGAGGTCCGGTCTCTATTGTTTCAGACCGTGATGTTCGATTCACCTCTCGTTTCTGGCAGAAGTTCCATGAGGAACTGGGCACGAGGTTGCATTTTAGCACAGCTTATCATCCACAAACTGACGGCCATAGCGAGCGGACCATTCAGACTCTCTAGGATATGTTGCGAGCCTACGTCATTGATTTTGGCAGGAGTTAGGACTCCTACCTACCTCTTGCAGAGTTCTTGTGACATCCCCATTTTCACGGCCAGAAAAGGCCGATTTTGTTTATGCTTTATAAAAATCAGAGTACCTCTTTTAATGAAAATGTTGCGGAATTTGTTCCCAGAAAAACATGATAAATACATTATCAAAGCATTTCCGAAGAAATGTATTTTTATTCATTTTAAAACATTGGGATGTCATCGTCAATACAGAAACATAAGCATAAACAGAACTTACATTCATTTACAATAGTGATCTACATCTCTTTTAAATCTCTCAGTGTAATGTAACTTCATATCGACACCTGTGATACAAATAAACTGAGTGGGTCAGGTTGGGAAACCTGGTGAGTACATAGGGTTTTCAACCCACAATAATATAATTATTATGTTTAATCATCAAACAATTAACCCAATTACCCATCCCCATTATCTTATTTACTCTTAAGGATCTACCCTAAGAATCAACTATTTCTGGTTCATTCGTTCCTAAGGATCATCCTAAGGAATAGGCACGAAATCCATCGTTGCCAGCGTTTACTCAACGGGCACTAAATCCATAGTTGCCAGTGTTTGCTCAACAGGCACTAAATCCATAGCTACCAGGGCTATTTCGTTTATCAACAGTATCGTTTCCGAGAATCCACTCACAATACATGTCAATGGGTTTTTATCTCGTTTATCGACAATATCGTTTCCGAGAATCCACTCGCAATACATGTCAATGGGTATTTAGAGTACATCTGGTGAATACACAGTTCAAAACACCTACAGGTTGCGAGCCTGCTAGTGTCCACTGGACTGTCTAGAATAGTCCGTGGTTGTCATCCATACTCTGCTGAATGACGGGGCCAACACATGGGTAAAAGGCTTCTCTCATGGTTTACCTCTCACCCTTATCTCATGGTCTATATCACTTCTCATCATTTTATTTTTGTCACACAGCAACTATTTCATCTACCCATGTTATACCCAACATATTTGTAGATATAAAATACGTATACAGTTTAAATCAGTTAAAACATGTATAAAGACGTTCATCCAGCATAGATGGAAAGTATACAGATAATATGCACACATATCATGTAATTTATATTAAATACTTCATATCTATGTGTTAGATGAAAGGGACTATGCACTCACCTAAAAGGTGGTGACTCGGAACTCGGACAGCGTTTCGTTATCTCAAAACAATTTTCCCTTGACAAAACCTAGTATCAATACCACTAGGGTTTAGTCTAACGTTAACCGAGACTAATTAATAGTCTAGCTATTATTATTATTATTATATAAGCGTTAAACAACACTATATAATTCATAATAATAGCCCAAATAATTATTATAAGGTCCTAATAACATTACTATATTAAAACATAAGTTATACTAAAGATAGGTTAGGCGTAGCGCACTTACAGCGGGTTTTTTTCTCAAAACCGGGCTTCGCTGGAGCAGCATTTCTAAGCTGAAAGGCTCTTTTCTCGGGACTCCGGGAGCCTCGGGGCTTCCTTCGGGTGCTAGGGATGTTCCCTAGGCTTTTTGGGGGGTTTAGGGGCTAGAGAGAGGTTCTAGAGAGAGAGATAAGAGGTTGGAATGGTGTGAAGAATGAGGGAACCCGGTATAGGCTGGAAAATAGCTCTACTCATCGAGTAGGTCCTCCTACTCGTCGAGTCCATGCCACATGTCACCTTCTGGTGGCTTGCCTTGGGGAGAAAGCCTTGGCCCATAATCAGCCACGTCACCCCTTTTGCAGCAGCACCCTGCCGACTTCTAAACCCTGTAACTTTCGCATACGAGCTCCGTTTTCGACGTTCTTTTTTTCCACGCATAGGTAAAAACAAGATCTACAACTTTCATTCAGACTCCATCGGCTAATTCTCGACCGATCTTAAATTTAACAGTAGGATGAGATTAGACTGTTAAATGACCACGAAGAATTCGTAACTCCTTCATACGGACTCCGTTTTCGTCTGTCTTTTTACCGTTGAGTTCCTATTAATGAGATCTTCAACTCTCTCTTAGGTTGCGTAAGCCAAAAACCGCTCGAACTAAAATTCAAGTTTCGGGTCGTGCACTGCTATGCCAAATCTTAGAAAATTCATAACTTCCTCATACGAAGTCAGATTTGGGTGTTCTTTTTATGGATGTTCTCGGTTTAACATATACTACAACTTTTGTTTAGATCACTAAGGCTAAAAAGTCCTCTATTGTAAATTCACTATTTACGTCTCCCGGTGCCGTGTAGGTTTTGCCGAAAAACTTCACCGGGCCATAACTTATTCGTTATAACTCGGATTTCGGCGTTCTTTATATGTACGGAACCCTGGAGACATATTCTACAACTTGGTTAAGATTATTTATTCTAAATAATCTTTTGTCGAAAAGTCGTTTTCGACCCCTATTATCTCTAAATTGACTAGCCCGGATCTACGGGCATTACAATTATCTCCCCCTTAGGATGATTATGTCCCGGAATCATCAACAAAACAGGGCTGTATAATGACTCCATACGTTATCTCTTCATCCTAGGTAATAATCGTAACTTCTATGTTCCTTCGAATGAGTATGTAACTCTTGGACTCCTTGTCTGCAGGTGGTGCTCGATCTTGCACTTGCTCCCTATCTCACGTTATACTCCAAATTATGACCTTCAAGTCACAATCTCGATCCTCACTAGACACGAACTTAAGATAAGTTCTTTTATTACTACAATGGACCGATATGTCATATTCTAATGACCTATCATCATATGTTGCAACGCTTAGACTCAGGTTTCTTAGAGTCAAATTCCAGAACAGACTATACCTTCCTTATTGTTCTAATGGGATATAATCACATCTTAAAAGGTAGCATTTCTAGCTACAAGAAACTATCGCGATACCTTTACTGATCGCTTTTTATTTCAATCTTCCGTCTTAAGTCATATGCTACATCGAAATTGATTCTCTAAACCACATAACATACTCAGCGTAGTCGGACTCAATTTGATATGACCACTAGGGTCGGAATCACAATCATTTTCTTAGTCATTACCGGAACGATGGTAACGACACACATGAACAAAACATAATCAATTACTAGTGCCTTGGTAACCTTTTGACTTTCCCTGATCCAAGCGTGAGTCATGTGCTTCCGATAGTATATGCATCTACTACCTTTCACACCTACTCATACTCGTCCCAAGTATTGTCTCGCAGTCCCCAAGTCCTAAAATCACAAAACAATTTAACACATACGAGTGTGTCCAAATAATCATAAAAAAAATTTCCCTAGACTCTACTAGGACTTCTTCCATGCACATCTTCAATCATCAATTCTGCTTCAACTCGGTTGGTATTGGAAATTCCAGACCATGGGATAACTTTATGGATTATACCAAAAAAAAATTTCTTTCTGCCAATCGAAAGCGTACTTCTCCCGTACTAGACGTATTATTTATTAGACGTATTCTAAAGGCAAGATACCTCTCTTACGATATCTTCTGATAGGTATCATTCACTATCGTAAGCCTTATTATTTCCTCTATTTTATCAGTCTATCATGGTTCGCATCACTTCCTGAACTTCTGCCATTGTGATAGGTTCGCGTGCAGGCGCAACGATCGATGCATGACCCATCACATTCTTTGGCTCAGGTTGTCATCTTCCTCGGATATTTCCTAGTCTATCTTCACCATGACGTTTTGTACACCAAAGCAGACATTCGGTGTACCGAGGCGAGAATTTAAGATAGGAAAGTTTTATTTACGATAGACGTATAAATCTCCCTATTACTCCGAAAAGTTACATGCCAGTTCTAATATCGTAATTAAACGTTTAGAAATCTGAACACATAAAATTTCCAGATCCGGTCGGCAATAGACCATAGATCCGAACAAATAATAGCATATAAGGCATCTTTATAGCTATAACATAAAACATTTAGCACATAAAACATTTTAGGCATCTTTGCTAAAATAAACTAGTGCTCGTGTCTAAATATAGCAGACACTCATCTCACAATCATCGCTTAGCACTCTAAGTTTAAGTCTAGAAATTTCCTACAAATTCCTAGTTCGCTTAAACTAATGCTCTGATACCAACTGTGACATCCCCATTTTCACGGCCAGAAAAGGCCGATTTTGTTTATGCTTTATAAAAATCAGAGTACCTCTTTTAATGAAAATGTTGCGGAATTTGTTCCCAGAAAAACATGATAAATACGTTATCAAAGCATTTCCGAAGAAATGTATTTTTATTCATTTTAAAACATTGGGATGTCATCGTCAATACATAAACATAAGCATAAACAGAACTTACATTCATTTACACTAGTGATCTACATCTCTTTTAAATCTCTCAGTGTAATGTAACTTCATATCGACACCTGTGATACAAATAAACTGAGTGGGTCAGGTTGGGAAACCTGGTGAGTACATAGGGTTTTCAACCCACAATAATATAATTATTATGTTTAATCATCAAACAATTAACCCAATTACCCATCCCCATTATCTTATTTACTCTTAAGGATCTACCCTAAGAATCAACTATTTCTTGTTCATTCGTTCCTAAGGATCATCCTAAGGAATAGGCACGAAATCCATCGTTGCCAGGGTTTACTCAACGGGCACTAAATCCATAGTTGCCAGTGTTTGCTCAACAGGCACTAAATCCATAGCTACCAGGGCTATTTCGTTTATCAACAGTATCGTTTCCGAGAATCCACTCACAATACATGTCAATGGGTTTTTATCTCGTTTATCGACAGTATCGTTTCCGAGAATCCACTCGCAATACATGTCAATGGGTATTTAGAGTACATCTGGTGAATACACAGTTCAAAACACCTACAGGTTGCGAGCCTTCTAGTGTCCACTGGACTGTCTAGAATAGTCCGTGGTTGTCATCCATACTCTGCTGAATGACGGGGCCAACACATGGGTAAAAGGCTTCTCTCATGGTTTACCTCTCACCCTTATCTCATGGTCTATATCACTTCTCATCATTTTATTTTTGTCACACAGCAACTATTTCATCTACCCATGTTATACCCAACATATTTGTAGATATAAAATACGTATACAGTTTAAATCAGTTAAAACATGTATAAAAACGTTCATCCAACATAGATGGCAAGCATACAGATAATATGCACACATAGCACGTAATTTATATTAAATACTTCATATCTATGTGTTAGATGAAAGGGACTATGCACTCACCTGAAAGGTGGTGACTCAGAACTCGGACAGCGTTTCGTTATCTCAAAACAATTTTCCCTTGACAAAACCTAGTATCAATACCACTAGGGTTTAGTCTAACGTTAACCGAGACTAATTAATAGTCTAGCTATTATTATTATTATTATTATTATTATTATTATTATTATTATTATTATTATTATATAAGCGTTAAACAACACTATATAACTCATAATAATAGCCCAAATAATTATTATAAGGTCCTAATAACTTTACTATATTAAAACATAAGCTATACTAAAGAGAGGTTAGGCGTAGCGCACTTACAGCGGGTTTTTTTCTCAAAACCGGGCTTCGCTGGAGCAGCGTTTCTAAGCCGAAAGGCTCTTTTCTTGGGACTCCGGGAGCCTTGGGGCTTCCTTCGGGCGCTAGGGAGGTTCCCTAGGCTTTTTGGGGGGTTTAGGGGCTAGAGAGAGGTTCTAGAGAGAGAGAGAGAGAAGAGGTTGGAATGGTGTGAAGAATGAGGGAACCCGGCACCTCTATTTATAGGCTGGAAAACAGCTCTACTCGTTGAGTAGGTCCTCTTACTCGTCGAGTCCATGCCACATGTCACCTTCTGGTGGCTTGCCTTGGGGAGAAAGCCTTGGCCCATAATCAGCCACGTCACCCCTTTTGCAGCAGCACCCTGCCGACTTCTAAACCCCGTAACGTTCGCATACGAGCTCCGTTTTCGACGTTCTTTTTTTCCACGCGGAGGTAAAAACAAGATCTACAACTTTCATTCAGACTCCATCGGCTAATTCTCGACAGATCTTAAATTTAACAGTATGATGAGATTAGACTGTTAAATGACCACGAAGAATTTGTAACTCCTTCATACGGACTCCGTTTTCGTCTGTCTTTTTACCGTTGAGTTCCTATTAATGAGATCTTCAACTCTCATTTAGGTTACGTAAGCCAAAAACCGCTCGAACTAAAATTCGAGTTTCGGGCCGTGCATTGTTATGCCAAATCTTAGAAAATTCATAACTTACTCATACGAAGTCAGATTTGGGCGTTCTTTTTATGGATGTTCTCGGTTTAATATATACTACAACTTTTGTTAGATCACTAAGGCTAAAAAGTCCTCTATTGTAAATTCACTATTTACGTCTCCCGGTGTCGTGCCGGTTTTGCCGAAAAACTTCGACGGGCCATAACTTATTCGTTATAACTCGGATTTCGGCGTTCTTTATATGTACAAAACCCTTGAGACATATTCTACAACTTGGTTAAGATTATTTATTCTAAATAATCTTTTGTCGAAGAGTCGTTTTCGACCCCTATCTAAATTGACTAGCCCGGATCTTCGGGCGTTACAGTTCTCCTACAACAACAATTTCCACTCCAGTATTGGTGCTCCGCCTTTTGAGTTGTTGTATGGGCGGAAGTGTCGTACCCCATTCTGTTGGGTGAGGTTGGTCACAGGGTCATGGGTCGGACTGAGGTGGTTTTTCAGACTACAGAGATGATTCAGGAGATCAAGCAGCGATTGCAGACTGCTCAGAGTCGGCAGAAGAGTTATGTCGACCGACGTCGATATGAGTTGGAGTTTCAGGTAGGTGACATGGTGTTGTTGAAGGTCTCACCGTGGAAGGGTGTGATTCGCTTCAGGAAGAGGGGGAAGTTGGGCCCCAAATATATCGGACCATTCCGGATTATTGCCAGGGTTGGCAAGGTTACATATAGAATGGATCTTCCGGAGGAGCTTAGTTAGATTCATAACACTTTCCATATTTCGCAGTTGCGAAAGTGCGTACTGGACGAGGATGCAGTGGTATCATTGGATGAAATTCAGGTTGATGAGTGTCTGAACTATGTTGAGAGGTCGGTGGCTATTTTGGAAAGGAACGTAAAGGTTCTACGTAACAAGGAGGTACCTTTGGTAAAGGTACAGTAGCAGCATCGGAAGGGGATCCGAGTGGACCTGGGAGTCGGAGGCTGAGATGCGGGAGCATTATCCGGATTTGTTCACCGCAGCATGCTTCGAGGACGAAGCCTAGTTCAAGTAGGGGAGAGTTGTAACATCCCGATTCCCAGGTATGAGAATATTATTAAAAATGCAATTTTTCCTTGGAACTCGTGGAGTTGATGGCCTCAACTCGACATGTTGAAAGTCTATGGACCGCAGATCTTTTTGGACCAACTCGACGAGTTGGTGGCTGAATATGAAACCCTAATTTTTAGGGTGTTGTACCCTATTTAAAGGCCTTAAGTCCCATTGATGGCCTCCCTAATCGTCTCCTCTATCTGGTAACCCTAGTCTCGTGTTTTCTCTCCTATATTTGAGTGTGTGTGTGTGTGTGAGCTTAAAGAGTGTTTCCTTGGTGTTCTCTTGAAGAGATTGAAGTTGGTGGTGCATAGCTTGAAGGGGGAAGCTTTAGATCCATAATCTTCTTGAGTTTAGCTACTATTTTGAGGTAGAAGGTCGAAAACTTGCTCATCTATTGCTTAGATCTCTTCCTTGGAAGTTTATTGTCATTTTTGGCTCATTTTGGGATCATTCTTGGGTTTGGGCATTTCATGAAGTTATTAATTCAGATCTGGATGTTTTGTGCCTTTTCAGGCTTAAAGTTTGAAGCTTTATCAAGTTCTAGGTCCCCTTCATGCTTTAGGTCCATTATTAAGCCTTCTTTAAGCTTTGAATCCTCTTGGTGACATGCATGGACATAAAGTTCGCAACTTTATGTGGTTATCCAGCTCTTGGGTACCAGATCTGCATTCTTAAGCGTTAGAATGGGTGAAAAAGGATTGAATGAGTTAAGCTGGGAAAACTCGACGAGTTGGCTCGGGTTTTCCCGCTTTTCTGGATACTGTAGGAACTCGACGAGTTATCCTGACAACTCAGCGAGTTGGCTCGGGTTTTCCCAGTTTCTCTGAGTACTGTAGTAACTCGACGAGTTGGGTCAACATGGAATATTGACCTTGACTGTTGACTTTGACTTTGACCATGGTTTACCAATTTTGACTTTGAGGGCATTTTGGGTATATCGGGGTTTTGATAGAAAGGGTCACATGGTGGTTGTAGGCTTTTGAGTCCAGAGCTGAGTTTTGGAGTTGGATATTACCGGTTCAGCACTACTTTTGAGGTGAGTATTCCTAACTATACTTGTTGGGTCGAAGGCACCAAGGCCGGCCCCTTTTGGAGTTGGGTATTACCGATTCACATGGTGGTTGTAGGCTTTTGAGTCCGGAGCTGAGTTTTACATGTTGAGTATTGTAGTGATCTGTTAGATATGTATCCTGATAATATGATGATGTTATGCTTAGTGATCTGTAAGATCTATCTGTTTTCCTGATTGATTGGTTATATGTTTAATTGTTATGTATATGTCGACATGTTATGTGTGGGTGGTTTGAGGCGGACCTGCTTTGTGTTGAAGACCAACAGACCCAGGGTGTCCCGGATAGACTGAAGGCCAGTGGGGCGTACCAGACAGGCCGAAGGCCCGGAGAACGTTCCAGATAGACTGAAGGCCCGAGTAGGCGTACCAGTCATGATGTAGGTTCTATGAGCGTACCAGATAGACTGTAGGCTGGTGGGTTTTCCAGTCAGACGGAAGGCTCTGAATGCATGTTGTTTGTGATATTATTCTTGTTTTTGTACTGTGATTGGTATTTTGTGGGAAACTCACTAAGCTTAGGGCTTACAGTTTTGCATTATGTTTCAGGTACTTCTGAGGATCGCGGGAAGGTGAAGGCATGATCGTGCACCTCCTCATATTTGTTTCATGATCTCTGGGATTTCTCTGATGTTAAACTTATTTTGAAAACAATTTGTAATAAATGATGGTTTTTTGATTTATTTAAAAGTTTTAAAATTTTCAAAATTTTATGGATGTTACAGAAATCATCCCAGGTCATCACATCAACTACATCATCACCCACCACACGTCCTACCTCCTCCCACCAATCATGTGTGTTGTCCTTCAGAAGGCAAGAATCTAGTATGACCTTGTCCCCTTCAGGACAACGGCTGGGGAATATTTCCACAAACTGCCCGGTGAAAGGAAAAGTTTGCTTCAATTGTGGAAAAGAAGGGAACATGAAGGTTGAATGACCAGAAGATAAGAAACCAATCCTAACGATCCTACCAGCAAAACGTAAGGGTAGAAGCTACCAAATGACCCTTAATGAAGATAAGGAAGATTCGGACGTTGCTTCAGGTACATTTCTAGTAAACCAAATTACTACTAAGATTTTATTTAATTCGGGAGCAATTCACTCCTTTATATCGCATGAATCTGGTAGAAAGCTTAAATTATCACTACATAGGCTAAGTATCCCTATTATGGTAGAAGTACCTGGTGGTAGGAATATAACTGTTACCAATAGGTTATAGAACATAACCATTAACTTAAACATGAATGAATTTTGTAAGAAGTTATTACCCTTTGAGTTAAACGAGTTCGATGTAGTTCTGGGCATGGACTGGTTGCGTGAAAACGTCGTGAAGATCTTATGCGGAAGGAAGATGTAGCATATCAATCCCCCTGGGAGAGAACCATTCGTGGTGTACCGTGGTAAGAGTAGAATAAAGTCTGGAATCATTACGATGATGAACCCAAGCAAATACCTAACCAAAGGATGTATAACATTCTTGGCATATGTAATCGACACGAAGAAAGAAAAGAAGGCAATAACTGATATGCCTATGGTGTGTGACTTTCCTGATGTATTTCTAGATGAATTACCGGGATTACCACCATAGAGGCAGGTAGAATTCAAAATCGACTTAGTGCCACGCACTATGCCGATTGAAAAAGAACTGTATTGTTTAGCACCTACAAAGATGAAAGAGTTAATGAAACAACTCCACGAATTATTGGACAAAAGTTTGATAAGACCTACTTCATCATCCTGGGGATCTCCTGTACAATTTGTAAACATGAAGAATGGTATGATAAGAATTTGCATTGATTCTCAAGAACTAAACAATGCTATGATAAAGAATCAATACCCCCTAGATAGGATGTATGACTTGTTCGATCAATTACAGGGAGAAACCATATTCGCCAATATTGATCTTTGGTCAGGCTATCATCAGTTGATGATAAGAGAGCAAGACATTGAAAAGATAACCTTTAGAATAAGGTATAGACATTATGAATTCCTTGTTATATCCTTTCGACTAACAAATGCTCTAGCAACATTCATGGATTTGATACATCAAGTTTGTAAACCTTTTCTCTATAAATTAGTGATAGTGTTCATAGATGACATCTTCACCTACTCCAAGAATAATCAAGATTACAGTAAAAATATCCGAGAAGTATTAAAAGTCCTGAAAAAGGAGAAGATGTATGAAAAGTTCTCCAAGTGTGAATTTTGGATGCGGGAGATACACTTCTTCGGTCACGTGATTAGCCCCAGAAGGGAATAATAGTCGAAACAACAAAGATAGAAGTTGTTGGAGACACCAAAGAGTCTAAATGAAATTCGTAACATTCTGGGATTGGAAGGTTACTACCGAAGATTCATCTAAAACTTTTCTTCTATTGCGGCTCCACTAACAGACCTGACCAAAAAGGGAGTTGCCTACACTTGGAGCGAGAATCAAGAGAAGGCTTTCAGTGAATTGAAGAAGCGATTATGTGAAGTAACAATTCTAGTCTTACCAGACGGAACTAATGACTTTGTAGTATTTACTAATGTGTATGGAGTTGGATTGGGATGTGTCCTTACCTAAAGATACAAAGTGGTAGCTTATGCCTCGAGAGAATTGAAGACCCACAGGCAAAACTATCAAACACATGATCTAGAGCTTGCAGTAGTGGTTTTTGACCAAAAGATTTGGAGACATTATCTTTACAGAACCAAATGAAAATTGTTACAAATCATAAAAATCTTTAATATCTACTTACGTAGAAGGAATTGAATATGAGGCAGAGACGATTGTTGGAGCTACTCAAGGAATACGATTGTGAGATACTTTACCACCCTGATAAAGAAAATATTGTAGTCGATGCCTTAAGTTGAAAGCTAAATCCAGATCTAAAAAGAGCTAGAATGTTGAAGATTGAGATGATTTTAGCGACTATAGAAAAGATAAAAAAAACCCAAACTAGAGTTTAGATGAACATGCGATGAAAGAAGAACGTCTAGGCAAGACTTTAGTGTTCGAAGAGAACGACCAAGGGTTGAAGTTATTCAAAAATCATATTTGGGTGCCAAAGATGGTCAGAATATAGAAACTTCTTGTGGAAGAGTCTCAAAAAACCATGTATTCTATATACCCAGGTAGCACCAAGATGTATTTGGATTTGAAACCCTATTATTGGTTGCCAACTATGAAGGTCGATGTAGCAACTTACGTGGCTGAATGTGAGACTTGTTCAAGAGTAAAAGCACAATATCAGAAGTCGTATGGAGACCTGGAACCTTTACCGGAACCCATGGGTAAGTGGGATGACATTACCATGGATTCATAACCATGTTGCCAAGGAAGAAGAAGGGCCAAGGCATGATTTGGGTTATAGTAGATCGATTGAAAAAGAGTGCCCATTTCGTAGCTGCAAAAGAAAACTGGTATATGGAGAAGTTGGCAGAAACCTACGTGAAGGTGATTGTCAAAATTCAAGGAGTGCTCTTATCGATCGTGTCAGGCAGAGACAGTTGATTTACCTATCATCCCATACATCATATGTCTCAAAAACAATCATAATACAAATTATCCAAAACATCAGAGTAAAAGAAACCATAATTGCATAAACATGAGGGGGAAAAATTATGCCATCATGTCGGACCCTTTCCTTTTGTACCAGAAGTATCTGAAATCAGAAACATAACTATAAGCACAAGCTTAGTGAGCTTTCCCAAAATACCACATACAACATACACATAAATATAAAAACACATGGCTTTGTCAGAACCGTGTCAACCCCCAGGTCCATATTAACCCCATGTAACAACAAGTAAGTGTCTCGGGTCCGTATCAACCCCCGAATCCGTATGAACCTCGAGTCCATAATGACTCCGAGCCTAGATTGGCTCCATGCATATATCATACAATCATATATGTAATAGTTACATAGTCACATACACCCTACACATACAAATCAGTGGGCCGGTGTAACAACCGGGAAATTTCCGTCCATAGGGTTTAGTATTAGCAAATAAAAGCGATAGAGTTTATCATATTCAGCAAAATATGATTTAACAGGTTACAATTTTAGGAAGAAAATGGCTAATATGGTCAAAAAGGAGTGACCAAAATCCATAGCATTTTTAAAGTTCGGTAAGTGTATTTGGAAAATACACCACAATGCAGTTTCAGTGATATAAATAGCATAAAGATCTGACTTCGACAAGAGGAGATATGATTTAAATAAAAAGATAAAAGTGACAGTGTAGTTAATACTATTAACAACAAAATAGTATTGTAAGATCGGTAGAGTTTGATAAAAGTCGACAAAAGGAAAGCCATAGTACTCCGTAACATAAGAGCTTTGAGATAAAGAGGGTCAAAACTGGACTCCAAAGGAGGAAGATATGATTTTTGAAATATCATAAAATATGGGCTAAAAAGAAAAGTCAAAACTAGTAAATGCAACCTAAAGCAAGGTTGTAGTACTCTTTGAGAGCATCACATAGATATAAAGAGGGTTTAGTTCAGAGCACGCACGGAAGTGTTATGACTCTTGCAAAAATCATTTATACGCATGAAGTGCCCACGTACGCCCAGCATGCACTTATGACGCCCAGATTTTTTGAGATTTGAGTGACGTGGATCACCAAGAATGAGACACATGGCAAGATGAGAATGAAGCCACAAAGTCATATTCCCGTCACACACCAAGTACGCCACGATTACAAGCGCTATAAAAAATGGTGTTCACTTCGTCATTTCCTCATCCCTACACCCAAATCGTCATTTCCTCATCCCTACACCCAAATCCACTCTCTCTCGATCGATTCTTATCACCCTCTGATGGCGCGAAGCTTCGGATGCGACGACAAGGATATATCTGATCATGCTACGACGGTGAGTTTCATTGCCCCATTTTACTATTTTATGGTTTTCAAGGGGGGAATACATGTTATATTTAAACTGCTTCATAAAAATATATTTTTTAAATATATTAGTAGTTTTTATAAATGCATATAACTTTAGGATGATATATAGATACCATGCCTAAATGTAAGCTATGATATTATGCCTAAGAGTTATGATGCCTAATAGTCTAGGAAATGATTTTACCTAGATGTTACGTTGGCCAAATTCCTACATAGTACCTAGAGGCTATGATGATCAAATTATTAGGATATGCACTGTACTTAGTTGTTACTCTGCCGAATATCCTGTTTTCAAAATAAACATAATTATAAGGTATATATATGTTAAAAGATTATATATATACAAAGATAATTATGAGATAAATAAATAATAATTATCATATATAATAAAGGTATATAGTGATAATTATGAAGAGTTTTTATAAAATAAAAGATTTTAAGATAAGATAAACTACCAAAGGTTAAAGTGTTAGTGAGCTTAAATTACTCATCCTTTAGTCTTGATTAAATTCGGCCACCCCGGCCTGTAATCGTTAATCTTAAAGAGAGCTGGAAAGATATGTATGTATGTATGTATGTATGTATGTATATATATATATATATATATATATATATATATATATATATATACACACACACACATATGGGGTTTGACACCCCCGCCCGCGATTTCTAGCTACAATCCCGGCAGGATACCTTTCTGTAATCAGTTAATTTACGACGCCTGATGAAGCGTCGTGTGGGGTTATTATAAGTCTACAACGTCGATTATAGGGGCTCATGGTAATGCGATTAACAACCTTATGGGAAGGGACTACAATGAGGAATGCCTTTAAGTAGTTAAAATGTTAAGATATCCTAAGATAAGATAAATCTAGGATAAATAAAACACCCTAAAATACTTAGGAGGTCAGGATTCTCAAAATAAGATGTTGTAAAAGAGATTATTCAAAAAATAAAAGGATTTTTAAATCCAAAAGATCATATCAAGCTGAAATTAATCAAAACCTGTGAACTCACCAACATCCTATTGACGTTTTCAAAATACATGTATTCCTAGGAAGAGTATGGATCACGCAAGGAAGGACATGCAACTCAAAGATAGATAACGTTTACTTCATATAATAGACATGATTGTTTTGCTCTGTGATATGGGTAATCTATGTACCGTCACCACTCGGCATTTCCGCCAACAACCGGTCAAGGTGTGACAGTCGGAATTGGTGGCTTTGACCCACTAGTGTGGTGAGAAGACTCACCTCATAGAAAATGCTATACTACTATTGCTCTCACTGACAGAGTACTGCTGCTACGCACCATTTATCCAATCAAACCAAAAAAACCTTGAGCTCTTCCTCTAAATTAGGTGCTTGACCAAAAGTCAACTAAGTCCAAATTCAATGGTCAAAGTCAATGGTGAACATTGACTTTAGTCACCCGCCACATCCTGACCACCTATGGCCACATCGTGGCCCTCCAATAACAGCCAGTCATGATTTTCCCTACCGCAACACTGTAGTGACTTGAGCCATGCCGTGGGCACTGGGTTTTCAACAACTTAATAGATTAAGTTGTTTTCTTCGATCCTAAGGGCTCAAAATTTCAGATCTGGTCTGAAAAAAAGTCTAGAAGGAAAAAGTTTCCAACTTTATCTGGTAAGACCGCCCAAAAGGTCAAAAACCTCAAACCCTAGTTTCAAAGGGGCTAAATAACACATGACTTTCCCCATTAAGCACTTATTCCAAAAAGTCCATAGCTCAGTTACTCCAAAACAGTTTCTAAAATCAAAATCCAACATAAAGGTTGGTGTTGTACACACATGCATGTCCAATGCATGTCTTGAAGCCATAATGGGCCAAAAAGAGGGTTTTTCCATGGAAATCTCATGCATGGGTCAAAACCGCACAAGAATCCAGATCCAACCCAACAATTATGTCAAATGTACCAGAGATCCATAAAGTTGAAAACTTTATGAGATCCTAACACTCTAACCCACATGACCATGATGATTTAGGGACAAAATATAATATCTAGCAACCTAACATGATAAAAATCGAGTCATGGGCACCTACAAAGGTTCAGAAGATTGCCAACACAAAGGATGGGGACTAGGTTGCTGAATCTTAGGTCACATCTTCTTAATTCTTCCTTCCAAGGCTTCAAGAACACCAACAATGGATCAAAATAAGAGAGGAAGGGATTTAGGGTTTATCAGATCTCAAGGAGGCTGATAAAGGATGAGGGTGACGAAACCCTAGCCTCTTCATTCCTTTCAAAATTAAGCAAAACTTGGAAAATAGGGTTTGTCACTTGCTAGCTGCCACGTTGTGGCCTATACTGCCATGTCGTGGTGGCTTAAATGAAACACCCAGCCTGATCTTGACTCGCCACGTCGTGATGTCTCTCGACCACATCGTGGCAAACCTTAAAATGCCAAACAAATGCAAAATACAAAGTACCTCGGGATCCGGAAGTTACAACGAAAATCATATGAGAAATTTATGATTTTTATACGGACTTTAACTGTAACAACTCCTTATTTCAAGTCAATGTAAGTCGGACTTATTCGAATAAAAGTATAAACTACAATCGTATACAAGTAAATCCATATCATAGCGTTAATACAACAAGAACTTGAATAACTTAAGGGCATGGTTATATAAGTTATTTTAATTGCATAATTTGATAATCATGCTTATATATAAGTTATAAACACTTATATTGAAAAATATGCATATATAACTCAATATACAAGTCAACATAAGTCAATGATGTAAAGTAAAAAGCATGAATTTCCCATTATCTTTGTGTTTACGGTCTTATAGGGGACCTTAGCTAAGTGTAGACCGAAAACTCACTTCATAGGACCACATTTGGACCGAAATCGATCCCTTCTAGAAGACCTAGGCCGAAAACCCTTTTCTATTGGACTTTATGACCGCAAACCCTTTTCTATTTGACCTTAAGGACCGAAATCAACATAATGCGATTGTGTTTGTGTGATTTTGGTCATGTTGACCGAAATCCCTTTCATTTTGGCCGCAAACACTTGCAATTCGACAGTAAAGTCCTCAAATATCTAAATATCTTATCCTAATTCAGCTTCCCAAGGTGATATAATTGAATTACCAACGTAAACATCACCTCAAACTGCCTCATAAGTTTCCTTCCTACTTAAGATACTATATTAACATTATACCTCATTTTACACATCTAGTAAACGAAAACTCTCCCTATTCTCTCTCAAGTATCAAAACATTTACCCAGTTAAACTTCAAACCTTCAAAGTATATTCAAGAACACATCGTATCTGTAGTAAGTACTATGAATTAGTTTAATCTTTTACAAACATTTAACATGTAAATTCAACTAATCCACATATAATATTATGTTTATATTATTATAAGAATACGTTCGTTAACACATGTTCTAACCCGGGAATCATAACTACCACATCGTAACCAACCGAGAACACGCACTCAAGGTGAGTTCATACCCCTACGTTTTCATGATTTTTCACTGTTTTAGGGGGGGGGAATACAAGTGTAACACAAGAAATTTTGTGTTAATATCTAAATGATTTCAATTATTGTCAATCGTTGTCGTTTCAAAAACATATATATATATATATATATATATATATATATATATATATATATATATATATATATATATATGTGTGTGTGTGTGTGTGTGTGTGTGTGTGTGTGTTCCAAAAGAGCAACAATCGGACAACACCTCAAGCATGACAAAAATGTAGCAGTGAACAACAAATATTCAAATCTTCAATAGTCTTCTAATCCGGGTTCTAGAATGTGAGATATTACAATCTAAAGCTACAAGAGGAAATCTTGAGTCTTCTAATATGGGTTCTACAAGGACAATTACCAATCCTTGAGCATAAAAACTCATCCCAAAAATCCTCAAGAAGTCCAAACCCTTCATAAAAATGAACCACTTCAGAAAATCAAATCTGAATCACTTCATAATCACTAATAACTCCTCCTCAAAGTCACATCGGTCTTCAATCCTAAATGATTATTCGCTACGAAATGAATATCCAAAAAACTTTCGAATACCCATATTGAAATCTCTCCCTCTTTTTTATAATCGAAATATGATTATAAAACCTCCAAAAGGGAATGAGAAAGTGCTCATAGCAGATTTGTCAATGCAATACTCCCCCTTGATAAGTGACAAAACTAAGAAGCTTCAAAACCAAGAAACACGAAAAATATGACAATTTTTGATATCTTGACTTCCCAGACTTCTTTTGACTTTAAAGTGAACAAACCCTATTCATATTGTTGGAAAACATCTTGCAAAAGTAACAATATTGACAGCCCGAAAAATAATCTTCAAAAGATGCAAATATTTTTGGTTATGGGTAAGAATTCTCATTTAGCTGAAAGTGTAGGGATGGAATGTGTAACATTATGAGTCTTCTTACACAATTCGTTGCAGATGCAAAAGCCAGCAGCGCAAGTCATGATTGCAAGCACTCGATATCCAAAATCGATATCCAGCCATTCTATATTACCCCACTCGATACTCAACCACTTGTAAGACAAGTCTTTGCTATGCAAGTGTTCGTCATGATAACGAGCACCCATCCAACCACTCGTTATCCAAAATCAACATCCAAAAAATATCTACACTCGACAATTCGTTATCAACCACTGTAACTCAACCACATGATATCCAACTCCTCAATATTCATGTCTTCATATCGATATCCAGGTGCACATTCGATATCAACCATGATCACAAACCTTCAGCCTCCATCCTTTGATTATTGAACTCTTAGGTGGTGTTTGTTTTGGAAGTGGTAAAATGTCTTTAGTCTTTTTCCGTGTCTGCGGAAGAAGACGTGAACCAAAAGTCTTTTCTATGTATTCATACAAAAAATCTTATTACAAAATGATCTTGGGTTTTTTGTCTTCCAAAAAACAAATGGTCTTTTTGGTAAACATCTATCCGCCCGGAGACGTAAGTGTCCAAAAAGTCTTTTTGCTAAAAAGCAAACCACCCCTTAGTCTTCAATATTGTTGTTGATTTTCGACACCCAAGGAGTGATATTGCCCCATGATGATCAATTTTCAATAATCCAAAAATTAAGGTCGAAAAATCAATTCTTGATTGAGCTCGTATCCAATACCATCAAACATTCGACCTTCCAAATGTTCACTGTCGAAGTATCACATCCTTCATTTGAAGCACCGACAAAATTTAAATTTTGACTTTTGTTTCTTATGCTTTGACCACTTCCACCAAGAATCGAACAAGACTAATTTCTTAATTCGTATTGCTTCCCCAGTCACCAATTCAACATTATCAAGAATTAACCTCGATAAACACAGTGCATCAACAAGAATTTGATATTGACTTACTAGTTTGACTTTTCATTGAACTCACTGACTTCGAATATGGAATGCTTCAACCCACTTCTTCATCCCCGTTACTCAATATCGAAGGTTTAATTTCAATAATTCATTCAATCAAACTGGTGAGATATCTTAATCAAATAAGAACTCCAATTTTGACTTTGAGTTTTACTTTTAATGTTTAAGCACAAGATGTATAGATAGATAATGGAGTAGTATAAAAATGTAGAAGCATGTGCTTGCTTAACTACAATACTCTCTCTCTAGAATAAACTACTCATCTATACAATGGGAGCTTTCTCAACCTACAACGAAAACTAAAACTATTATTTATAGGCTAGCTCAACCCATAACCCATACCAAATAGGGAAGAGGCGTTCTAAATCACCATCCAATGAAGAGCTTTGCACCCTAACAATTTAGTGAGGTGTTTATAGTGGAATTTCCAAATAATATACTCTTTATACCAAACGGACCCTACCTCTGATATGATCATATCTGGTTATTCCTTATTTAATAGATCTTGTTGTAGAGATTTAGATTATTTAGGAATGTAGACTATCATTATTATAGTCATAAGGAATATGAAAATAGACTAAGATTTAGTATCATGTAAATGTAGGTATTTTGAAAGGATAAGGTGTTAAGGCGAAGCACTGCCCTAACCTCGAATCACAAACTTTTTCAAGTGAGTGCGTAATTACTTTCAAGAACATAATTTAATAAAAGTATTATTGAAAATTCTAATTTTAATAATTATACTTTATGTTATTTGTATACTATAATAGTACTACTTATTAAGAGTTATGTTGGAATCAGATACGCCTTTAGTTATAGTCTAGGTTAGTTATAGACTTATAAAGGGTGCTTAGTTCCCAATAAGTTGTTATCGAATATGTCTCATTCTGGGGTAGAGTGTGAGATCAGAGCGAGTGTAGTATTCCTCTTCTTTTTGGATGACCATAAATAGTGGGTCTAGATTAAACAACTGGAAAATATGTCATGAGCGAGATGCTGCTGATCGTGACCGGTTGATTACTGCCATTCACGCGGGTGCTGAAGCTACGCAACGCGATCTGGATTGGCTGCGAGTTGTTGACAAACTGATTGAGCACCCAGATTTCACGAGTGTTGTAAGTCTCATCCGTCACTCTGCTTTTGTTGCCGGAGCAGAGTCTGTTCGCAATGCTTTGACAAGTTCTGGGCCTGAAAACCTTGGTGTTGATGCCTCGTCCTCTGGTCCTGTTGTAAGTGTGAATGATGCTCTCCTGGCGTTCGCTAGTATGGATCACACCTCGCTTCTGGGATTGGGAGATTTGGATATCCATGGGATCTGGGAGCTTTGTGCTTTTTCCAGTTCTGAATGCACTCCTGAGGGTATGGCAGTTGATGGTGATGAGGTTGTCCATGCTGGCAAAAATGTTATTGGTGTTGATATTGTCGGGTCTATTGTTGAAGGTGTTGGTGGTGGTGGTGGCGTGAACGTTGGCGATGTTGGTGACGATAGTGGTGGTGGTGGTGCAGATGTTGATGGCACGGTTGTTGTTGTTGGTGAGAACGATGTTGATGAAGATGGTGATAGTGATGATAGTGGTGCAGTTGCTGATGGTGCGGTTGTTGTTGGCGAGGACGTTGGTGGTGAAGGTAATGGCGGAGGTGAATCTGTTGGTGATAAAGATGCTCTCGCATTGTGTGCCACCCCTCCTGAGGCGTGAAAAATCTTTTGGTGTTTGTTTCTTGTATTTTGGACATTTTGTATATGGGCTTGATGTAGCTCCTAATTTACTTTGGCTTTACTATTATCTTTCTTTGTTAGTCTGATCTTGTTAATTTGGCTCTTAGCACTTTGTATATTTCGTTTGGCTCTTTTATGCCAAGCTATTAGATGTTCCATGCCATTAATACCTTGAGTTTTGCAGCTAGGAGCCCTGAACATAAGGGCTTTGCGCTTGGCGTTAGGTATTCGGAGTCGGTATGCCAAGTATGTGCTTAATATGTCGAGTGTTTGGATTTAATATACTCGATGTAAAATTTAATTCTCTAAGCATTTGAATTCGATACAGTAAGTACAAATTCTAGTATGTTAAGTAATTGGATCCGATACACTAAGTACGAAATTTAATACGCTAAGTATTTGGATTCGGTACACTAAGTACGAAATTTAATACGCTAAGTATTTGTGCTCGATACGCAAAGTACGAAATTTCCAATGTATTGGATAATAAACTTTGCCCTTTTAATACACTAAGTATTCGAGCGTTATAAGTGTTGGGCTTGCTGGGTATTGAGCATTTGAAGTACCGCCTCAAGCACTAGACAAGGCTTATTTAGCCAGATATCTCCGTTCTCTGGCACCGTTCTTCTGATGTGATGGATCCTGTTCAAAAGTAGAATTTTCTTAAATTCCTTACGTTCCAATTTCTTGGGATTTGCCTTCCTTCCATTGTTTCCAAGGCGTATGCTCCATTTCGATTTACTTCAACGATTTTGTATGGTCATTCCCACACAGGGCCTAGTTTACCCTGTGGCTGGGCCCGGCTCGCCTCGTTTCTTCTCAGCACATATAGTCCTACTTTGAATGCTTTTTTCTCTGACTGTTTGGTTGTAGTATCTTTCAACTGTGCGCTTGTAAGCGGCCTGTCGCACGTCTGACCTTTCCCGCCGTTCTTCGAGGAGGTCCAAGTTTAACCTCAGGTCCTGAGAGTTGGCCTTTTCTTCGGTATGGACAGTCCTCAATGTGCCTATTGTTATTTCCATTGGAAGCATCGCCTCTGCTCCATACGTTAGGCTGAACGGAGTCTCCTGTGTGCTTGTCCGTTGTGTTTTTCTGTATGGCCATAGAACCGCTGGTATTTCCTCACCCCAATTTCCTTTGGCCTTCCCTAGTCGTTTCTTGATCCATTTTACGATTGTTCGGTTGGATACTTGTGTCTGCCCATTTGACTGTGGATGCGCTACCGACGTGAATCGTTGGTTAATTCCTTTGCTGGCGCACCATTCTCTGAATGGGTTCTCGGCAAATTGTAGCCCGTTATCGCTAACAAGTGTGTTAGGTGTGTCGAACCTAGTCATGATGTTTTTCCACACAAATTTGATCAACTGTCTACCGGATATGCATGCCAATGGTTCTGCCTTGATCCATTTCGTGAAATAAACCACCGCGACTACCATGTATTTTAACCTTCCTGGGGCCTCCGGGAATGGTTCCACGATGTCTATTCCCCATTGATAGAACGGCCAAGGGATAGATATGCTAGACAGGGGAACCGGAGGGTTCGCTTGGACTGGGGAGTATGCTTGACATTCATCACACTTCCTTGTTAACTCTACTGCGTCTTGGTATGTGGTGGGCCAATAGATTCCCATTCAGAGTACCTTTCCTGTTAGGGCCCGCGCGCCTTCGTGCGCTCCCGCATGGCCTGCATGCGCATCCCGGAGTGCTTTTTTTCCTTTGGCCTCGTCCACGCACCATAGCCAGGGGGTCGTGAACCCTTTCCGGTATAGCGCGTAAGAGGGTGCCTTTATGCGCACCTTTCTAGCCTCCTCATGATTATCTGACAGAACACCTTGTTGTAGGTATTCGACCAGCGGGGTCATCCACGTGGGTCCGGCTGTTGTGAGAGTACTTACTTGTTGTTCGTATCTGCTTCTTTCCTTGAGAACTTCGACCAGGACTTTCTTTGACAGGTGGTCGAAGCACGTTGATGCTAGCTTACTTATGGCGTCCGCCCTCCTATTCTCACTTCTTCGTATCTGTTTGACCGTGAACTCCTTGAAGGACTTGGTGAGCTGCTTTACTATCTTGAAGTATCTCTCCATCCTCTTGTCTCATGCCTCAAAGCTCCCATTAATCTGGTTGGCGGCCAGCCTTGAATCCGTCAACATTGTTATAGTCTCCGCCCCCATCTATTTTGCCAGGCGTAATCCAGCGAGTAAAGCTTCATATTCTGCCTCGTTGTTTGAGGTGTGGAAAACGAAACGAAGAGCGTATGTGACCTCTTCTCCTTCTGAGCTGGTCAAAATTAGGCCTGCGCCTGAGCCTTCCCTGTTGGACGCCCCGTCGATGTACAACGTCCACCTTCGACAGTCTGTCGGGATTTCTTTTACCGTTAGAATTCCTTCTTGAGCCATGCCTCCTCCTCCAGGGATTTCGAGCAGGAAATCTGCCAACGCTTGCCCTTTGATACTTCTCTACGGTCGATAATTGATGTCGTGCTCGTCCAGCTCAATTGCCCATTTTGCAAGTCGGCCTGACGTTTCTGGCTTGAGTAATATTTGTTTGATCGGGCAGTTTGTCACGACATCAATCTGATGCGCCTGGAAATAATGTCTCAGCCGCCGTGCAACGTAGATGAGCACGAGTACCAGTTTTTCTAGTGCGGGGTAATTGAGCTTGGGGCCTTGCAGCGCTCGGCTGACAAAGTACACTGGCTTTTGTTCCCCTTCCCTTTCTACAACTAACACGGATGATATGGCCTCGCTCGAGGTTGAAAGGTATAAATGCAGTATCTCGCATGGAATAGGACTAGCCAGCGTGGGCAACTTATGCAGGGATTCTTTGATCTTCTGGAGTGCCGCCTCTGCCGATGTTGTCCATTGAAAATTGCTTTTCTCAATACAGCCCTTCAATGTGTGAAAGAGCGGCATGGCTTTGTCATCCGACTTCAAGATAAATCTACTGAGCGCGGTGATTTTCCCGTTCAGGCCCTGCGCATCTCTCAGGGTGTTTGGAGGTGGGGTTTCCATGAATTCATCTACCTTGACCGGGCTAGGCTGTAGCCTTGCCTGGTAACATAATACCCTAAGAATTACCCTTCCTTTACCCCAAAGGTACATTTACCTGGGTTCAATTTCATCTTTACTTTTTCTAGTGTTCTGAAAGTATCTTCGACATCATGCAATGTTTTTTCTTTGTCTGGGCTTTTGATGACCATGTCATCAACATACACCTCGATGTTTCTTCCGATTTGGTTGGAGAATATTGATCAACCAGCCGCTGATACGTTGCTCCGGCGTTTTTTAACCCGAACGGCATTTTGGTGTAGCAGAAAGTGCCATGGTCGGTGTAGAAATCCGTCTTTTCCTCATCTTCCCTGCTCATCAGGATCTGATGCTAACCTTTGTACGCATCTAGGAAGCACTTTAGCCTAAAGCCTTGCAATGATTCCACCTTCTGGTCGATCTCCGGAAGGGGGTAACAGTCTTTGGGGCATGCCTTGTTTAGATCGGAGTAGTCAATGCACATGCGCCATGACCCGTCATGTTTCCGTACCATGACGGGGTTAGCAATCCAAGTTGGGAAGACTGCTTCTCTCAGGATCCCCGCCTTTTCTAGCTTAGCTACTTCCGCGTTAATTTCCCTGTTGCGATCCCCCCCCCCTTGAACTCTCTTCTTCTGTTTGACCTCCTTTGTGCCTGGCTTGATCACGAGTTTGTGCTCTATGACGTTCCTGTCCACACCAACCATGTCTGTGGGAGTCCATGCAAACATGTGTTTGTATTGTTTGAGTAGGTCGATGAGCGCTTGTCTTGTGCGCCCTGGGAGGTTGCAGCCAATGTTGACTGGCTGGTCATGGTATTCTTCATTAATTACCTCCTTTTCGTTTTAATGTTTCAACCCGTGCCTTCTTGGTTTCCCTCGTTATCTCTGCCGGTTGCATGACCGTAAAGCATTGCAATTCTTTTGGTGGTGTGGCGAGGACTATGGCTGGGCCCTCAGCGGTGCTAAATTTCACGATCCCATGCATTGTCGATGGGATCGCCCCCAGCTTGAGCAGAGTTGTCCTCCCTAGGATGATGTTGTGCTCTACTGAGTGCCGAATCACGACAAAGTCGATCAAGACCGTTTTCCTTTGTTGTTTGTCGTGGCTGGTTAATGTGAGAGGTAAGTGGATCGTGCCCAGGGGCCAGAGACTGTGTCCCGTGAAGCCTACTAACCTTCCTGTCATTGGTCTCAGGTTATTCTTCCACCCATCAGGGAGAAGACGGAAACAATGCTCGTAGATTATGTCTGCGAAGCTGCCCGTGTCGATGTATACCCTGTGTATGGTTACGTTTTTTATAGAGGCTTGGATTCTGAGTGGGTTATCGCCTCTCCAACCCTCCGCTCTGGGGTCTCTCGCTGAGAACGTAAGCCCTTGTATTGTAGTTGTGAGGTTTCTTGGTTCGGCTTGTTCTTCTTGCCTGCCTCTTTTGCTACTTATCATGAGTATCTCTCTGGGTTGAACATTTTCTCTTGATGCGCCCTTGGCATTCTCAGCATCGAACTTAGCGCGTAGGCTCTGTGCTACTTCTATAAGGTCTCCCTTTAGTTGTTTCTCCTCCATTTCCTTCTTAAGGACTGAGCAGTTGGTGGTGTCATGCATTTTGCTCTTGTGGTATTCATAATATCGTCCTTTTGGCGTTTTCGTCGGCTGTGGCATGTCTGCGACCACATAGACGTCTGGTCGACGGTTCCACCTGTCATCCCTGGCAAATTGTCTGAAGCGGCCTTGCAGGCGTTTCCCTCGCCCAAAGTGCCTGCTTCCACCTGATACCTCCGTGCGGGTTGGGCTATGACGCTTAGTCGTCATGGCGTTTAGGTATGCTTGTTTTGTTGCTTCGCCCTCCTCTTGTCTCAAGTAACGCTCCACCTTTTCCTTTAGTTCAGCTCTCGTCTGCGGTTTCTTGCCCATGAGCTTTTGTGACAGGGGACCTGGTAGGAGTCCCCACGTGAAGGCCCTGGCTATCAGACCCTGTCATGTCCTGGAACATCAAGTGTGGCGTTCGTAAACCTCGTGAAGTATTCTCTCACGCTTTCGCCCTCTTTCTGCTTGCATCCAATGATTGAGTGAGAATCGCCTTTATACTTTCGCAGTTGCATGAAATTCATGAGGAACAAGTACTTGAGTTGGAGGAAATTGTATATGCTGCCTGGGCGTAGTGTCTTGAACCATGTGCCTGTGTTTCCATCGAGGGTTGTTGGGAAGTACGTACACCAGAACCGATCGTCTCGTTTGAGTGACGTCATTGTCCATTCGTACGTATCTATGTGGCTGTCTGGGTCAGTGGTTCCATTGTAGGTCTTGAGGTTGGGGAGTTTGGCTGTGTTTGGGATTTCGTAGTCTAGCAATTCCTTGGCGAACGGGGATGTAACACTCCGTGACAGGCAGTCTTGGTTTGGGATGGCTAGCGGTCCTTGCATGTTATATTTGTGGAAAGTGTTGTCTGGTTGCGCGCCTGGATGGCCATAGAATGCATGGTAGCCTGGGTTTGGGCCGTAGAAAGCCTACTGCTGGAATGGTAATTGAAGCGAGTAGTTGGGAGGTATGGGTTGGTGTTGGGTAGGAAGGTTGTTTACTGGAGCTGGCTGCCGGCAGGTGCTGGTTGTAATGATGGGTTCGCCCCATGTGTCTGTTGCAGAGTAGAAGATAGGTGGTGGGGTTATATGGTTTGTGCGAGTGGCGGCAACGTGATCGTCGGGTGTGCGCTCATCAGCGGTTGGCTCGTCCGTGGTATCTGGGGTGGCGGCTGGGCGCTTGGGACTTGGTTTACCGACAGCGTCGCTTGAGGGGTTGGTAGTTGGTGTTGTGTTATTGGCGCGAAGAATGATGGCATTTGGGATACTGTAGATTGTGTCACCACCGGTTGGAGTAACGGTGATGGGTGGAGGGGTGTGACTGGTGGTACCGTCATCTATGTCGGCCTCAACTATTGGGATGGGGTTTGTATGGTAGTACTAACGCTCGTCTCCGCCGATATGGTGGCGGGGGCATTTGTTGGCTCTCTGGTTGTACTACTGTTATCGTAGAACTTCCTTCACCCACAGCTTCTCTACCGGCCGTCATAGGTGGCGGTGTTTCGTCCAACGGTGCCATTGACCGGATGGGACTAGTTTGGTTTCCTCTGGGTCCATCGTTGTCGTCGTACGCCATTGTTTTGGTTAAACGGTGATTTTAGCTTCGTTCTTCGTCACACAAACGGATGGAGCCAAATGATGTGACCTTGCTCCGATTCTTTCTTTAGCTCCACTGATGGGATCCGAGTTGCTCCTGCAAGATCACAAAAAAGAAGGGTCGTCAGCCGTTTCCCGGGAGGAGGCTCCTGGAAAGACGCTCCGACGGTTAAGTCAGTTGGGGTTTTAGGGTTTATGCGTGTATATTGCTTGGAGGAAATTGCTTACCTTCCGAGATCGTGTGCGTACCCTTTTATACCTAGCGACCCTGTTCGTCCGTATGAGACAGGATCACTTTAAGGGGACAAGGTCAGAGGCGCTGATTGGAGGATTGTGCGCCTCTTTTTGTCAGAGTGTTGCCATTGGCTCCGACGGTAATGCCCTGACCATTTTCCTTGTCGCCTGACCGTATCCGTTGTCTTGGTATTGGGAGCGTCCCCGGCGGGCGCGAGCCTTTCGCCCGGGCTCCTTGCTCTTTAGGGGCGCTGGCGGGCGCTGAGCCTGCCGAGCCTGTCTTGTCGGGTGCGTCAAGCTCCTTGGCTAGATGTGACTCTTCCGTGCCATCTTACGCACGTTAACAGTCATCGACCAGAATAGAAGACAACACTTGACTATTCTAGGAGGTCTAGTTAATTACATAGCTAGTGTGGACTTATAACCTACAAACGTAGAAAAAATGGGAAACCCAATTTATCAAATACTCTGAACATTGGTTGCCTTCATTATGAATTACAGTAGCTAAGGACTCCCCTAGATGTGTAGTCAAACAGTTGCTCAAACGATTCATCGAGTAAGGTGATTCTTTTAGATAATCGTTGATTTAGGATTCGTGGGAATCAGTTGGGTTGTGTGGATTGTCTTATGGATATTATATCAGATTATACACACTTAAATTATCTAATATTGTTTGATTGCATGGATGTTATTATGATATATTATTATTAAAATATCATGGGATTCAAACCCCTATGCATATAAGTAGGTTTTCCCAAACCTGACCCACTCAATTTATATGCATCATAGCTAGCGGAACTAGGGTTGTTGGAAACTAATTAGGATGTCGAGTGAAATAAGAGATGTCCCTATAATAGTATTTTTGGACCTTTTAGTATTTACGTTGTAACCTATTTTTGGATATTAATGGCAAAATCCATGGTATTTTAATATACTGAAATAACTTATGTTATCTCAAATTGTTTTAATTAATTGGGATTTTCCGCAAGATACTAACTCAAAGCGTAAAGAAAAAGTTTTAATCAATTCTGAAAATAAGGGATGTCATGTTGTCATTTTCTTCTTGGTTGCAGAATCTTGTCTTATCAGTAGGGATCATTACTTTTGGGGGAATCACATCTTCAGTCCCAAACACCAAGGATTGTGGCGTTTGGCCTATTCCATTCATGGTCGTGGTTCTATATGCCCAAAGAACCAAAGGTAGTTCTTCAACCCATCTTCCTCTTCTTTCTGTGAATCTTTTATTCAAATTGTTGATTATAATCTTATTACTTGACTTAGCTTGTCCATTGGCCTGAGGATGGACGGGTGTAGAAGTGATCATGTTGATTCCCTAACTTGTACATAAATCTTGCGTTCTTTTACATATAAATTCAGATCCGTTATCAAATATAATATTAGAAGGGATGCCAAACTTGGTTAGAATGTTGCGTTTGATGAATGATACCACTTCCTTTTCTCTAACTTGGACAAAAGCTTCAGTTTCTATCCATTTGGAGAAGTAATCAGTCATTGCAAGAATGAAGACTTTGCCACCTGGTGCTATAGGAAGTTTTCCAACAATATCATTTCCCTAGTTCATGAATAGCCATTGGGATATAATTGGATGTAAAGTTTCAGCTGCTTGATGTAAGATTTTTCTATGTGTTTGGCATGCATCATATCTTTGAGCATACTCCATTGCGTCTTTCTTCATTGTTGGCCACTAGTTGTTGGATTAAAGTGTCTAAGCTCATAACTAAATTGGTATAAACTTGTAAATAAAAGAAAAGTCCTTTTTGGGTTGCCCTCATAACAAGAAATAGGTAGAAATGATATTAGGAGAGAGAGAGAGAGAGAGAGAGAGAGAAAAGATTTGTTAATATATTATGTGATTAATACATTAATTGAAAACAGATAATTGATCTGTTAATTTGTTATGTGATTAATAGATTAACATGAGATCAATAGTTAAATAATTGATTTGTAAATTTATATGGTTAATAAATTAATAAGAAATCAATTAGAATTAATTAATTATTAATCAGAACTAATTTGAAATTAATTAAAGGTGAAAGGGGTGAATTTGTAATTGTTTAATAGTACAACAAAAGAAGCAATTCTAGAACCCTCCATGGCATTGACGGTTTTGGAGGGGTTCTTAGGGTTTTTGGAAGCCTCCTACATGAAGATAAGGAAAAGATTTTAATTGGGATTAAATCTTTTATTTAATTAATTCAAAACTTACTTTGTCTGCAAGTTACATAAAGTATAAATATGACCCCTTGGCTCATTATTTTCGTTCATGGCCTTCCTAAGAAGCATATGAATGAAAATTATACCTCTACCCTCTCCATCATCATCATTCTAGGGTTTCTAGGGTTTTGGGTACAAACCATTAGAGATGCTAAATGTTTTGTGCTTGCTTTCCAAGGTTTTCAAGAAGGATATTGGTATTATGATTTGCTATAATAATAAAGAGGTATGTAAACCCTAACTCTATGTAAATTTCGATTATTATACAGTTCCCTTAGGGTTTCTGATGTTCATAGTTTATTGCTATCAATAGAGAAAACATCGATCCAAATAGGTTGCATGTGAACTTAAGAGTTAAGTATTTTTTTCGCATCATGCATAGATTTATATACTATAAAACGCATCAGTGGTATCAGATCCAAAGTTTTCTAGTTGATTGTGCATAATAGTGAATATATCAAAATTGGGGTTTATAGAACTTAAACCCTAAATGATTGAAATTACGAATTAGCTAGGGTTTCTTGAAACCCTAGCCTCCACCCCTTAAATTTCAAAAATGACGAGGGTTCCTTAGGGTTTTTTAGTTTCCTTAATTATTGTTTTAGAAGTCTTAAAATAAAACAATTAAAATTGGATAACCCAAACCCTAATTTTCAAAAATTATATAGGGTTTTGGATTAGGATTAAATTTGAATTATTTAATTAATTGTTTAGTAGTAAATAATTATTTAATCTATAAATGATTTAAATTAATTTTATTAATATAAAGGATAAAGATTAAATCATAATTGATTTAAATTTAATTAAATCAAAAGTTTAATTTAGATCATTAAAATTTTAAACCTTGTATTTTGAAAAGCTTTAAAATACACCTTATATATATTATTAAAAGTTAATTACTATATGTATAAGAATAAGTCAGCAGAATCGCTAGTATGCCTCATTCACGAAGCCATACTATAAGGGGAGTATAAGGAAACGGCATATAAAATGACCGACATTGAGTGTCCATTCTCACTCACCGCTCCCTTGTATGGTGGAGGGTCGTTAGCAGAACAGGTTCGATAGGACATAACCTCATTAAAAGTATAATGATATAAAAGTAGTAGAACCATCGTTAAAAATTTCACTCTAGTTACTTTAGAAAAATGTGAAAAGTATGTTAATCCATGAAAATGCAAACCATGCTTTATATGTCGTTACTGAAGCGTGTGTGGTTAACCGGCACACTAATAGGGACTATAAAGAGATATGATGGACATCTCGAAAATTATCATTGTTGATGGAACATGTGTGGTTAACCGACACATCAATATGAGATGACAAAAGACATCGAGGTTGCCTAGCGGGTTTGAATGGTTATTCACATCTTGTTTCTAATCCTCGACATCCGAGTCACAAAAGTGAGAGCATAATCTGAGATTAAACATGCCATTGATAAGATTCAATAAATCTCAAAAGATCTAGGAGTTTCATAAGATTGAAATTGGTAAAATCCCATAAGTTCAAATTTAATTACGACATCCCTCTTCAAAGTTCGAATAAAAAATATGGATCCTAGCCTTAATTTAAATTTATGGGTTAATAATTAAGGATTAAAATCAAATAACTTGAATTCTCTTTTCTCCCACTTTTAGATGTCTTATGAAGATAGAAATGGTCTTCCTCATTCTTATGGAAATGTTTTTCCTCAATCTTCTGAAGATGGTCTTCCAATTTCAAGTCAAGGTGAAATTGTTTTCCCTTCCTTAGGAAATGATGGAACTAGACATCATCTCTCTTCAACTCTTCCACCTCCTCCTCCCATGACTCTCCCAACGTCATGTTTTCCTCAAGTTGAAAGATATGAGACTACTCAATCCCTATTGACATGTAAACATCAAGATGGAAACTCTGTGTGCGCGCATGTTCTGAAAATGATATCGTATATTAAGAATTTGGATAGATTGGGTATCTTTTTCCCAAGGGATCAAGCCATTGATTTGGTTCTTCTCTTGCTTCCAAAGTCATATGATCAGTTTATTTAGAACTATTATATGAGGAATATCGATGTGACCCTAATTGATCTGACCCAAAGGTTGATGGTTGTTGAAGCAAAAATGCTTAACAGCACATATGAAGCAGAGATTGTAACATCCCCCTCTGGCACGTATCACAATATTGTCCGCTTTGGGCTCCCAGCGTGAAAACTTCCTAGGACATCACCCATCCCTGAATTGCTCTCGCCCGGGCACGCTTAACCAGCAGAGTTCTTATGGGATCGGTTGCACCTGATCCCACATCGACTTGGAAGGAGAATGAAACATTTCCTTATAAGGGGTGTGGATACCTTCCTTGTCACAACGGGTTTTAAAGTCGTGAGGGCAGCAGATCCCATAAGAACTCGGCAGTTAAGCTTGCCCAGGCGAGAGCAATTCAGAGATGGGTGACCCCCTCGGAAGTATTCGTGCCGGGAGCCCAAAGCGGACAATAATGTGATATGTGCCAGACAAAGATGTTACAAATGGTATCAGAGCTGGGGCACGGGTCGATGTATTAGACATGGACGTCGAACCCTATAATGGGGGGTGAAGGTGGGTTGCACCTGATCCCACATCGGTTGGGAAGGAGAACTAAGCATTCCTTAAAAGGGGTGTGGATACCTTCTTTGACACAACGCATTTTAAAGCCGTGAGGGCAGCAGATCCCATAAGAACTCAGGGGGGTGTTACAAATTGTATCAGAGCTAGGGCACGGGTTGATGTGTTCGACGGGGACGTCGAACCCTATAATGGGGGGTGAAGGTGGGTTGCACCTGATCCCACATCGGCTTGGAAGGAGAACGAAACATTTCCTTATAAGAGGTGTGGATACCTTCCTTGTCACAACGCGTTTTAAAGCCATGAGGGCAGCAGATCCCATAAGAACTCTGCAGTTAAGCATGCCCGGGCGAGAGCAATTCAGGGATGGGTAACCCCCTGGGAAGTTTTTGCATCGGGAGCCCAAAGCGGACAATATTGTGATACGTGCCAGAGGGGGATGTTACAGAGATGCTTATAGGGTCTAATTCTGAGGTTTCCATGGACATTGGCAATGGTGACAATGGTGGTCCAGAAAAGTTTTCTCTTCCTAATGGAAATGGGTTGTCCAAGATCAAACAGTTTGATCGTATGGTAAAAGGTAAAGGTTGGTTATGGGATAGTTTCATGTGTTGACCCCAAAGAGTCCATGTATTTCTACTGCTAATTGAAGGGACATTGGAAACGATACGGCCCAAAATACCAAAAAGATCTTAGAGATAGTAAAGTCAAGTCGTGTGACTCTACTTTAAGTACATCCATTTTCTGACTCCATTGTTTTATAAGTTCCTATTCATAAAATCTTAATACATGATGTGATGATCACATTTTGATGGCATTAAAGGAGCTAAGAGAAAGAAGGAAGCTTCAGCATGGTGAGCTAAATCTGATTGTGAGAAATGGACTTTGGTCACATGGTTCGAAGATCAAAATTTGGAGCTACTACTAAGGAGTTAGGATAATTTAATAGATTGTTAATACTCTTCATAGATATCTGGAAACATAGTTTTCATTTTATGCATTGTAAGGACAAGTTCCATTTTTTTGTTTATTTTCAATAAAAGTGAAATTTTGGTTTATCTGGTTGCCTTATTTTATATTTCTTTGAAATGACATTTATGAAAGTGTTGGTTATGTTCATAATTTTAGCAATATTAATTGTGGATTTGATTCTTATGATATCTCTTGTGGTATTGTCATAATTAACCAAGTGAAAAGAATTCTCATCACTAAATTAGACAGAAGCTTGGAGTCATGCAATTCGAATTGTGTGATGCATTAGAATATTAGCCATTGAAAAATTATGACTAAATCATTGATCACATGTTTATGTGAGGAAAGTGAAGGACAGATGGATCGGGTACATGTTGATATGGACTATTCATATCCACCACAAAGGACGATAACTCTATTCCTCATGATTTACTGATGCTTCAGTAAATATGGTCGTGTTTATAAGATTAAACATGATTCTAATACTTTGAAAAGATTCAAAGAGTAGCAGAATGATAGAAGAATCTATTAGGCAGAAAGATAAAAGATTCTCCAATATGGAAAAAAAATGTTTTAGTATCATGTTTAATGATTAACTTAGTAATTGTGAAATTGTATCCCAATTGACTCCTCCAAGAAAATCTTGGTGAAATTCTATGACTAAGAAGAGGAATCGAACATTGTTGAAAATGGTTCGATCACAGATGAGTGATACTTTGTTACAATCAAGTTTTAGAGTCATACTTTAGTAACTACAAATCGTATCTTGAAACTCATTTCATACTAAGAAGGTGATAACACCTCGTAACAGGTGGAGTAATAATGTTTTCTTACTCTAGCACATTTATAATTGGATTTTTGATGTTTTTGTTTATCAAGAAATAAAAGATAAAGTGAGAACAATTTTATGACGTGTTTTCTTGTCGGGAATCCATAGGAACTTTTGAATATTTGTTTTAGCTCAGCAAAGAATGTTTCTTGAGAGAAAACTCATATGTGAAGAACTCAGTGGGAGTCTTATTGATCTTGAGAGTTTCAAGAGTTAACCGAAAATAAACCTTTTAGTTATCATTAGCATTCGAGCTGAGGTTCACAACCTATCGTGTTTGGTTAACACATTCATATTTCTGTGCACTTGTAGTTGAGTTGGCAATGGTTATGAGTTTTTTGTTCTCATTTAACTTCAAAAGAAAAAGCTCATTGGTCAGTGAAAGTACATTGATCAATATGGGTGAGTTGCTAACAACATGTAACGCCCGTAGATCAAAGCTAGTCAATTAAGAGACAATAAGTGTCGAAAATGACTTTTTGATAGAAGATTATTTAGAATGAATAGTCTTAATAAAAGTTGTAGTATATGTTACAAGGATTCCGGATATATAAAGAATGTCGAAATCCGAGTTATAACAAAGAAGTTATGACCTGTCGAAGTTTCGCGACATGACCGGCACGACACAGCGCGACGTAAATAGTGAATTTACGATAGAGCGATTTGGCTCTAGCGATCTAAATGAAATTCGTAGAATACGTTAAACCGAGAGCATGCATAAAGAGAAAGCCCAAATCTGACTTCGTATGAGGAAGTTATGATTTTTCTAAGTTTCAGCTTAGCAGTGTGCAGCCCAAATCTCGAAATTGAGATCGAGTGATCTTTGGCCGAAACAATCTAAACGAGAATCGAAGGTCTCGTTGATAGTAGTTCAACGGTAAAAAGACAGACGAAAACGGACGTCGGATGAAGAAGTTATGAATTTTTAACGGACTTTTCCTGTCCCGGCCCGTTAAAAATATAATATTAAAAATAAATTCAAAATTAGCCGACGGAGTCAAAAACGAAAGTTGTAGAGCATAATTTCACCTACGCGTGGATATAAAGAACGTCAAAAACGGAGCTCGTATGCGAAAGATATGAATTTCTGAAGTTTGGAGCACAAACTTCCAGACCTGACTGTGTTCACGACGTGAACACAGTGTTCACGACGTGAACCCAGTGAACGACACGTTTCAGGCCTAGAAGACACATGGCAAGCCTAGGAGGTGACCAGGATCAAAGTCACGACGTGAACACTTATGGTTCACGACGTGAATGTCGAATTTTCACCCTATAAATAGAAATCGAGGGTATCCGGGAATGGTTGCTAATTCACACTCTCTTTCACTCTCTATACCCTCTCTAGCCATCTTAAAACACCCCGAAGCCTCGGGAACGCCCCTAGCACCTGAAGAAAGCCTGAAGTTCCCGAGAAAAAGAGTTTTTCGAGCTGAAACTCTGCCCGCGTGAAGCCCGGTTTTTCAGAAAACATCCCGGTTTCATCGAAGAATATTGTTTTAAGGGACGAAGTGCTGTCCAATCGTCGTCTTATCAAGTGAGTGTATAGTCACTTTCACCTTACACATAAATATGAAGTATTTTATATAAAATACCTGCTATATGTATATATGTTGTTTGTTTATTTGAGATAGATGTTGAATGATTGTTTTATACAGGTTTTAAACTGTATATGTATTTTATATCTACAAATATGTTAGGTAAAATATGGGTAGATGAAAGAATGTTTTATACATGTTTAAAATGATTTAAAATGTATATATATTTTTATCTACAAATATGTTGGGTATAACATGGGTAGGTGAAATAAGTTGAAGTGTGATAAAATGATGAGATAAATGATGAGCGATGAAAGATGAGCGATGATATACGAGTGGTAAAATATGGTGAGAAGCGATGAGCCAAGCGATGACCCAAGCGATGGCCCAAGCGATGGCCCCGTCATTCAGCAGAGTATGGATGACAACCATGGACTATTATAGACAGTCCATGGAACCCTAGCAGGCTTGCAACCTATAGGTGTGTGAGCTATATGTTCATCAGATGTACTCTAAAAAAAACCCTGGCAGCTATGGACTTAGTGACTGTGGTATAAACCCTGGCGACGATGTGACTTCGTGCCTATTCCTTAGGAGGAATCCTTAGGAATGAGTGATAGATGATTCTAAGGGTAAATCCTTAAGAAATAAAGAAGATGATGGGGTTGGGTAACTGGGTTGATTGTTTGATGTTTAAACATAATAAATTTATTTATTGTGGGTTGAAAACCCTATATGCTCACCAGGCTCCCAAGCCTGACCCACTCAGTTTATTTGTATCACAGGTATCGATACGAAGTTGCTTTACACTGAGAGATTAAAAGAGAAGTAGATCACTAGTGTAAATGAATGTATGTTTTGTTTATGCTTATGTTTTTGTATTGACAATGACATCCCAATGATTTAAATGAATAAAATACATTTCTTCGGAAATGATTTGATAACATATTTATCATGTTTTTCTGGGAACAAATTCCGCAACACTTTTAATCAAATGATTACTCTGATTTTATTTTAAAAAGCATAAACGAAATCAGTCTTTTCTGGACGTGAAATTGGGGATGTCACACAACATGGAAGCACTGGTAGGCCTTGTGGTACCAGAGGGAAAGAAATTTAGAATAGCGAAATTCAGTCCATGAAAGAAAGCTAAATTTGAACTTGGTTTCGTCCTAAACCTTGTCTTCTTATTGTAGGTTGGAAATGATCAATTCACATAGATGGGAACCTATGCACCTTAAAATCTAGGTGGCAAAGGTTTCGCTCTAATTCATGAGAATGATTGTGAGGAAATACTTTCATTGATAGATTTAAAGATCTGATAAAGATCAATATGGATATTGGTTGTGTTAACTGAATTCTAAAATTCACAATAATATTGCGGCATCCCTCTTTATATTTCGAATTGTGAGGAATGGAAAGGAATTGTTTGAAGTTTCAATACATATATCTATAAGTTTTGAAAAGGTTTAAACACACATATATGTTATCCAATTAAGCTTTATAAGCTTAAGAAGTCTAGTTGGAGACTTATCGAAGCATCGCGTAACATAAATCTATACTTCAGTAAGAAAGTCAAGAGTATTGATTTTTAGAAGTCCAGTTGATTTCTAGGTACATGTCAAAACTAGTGGGAGCATAATTGTTATGCTAGTATTGCATGATGACAATATTGTTCGTAGGGACCAACGTTTTCAATTTGCAAATTGAAAATTTTGGGAATTATTTCGCTATAGTAGACTTAAAGCAGATGGAACTCATAATTTATTTTCAATTCCAAAGGTTTATCTCGTATAGTTTAATAGAACTTATTCATAGACGGGTATGAATATCGTGTTGAAATGATTCAAAATAGGAAATTCGATATATGGAAATATTATAGCCAAAGATTTAACATATATTAAATCCTTATGAAAGACATAATGAATCGAGTCCTATATGCTTCAGATATAGGATCGATTACATACGCTATAATATTTACTTGTTCTAATTTTTCAAATGCTCAGAGCATTGTGAGAAAAAAGACTAAAATTTTGTGCGACTAAAGTTGTTAAATACTTGTCAAGAGCATTCTAAGGTTATACCAAAAGATTGGTTACTTGCAGATAGTTGGAAGTATGATATTAATTTGGACAGACCATAGTGACATGATTCTAGATTGACATGATTCTTGGTCGGAATTGATGGTTATATGGGAATCCAAAAAAATTTCATAATGAGAGATGGTTGAGAAGCCTACATGTGAGTTGGAAACTTTAATGAAAGAGAAGTATTCAAGGAGTGCACCTTGAATTTGAACCTTCATTACCATGAAATTGTTTCTACCAACAAAGTTCCAATGGGATATTTTGTAATATTAAAGACCCTGTTTTTTAGACTTTGGAATCTAGATATCATAGGATATTAATGGATGTTGAGTTGGAATTCCATTATATATTGGATGGTGATAAGAATTTGGTATTGTGAAATGAGAATCATTGGATTAATGTCTAGTTGATTTGTTCATAAAGGAAGGACCATAGAGAGGCATAGTATACATGTTCATTACATGACATGACTGATGTTTAATTCAACTGGTTAGTTGATTACTCAAAACGTTATACAATGAATTTGTAATTATTATGGTGATTAAATAATAGAGATTATTATTTATTCAATATATTTGAGACCATAGTTAATTGGTTTATTATTCTATTTCACTTTCAATGTTTTACTTCCTGAATGATTTGATTGTTCAAAATTCCACATTCGCTCATACTTTTGGAAGTAAGTAGTGAATTAACACGGTCATGAATTGAATTGTATATTGTCTATAGGGGTTAGACATTGCAATAAGATTGCTACAATGTTCATGAGTACTTAGAAAAATGGGGATTTTGAGTATTGGATAAACCCACGCTCAGAGAATTACTTCATGGATTCTATCACGAGTAATTGTGAGATGATAATATCTTTTATTCTTAAAACGGAAATATATGAGTTGTGATTTACAAATCGGTTGTGCATTGGTATTGTGAAAGCGCATCAGTAATGTGATGTCATAAAACGTAGTGTCATGCATGATATGGTGAGTAGAAGATACAAGCATATAAGTCGAAGTTTATTTGTTCCCTTTCCCCTAATAAGAAAAACAATATCTTTGGGGCTCTCAATGATCTGTTGTCGACATCTGAAGTGCTTATCCGAACACGGACCGAATTGATGTGTTCAATTGGTAGTCTGAATTCAGTCGTCATAGATCAAGAAATCGAGAAACATAATTTTGGACTATGAGATTGATTTTAATCCATGTATCATGTCCATACGATATCATGTAGAATGAAGGAATATGTGATCACTTATCTTAGGGTCAATGTCTGATTAGATCAGAGTTCGATAGTGGGTTTGGAAAGCACTCTTTGTTGTTTGGTTATATTTGCACTTGTAGTTATAGACTTATCCAAGTGGGATACTATTGGATTAAGGTGTCAAAGCTTATAACTAAATTGCTATAAACTTGCAAGTAGAAGAAAAGACCTTTTTCGGTTGCCCTCATAACAAGAAATAGATAGAAATGATATTAGGAGAGAGAGAGAGAGAGAGAGAGAGAGATAGAGAGAGAGAGAGAAAGATTTGTTAATATATTATGTGATTAATATATTAATTGGAAATAGACAATTGATTTGTTAATTTGTTAAGTGAATAATAAATTAACATGAGATCATTAGTTAAATAATTGATTTGTTAATTTATATGGTTAATAAATTAATAAGAAATCAATTAGAATTAATTAATTATTAATCAAAATTAATATGGGATTAATTGGACTTAATTAAAGGTGCAAGGGGTGAATTGTAATTATTCAATAGTTGAACAAAGCAAGCAATTATAGAACCCTCCATAGCATGGACGGTTTTGGAGGGGTTCTTAGGGTTTCAGGAAACCTCCTAGATGCAGATATGGAAAGAATTTGAATTGGGATTAAATCTATTATTTAATCAATTCAAATATTGATCGGTCTGCAAGTTACCTAAATTATAAATAGAACCCCTTGACTCATTATTTTCGTAAATGACCTTCCTAAGAAGCATAGGTACGAAAATTATACCACTCTCCTCTCTCTCCTCATCATTTTAGGGATTCTAGGGTTTTGGGTACAAACCATTAGAGACACTAAACTTTTGGTGCTTGCTTTCCAAGGTTTTCAAGAAGGATATTGGTGTGATTATTTTCTACAGTAACCAAGAGGTATATAAACCCTAACTCTATTTAAATTTCGATTATTATAGAGTTCCCTTAGGGTTCTTGACGCTTATAAATTATTGCTATAAATAGAGAAAATATATATCCAAATAGGTTTCATGTGAACTTAAGAGTTAAGTATTTTTCCGCCTCAAGCATAGATTTATAACCTATAAAAACCATCAATTGTAATTTGTCTTCAATAATTTGGAAAAATTGCCCTGCCCCTTTATGGTTGCCACATTCTCCTTCGTGGGTTTCTTTAAGGATGATCTGGGCTTCAATTTCCTCAAGACATCTAAGATAGGGACCTACATTAGATTTTCTAAACAATATATTTTTGATTATATTGAACCTGGAGGCCTTGATCCTAAAGGTTCTTGGAGATTTCTCATTCTCAAGAATGAGACCATCTTAGAGAAATCAAAGTATAATATGGATCCAAGATTATTTAATATTAGGATCCTAAGATCCAAGATCTTGGATAGGGACCACTTTATCTTGAATGTCCTCTATCGCTAGTTTGAGAACATGAGATATAGCGATTATGATGTCGGGGTGGATCTTGAATGTGGAACAAAAATTCGCTAGTGCATATGCTTCAGTGTTATCATACCTAGGTAGTCGCCTGATGTTAAAATCTTGGAACTTGGATGCCAAGTTTTTCATTGTCTTTAGGTATGAAGCTATTTTTTTCATTTTTCACAGCGTATTCTACATTAAATTGGTTAGTAACTAACAATGATTCTACATATACACGAAGATAATTGATTCCAAGATCTTGACTGATATGTAAGCCCAAGTTTACTGCTTCGTACTCTGCTTCATTGTTAGTTGTTTGAAAATCACAGCTTATCGCATGGGGTATAGTGTCCCCCTGTGGAAATATTAGTACGATTCCTAAACCTAATATCTTATAATTATAAGCTCCATATGTGAAGAGGGACTACTTATGTAGTTCTTGTATATCATGAAGCCATTGTACTTCTTTCTTAGCTTTAGGTTGAAGATCCGGACTGAAATCAACCATAAAATCTGCTAATTCTTGTGATCTTATGGCATATCTTGGCTCATATCTTTCCTGACATATAGGTTTTCTCATTATATATTAGAATAGATAATTAGTTTTTTCACAAATTGGATAGGTCTCAAAGTAATGATGTAGTCTAATCGAGGCAAATACAAGAGGTAAGATAAGTTTTTCAAGATGTGAGTATTTGGTGTCAGCATCTATGAAACTTTTGCTTATGTAGTAGATTGGATGTTGAACACCATCTTGCTCATTTACCAATACTACACTTGTTGTACTCTTGGATACAACTATTTAAAAGAACAAAGGTTCTCTATATTCAGGTTTGGCTAGTAAGGGAGTTGGAGATATATAATTCTTTAGATCTTGGAAAGCTTTTTCATGTTCTGATGTCCATTCAAACTTTTTATTCTTCCTTAGGACATCATAAAATTGTTTGCAGGTTTCATATGCTTTGGATATAAACCTGTCTAAGGCAACAACCCTTCCTATGAATCATTGGACATCTTTTTTAGAAGATAGGGATTGTAGATTTATGATAGGTCTACTCTGTTTCGGGCTAGCTTCAATTCCCCTCTTTGTTACCATGTATCCCAAGAACTTTCCTACTTTCACACCAAACTGGCATTTGGATGGGTTGAGCTTCATGTTGAATTGGTCCAAGATGTTGAATGCTTCCTCAAGATAATGGATATGGTTCTCGTCTTTCATGAATTTTACTACCATATCATCTATGTAGACTTCCATGGTTTTTCCGAGTTGATGTTTGAACATTTTATTCACTAGTATTTGGTAAGTAGCACATGTATTCTTCAAACCAAAAGGAATTGTGATATAATAGTATATACCTGTTGGGGTTATGAAGGTCGTATCTTCTTGGTTTGAAGGCTCCATTAGGATTTGTTGAAATCCTATCGAAGCATCCATGAATGTGAGGATTTCATGACTTACAATTGTGTCAACAAAATAATCTATGTGTGGAAGAGAGAATGGATTGTTAGGACATGATTTATTTAAATCCTTGAAAGCCATACATATTTTCCACTTCTACCACCAGATTGGCCAACCATCTTGTGAATTTGACTTCTTTGGTCATTTTAGCGTGGAGCAATCTCTCCATTTCTTCTTGGATGATCAGGTTTCTCTCAAGTGCAAAATTCCTTCTTTTTTGATAGATTGTCCTGAAACTTGGATCAATATTAAGTTTATAGGTTACTACATCCTTAGATATACATGTCATATGCTCATGTTTCCAAGAGAAAGTTGACTTCCTGCTCTTCATGAACTTGGTAAGATTTTGTTCAAGATATTAGTCAAGATCCACGCTTAGTAGGACTTTGATGTTCAGATCCTTAGGATCTAGTAAGACTTCCTTTATGTCATTTTCCTTGGCTTCTGATACATCTCGTGCCTTGTACTTTAATTGCTATGCTTATCTATGAGTAGTTGAGTTTTCAATGAAGTTGTATAACAGTCTTTAGCTTCTTGTTGGTCACTGTTTATTTTGACCACTCCCCAAGGTGTAGGTATCTTTATGCATTGCTGGTAAGTTGAGGGGACAACTTTCATGTCATTGATCCATGGCATGCCTAAGATAATATTATATCAAGACAAAGAATCAACAAAATAAATTTGATAAAGTTAACTCCCTCTATGTAAATTGGTCGCTTAATCTCTCTAAGAGTATTCTTGGTTTCGCCACTGAATCCTACTAGGATCGAGGATCTTCGGATTAGGTCAGATTTTGGGATGTTCATCTTGTTGAGTGTCTCCAACAAGATGATGTTGACCGAGTTGCCCCAATCTATTAAGATTCTTCGAACAAAATGGTTAGCTACATAGAGTGTTATGACTAGCCCATCGTGGTGTGGATCAAGGAAATTATCCATGTTATCTTCATTGAAAGAGACTTCCTTTTTGTTGGTCAAGAATGTATTTTTTTCTTGGCCTATCTTCCTTTTCCATCTTGGAGCTCCTTGCATGCCTTTTAGCTGCAAAATAAGAAGTTCCATAGATTTCAAATCCACCAGAGATAAAGTTAATTATCTTGCCATCCAAGGGAGATACTATTCATTGTGGAAGAACATCAGAATCTTGGGATCTTTGGGCAGTCTTGTCTTCTTTTCCCCAAGAGTTCTTTCAAATGTCCTTTTCTCAATAGATAGTTAATCTCCTTTTTAAGAGCACATCAGTCTTTGGTATGGTGTATGAAGTCTTCATGGTAAGAACATCACTTGGGGTTGTCTTCCCATCATGGGGTCTTCTCATTTTTCTTGGGCCGTCTTGCCTTGTCCCCAAAAATGGTATCGCATAGAGTAAACATGAAGCATTAACAAAAACAGTAATAATCTGATATTTCGGGATAATTTTCATTTTCCTTATCATAATCATGAGCATTGACCCTATCGTTCATGGTTCTTGAGTAGGGTTCAGGTTTATAGGATTTTTTAGAGAAAGACTCAATCTTCCTGTTAGTATAATCATATGGGTTGTGTGTATTCTTTTAGATCTTCTTATCATCTTCTATCCTAATTAATCCTAAGGCTCTATTTCTAACTTTGTCTAATTCCTTGCATGGGGTCATGACAAGATCCTCGTAGAATGAGGAATCTTTTTAGCCCCATCTTGAAGGAATCCACGGCTTTTGCAAAGTCTAGAGTTACTCTGTAAAGATCACTTATTACTTTTCCAAGGTCCTACTATAAGAAAACTGATTATTATATAAGTTAACTATGTGTGCGAAAGAAGTAATTGAGTAAGGAAGAACATTCAGGAGCCATTTTAAGGTGGATACTATAAGAGTTAAACCAAAACCCTTGAATATGCAAGCTTCCTTGAGAAGTTATAGAATTGGGACTATCTTCATGCGCTCTCTATGTAGGGTGATATGTTCCAAAGGATCTAAGCATCCATCGTACATCTTCATGTTTGGTGCTTGGAACCTGTTTGGAACTTAAATGTCGCATATGTAGGGTGAAAATCTTGAAATTATATGGCTGATAGGTGACACCTCTGGTATCGGTTGAATGACACTTGGTATGCTTGAGATCATATCTCTTAGTTGCCTGAGTTCCATTGCCGTGTATAGACTTATCCAGGATCTTGGGTATTAGACAAGATGTTGAATATCCCTCCAAGATCTAGGGACACAGGAACTCCTATACTAGGAGTTTCTCCATCTGTGAAGATGGGAGACTACCCTGATATGAAATCTCCAACTTGACATTTTGAATATGCATCGGTCTTGAAGTTCATGATCATAGGCTGCAAGTTTAACACCCACAGATTCGGGCTAGTCAATTAAAATATAATAAGCTATAAAAATTACATTTTTACATAATATTATTTAGGTTAAATAATCTTAAACAAGTTAAAGTATATGTGACAAGGATTCCGTACATATAAATAACATTGAAATCCGGCTTCATATGAAGAAGTTATGCTTTTTTGAAGTTTCGCGATTAATTCGGCACGACTTTGCGTATCATAAAAAGTGAATTTTTGATAAATTAGTTTTTAGCCTAAGTGATCTAAACGAAAGTGGTAGTTGTCGCTAAAAAAAGAGCGTGCATATAAAGAACGTCCAAATCTGACTTTGTGAGAGGAAGTTATGATTTTTGGAAGTTTCAGCGCAGGATTATTGTCACAAAAATAGAAATTCTAATCGGTTGATTGTTAGCCAAAAAAATCTAAACGAGAATTCAAGATCTCGTGAATATGAGCCCTTCAATAAAAAGACAGTCGGAAACAAAGTTCGTATGAAGAATATATGAATTTCGCACGGGCTTCAACAATCTAAACAGGTCTAAATATGAACTTTTGTTAGAGCAAAAACTAGATGTTGAGGCCTAGAGATCGTCGAGAGGATTCTAGGGATATAAAGAAAGTAAAAAATGGAGCTCGTATGCGAAAGTTATGGCCATCCAAATATCTACTAGAAAACACCTAGACTAATGGCGTGGCACCACAAGAGGGCGCCATGTGGCTTTGTTAAAGAGCCTACTCCTTAGAGAGATATGGCTACGTGGCACCATGGAAAGCCGACACGTGGCTCAATAGAAACACGACACATGGAAGCTTCTAGAAAGGGGTGTGGTGAACCAACATTTTGGCGACACGTGTTAGAAGACCAAAAAAGCTAGCAAGGCTGGTGTGCGTGGCGCACACCATACCTTGCACGGCGCCCATGTGATTAAAAACATCCATAAATACCTTCCAGCCCTCCATTTGATTTCCACACTTCCCAAATTTTCTTTATCGAGTTCCTTTCAACCTTAGCCCCATTGTCCCTTAGATTTTTGTACTCCAGTGAAGTCCTGCGATCCCTGGGTGCTTGGCAAGTAGTAGCTATCTAGTAGAAACTCTGCCAGCGTAATTTCAAGACTTCTGTCAGAAGAATCTATGTAATTTAAGCTACAGTCTAGTCTTTTCAGTGTAACTTATATTTATAGTCATAAGTCATTATTATGAACCTATAAATAAGATTCATTTGTGATTCCAAGTCATAATACAGATTGATCTACTTACCGGAGAAGTATCTAGAATGGTCACATTGGTTTGGTTGTTGGATTTCAGAAAGGCTTCATACCGAAATCATCCTACATCCCAACTGTCTTGCCTGACTGATTCTTACTTGATAGATCCCGATGTAGACATTGGGATTAGTGAGGAATCTACACTATAATTATTATAGTCACTAGGACTACGAAACTAGACTAAGGCTTAGTAGTTTATGCGTTTAGGTCTTTTCAAAGTATGAAGCGAAGCACTACCAAAATCGTCAGTCATCTTCTTTTATGAAGTGAGTACATAGTTACTTTCATCTTACACATAAATATGATGTATTTAGATAATTAAATACTATATCCGCCAATTATCTGCAATATGTGTTGGATGAACTTATATGATATGGTTTTACTCGATTTTATTATACAAGTATTTTTATATTCAAATATATATATATATATATATATATATATATATATATATATATATATGTGTGTGTGTGTGTGTGTGTGTGTGTGTATGTTTGTGTTAGGGCCAAGATCTTCACCCTATTCAGGATCCTGGATCTTCAAGAACTTACAGGATCCCGAACATATCTCAGGATCCTGTCCATTATTATTACTATTATTTCTTAACATTTCTAACGGATATATTTTGAGTCTTTCTCTCACATGTGCATAATTAGTCAACAAAAGACTCAGTCTCAACGAAGAAACGTTTCAATCAGGCAAAAGACCCATGAATACCAAGTCAAACCAACATGTTCATTTTTATTTGAGAGGATCCCGAGAATATCAGACTTATTATTACTTAGACTAGACTATAAATACACATTTATTTCGCACAAAACATACACCCTAGCGAGGATCATTATCATCTCATCTTTCTATTAGATCAAATTAACAAGGCATGCGATCATTATCACCTCCCAAATGTGTAGTCATTTCCAACTTTGACTACTATTTGCAGGTTACTACGGTGACTTGTCATATCAAACAATCATCTATGAATTCCAACTCTGACTACGAAATGGTTGCCTATGGAATATGGTTTACAGATTACTAGGATGTATAAATACGACATATACGATTTTTTTCTTATTAAAAATACTATATATAATCTCAACTTTATGATGAGTTCATCCTTAAAGTTTGAAATTTGCTCATATGACGAAGTAGATTGTTACTACTGTGATCCAGTCGGCCCCTTTGTTACACCCTCTTCAGAAGGCCTATATATGCTGGATTAAAGTTTTCAAGAATTGAAAAGGGCTGAAGAACAACAAAAACAGGATAAAGAGTCGTCCCGGCTTCTCAGTCAACGGCGTAAAGTTATTGTATCGGAATGAAAACAAGCTAAAGAATGGATAGAGCTTAATAAAAAGAAAATCAAAGAGCATGAAGAATGGATCAAAAAGACTAAGAAGACTATCAAAATGACTGAAAAATGGCTTGTTGACAAGGACGCAGAGATGATACATATTAGGGTGCAAAAGAATCGTTCCAAAGATAAAATGAGAATTAGGGATGACTATATAACAATCGAGAAAGAAAAGTACCCATTGCAGTTCCCTGAGGTTAATAATTAGTTAAAAAGGTTGTTGTAAGATTAGCATGTCTTGGGTTTGCTATATGTTTTTTTTAGATTAATATGTTTGTTTACCGTTAATTTCCAAGTATTTTTAAAAATCATGTATAAAAATTTCAATTGCTCTTTTGATGTTCAAATTAAATTAAAATATAAAAGCATAAGAACAACATCTTAGAAAATTAATTAAAATATTACAATCCATAATAAATTAACAAATCTTCAATTTAAGGTAGTTTTAAATCATAATTGGCGTTATAGCTCTGTGAACAACTCACAGAAACCCCAATATTAAATGTCGTCTTCATAGTAGGAATTCTCGTGCGACTTGCTCCACTGCCGGATGCCCTTCCAGAACAATTGTTTCTCATGTGTCCTACTTGACCGCATGTAGAAAACTCTTTTCTTATTGGACCCTCACCTTGGGATGGAATGCGTTGTGTGTTTCTTGGCCTGTCTGGCTGACGTTTATCCATTATAGGTGGCCTAACAGTCATCAAATCATCGGGGATCTCCCATTCGGATGGCTTTGGCAAAGGGTTTACTGATTCCTCATATGTTATCATCAATGGTTCGTTATGGTAAGCTTTTAATGCATACATCGAGCAATCTTGGTAATTGTTGACTGTTAGCACTCTTATGACATGACCACAAGGTATGTCGTCAAGTTGTCAATGCCTACATGTACATGTCATTTGTCTGAAATCAACAATGACGTTTTGTGTCCCCTTTTTGACCTCGCATTTCTTACTTGAGATCATGCGAACATCCCAATTACTAAAAGTATTTTTATTTTGTTTTACAATATCATCGGCCCAAAGGGTGAGTCTTCATAGTTGTTGTTGCTTACGCTAAAAAAATAGAGAAAATTACACATTTAAGATAAATAACATTTAACACAAAACACTAATATTACAACTTACTACCTGCAAAGTTATGTCTTTAAAACCACCACTGTTGCATTGTTGCATGAAAAAAGTCGATCAACATCAGTACCGACACCTTACGTGCATGTATAGATAATGCACTTATAGACTCCGCACTGTTGGACGACATAACATTGTATTGGTTGCCTCTAAAATGTGCCCTAGACCAATTGTCAGGATTTATACTTTGTAAGTATTCCCATACTGGTTCTTTTGTCTTTTTCATAAGGTCCATTGCATCATTAAAACCATCAACTGTATAGGCTCTACATGCCTCCCAAAATATTCCTTTAAATGTCTTGCTCTTCCCGTATCTAGCTACTATGTTGAAATACAAATGGACACCACATATTCTGTGATGAGCATGAGGAAAAATGCTGGCAACAGAAGTCGCTATAAATGGAGACCTTTCAGATATAATTGTAAGATCCTCCATATTGCCTATGCAATGACGTAGTTTTTGAAAAAACCATGTCCAAGAATCTGTACACTCATTTTTGCATATACCATATGCAACCGGTAATATTTGGATTTGTCTGTCCTTAGTAACTGCAAGTAACATGGTACCTGTGAACTCACCCTTTAGGTGGGCTCCATCTACTACAAGGGTCGGCTTAAAACAATTGACAAAAGCGTGTACCTACAATAGATTGTATATCTATTCAGATATACTGATTATAGTTAGGTACACCAAAATAAAAATAATAATAATAAAATATGTAATACTAACCGACCAACCAAGTGCGGCATACAAGAACTCAAATCGATTATCACCATCTGTTTGAATATGTATCACCGTGTCGGGATTATGTTTAACCAAATTGTGGAAATAAGCCACAAGTTTGGTAAAAGAATCCTCTTTCGTACCCCTTAACAACAACAGTGCATATTGCTTCAGACGCCAAGCCTGATGGTATGTGTAACGACGTAAATTTTCAAACAAATTTTTCATTTTAAAATCGCATACTTTTCATAACATATTGTATAAAAATCTCATTTATTCAAATTACAAAACACAACTCCATTACTAATCCAGGATCCTCAAAACATAACTCTTTCTCTGGTGTGTACAATCAAGCCGGTGTCGTCCCGCGATCCTGAGAAACCTGAAACACATAACACATAACACGGTAAGCACAAAGCTTAGTGAGTTCCCCAAAATACCACATACAACAAATTCGCCACTCAATGCTATACTCTGTAGGACCCTCTGGTCCATGTGTCTCAGCGGGACCCTCCAGTCCCGTAGCTCGTTGGACGCTTAGGTCCGGTCTAGCTTGTTGGACCCTCTGGTCCGGTCTGGTTGAGCCTTCCGGCCTCACAAATCGTTAGACCTTCCGGTCCGGTCTGGTTGAGCCTTCCGTCCTCACAAATCGTTGGACCTCCCGGTCCGGTCTAAATAACTCATAGGATAATATCACATAGACAAGATGCACAACTCAAGCAAGCACATAAGACCTTCCGGTCACACATAAATACCACTCTAGGTAACGTATAGTGAGAAGACTCACCTCGACTAGCAGGTAACCGACAAGCACTCGGAAATATTGGACTAGCCTCCGCCTAACACATAAGACAAGCATTTCAATCATTATCCGCTTTATTACTCATTTACTCCTTAAGTCCTCTTTTCTCCTTTCTTACCCTTGGGATGGGTAAAAGTCTATTTTACCCCTCCTTGGCCCTTCCTGCCTCTTATTGACCCACCCAGGAAGTCAACAGAAAACCAGACTAAGTCAACAATCAAGGTTGACCTGACTCGCCGAGTGCACACTTGTGACTCGCCGAGTCCACTCGTATTCTCCACGTTCATCCTAGGGTTCACTCAACTCACTGAGTTGACTCCCAACTCGATGAGTTAACACTGGGTCCAGACCACTAGGTCACACCCGCTACGACTCGTCGAGTCATCCCATGGACTCGGCAAGTTGGCTCCATCGGATTTCTCATTCAACCACCTGAGGTCAGATCTGTAACTCTAACTCATAGATCTGACCTCCTAATACCCAGAAGTCACATAAAGGTCTGATCTTGATATCCATGCATAGCATATTTTGCTCTATATGTCATTTAGACTCCATTAAAGCTTCCTAACTTCAAAACCTCATGTTTGCACAACAATGGCTTCCTACTTTCTGACTCTCTGGATCATACAAGATCCAGATCTATGGCATACTCAGAAGAGGGGGGGGGGGGGGTTTGATGCACCCAAAACCCCACCAAAAGTGATTTGAGCCCTAATTTCTCATACTCAAAGGATCTATTCAATAAAACAGGAAAGGTAAGGGCTTCATACCTTGATCTGAAGCTGAAAATGGGGATGAAATAGATCCACAAGCTCTCTTCTTGATCCTTGCAACACCCTTGATCTTCTCCCCAAGGAATGACCTCCAATGAGTCCCTTTCCCTCTCTTGCTCACCAATGACTTTAGGGTTTCTCTCATGTGACGAATGACACTGATGGGGGGGTGTCAAGGAGGCTATAAGTGCCTTTAAATAGGCCCAGGTCCAGGAGAATTAGGGTTTCTGCCAACAGCGCTGACTCGGCGAGTCATCTCTCCGACTCGTCGAGTCCATTCATTAACCACGTCACCAGGTCGCGACCCTACTCGACGAGTTGAGGCACCAACTCGTCGAGTCCCTCCAAAATCCTTGAATCAAATACTTAAAACAATATACCTGGGAAACCGGATGTTACAGTATGAGATACTGATTTTCAATTGAGCATTCATATCATTAATAATATCTTTTCCCCGATATACTCTACTATAATCTTCAGCCAAAACATCAGCAAGATATTCACCCAAAACATGTTTGTTTGATTGTCGATGATTAGGCTGCAACATTGTTGAAGAACATGTGTGTACGTCAACAAATTTATTCACTCAGAAAATTCCGCTATAATTTTTAATTCTTTTTGCTCTTAGTAACCAAGAACTATTTTTCCCAACACATACAACCTCATTACTTGATTTGGTCTATCTACTTGTCTTTGTCTGAAAACCTTCTTGAAGACATTTTTTTTCCCAATCACCCGTTTTAGAAAGTCTTTGTTCTTAAATATACGGAGACATTCAATCTTTTGATGATTGACGTCTACCATCTGTGATGGGTTATCTTCATTAACATCAACTAGACATGCTGGTAGAGGGGGCATACCGTGAAAAAGGTTATCGGGAAACTTAGCTTTACGTTCATCACCCAACTCATCTCCATCAGAATTGATTTCTAGTTATATCTAAAGCTACATCAGGAACATCAATAAAATCCTCGTAACCATGTACATTTTCATCTTTCTGAATCATAACTTTTTTCTTTTTACTATTATCTACTCCACCCCTATTCATAACTTTAACTTCTTGTTGGGGAACGTCAACATAACAACCACCCATGTCATTAAGATATGTACCAATATCATCATCACCAACGTACTTGTAATGTTCAGGATCCACATAGTGATAGGTGAATACCTCACATTAACATTTTCAGCAACACTATGAAATTGAGGTACACTAGGAGTCATGAAAGTACCTATTGGATTGTTGCTCCCTTTATCGTTGCGTAAGTTAGCAACCGGCTCATTTCCACTCTCGCCACCCTCCGTAATCGCATCACCTTCATCAGCCACCACAAAGACTTTCTCAAGCCTTCCTCCAATCAATTTGATTACGTTGATCAACATTCTAATATCCATGTCTTCAACTATGGCTATATAATGATTCAATTTAGGATGATGGAAACAAAGACTAATTTTATAACTATCTAACAAACTGGTTTTCATTCTCACCAAAGATATAAAATCACTATAACTAATATACTCGTAAATTACCAAAGCGAATTCAAAAATACCTCCTTGTGAACATACGTATTCAAGATTTGTTTCCACAACTTTCCACCTCCCACCAGTTAGAACGCAAATCAAATATTCATTTATTTTATTAGAGAGGTTTTAAACAAATTTTCCAAAGAAATAACAAATTAAGTGATAATTGTTTGCAAAACTTTATATATAATATGGTTGTTTCATAGTCAAGCCCTATCAATTTCGTAGTCAAAATAAAAAAAATAAAAAAATAAAAAAAGCGCAAAATCGTAGGTGGATGGTAGAGGAAATCACAGACAAACTTAGTTCATCTGTGATTTTAGTGTGAGGTTGCAGGTATTTATACGGAAAAAAATGAAAAAACTAAAAAAAAAACCACATGTGAACGTACAAGTCACTAAAGCGTACCCGTGCTTTAGCGACTTGTACGTTCGCAGATAGAAAGTTAAAATCGCAGATGGGCTTAATCCATCTACGATTTTGATGGTTATTTTTGTAATTTGGGTTTTTTTTTACTAATTTCTGCAAAGTAATTAAGTGATTAGACTATTTTTGTAATTTTCTATTTATTTTTCATAGAACCCTCATATATATATATATATATATATATATATATATATATATATATATATATATATATATATATATATATATATATATATATATATATATATATGTGGAAGTTTTTATATTAAAAATATTTTGTTTTATTTATAAAAATTAATATTAATCATAATGCTAAAAGTAGCTTTTTCATGGAATAGAATGATGTTATTATTTGTTTAATAGTTTTCAAGTACAAAAGGTACAAATGGTGGAAAGGCATATGAAATGGTATGGCATGTTGCATGCTTTTGTTGTTTACATTTTTATAATCTTTCTAGTTATTGACGTAAGTATGGAAGAAGAGAAGTTCTTTTGAGATTCCTTTAATATATAAGATATATTAACGTGCATTAGAAAAGCTAGGAGTTTTGTTTCTTTCTTTTTCCGTTTCAAAAATTCTGATACGTGTTGTCCACCTTCTTAGTTCTGCTACATTTTAAATTAATGCCAATGATTTAATTAGTATTCAATTCGTAATTAATTAGTATTCAATTCGTAATTAAACTAGGCGAATATTTGTGCATTGCGTAATACAACAATGTATTTGAAATCTTTACAAATATATGTTTTTAAATATATAAATGACGTTGTTGTTAACTCTTATATAATACATTGGCAGAACCAAGAATTTTGATATGGGGGTACAAACATTGTCAGATATATATTATATGTAGTTATCCAATATTGGGCATTAAAAAACATGCTACAATCTCTTTAGTTGGGGTGCAATAACATGAAGCATGTTTACAAATAATAATTTTTAGATATATAAAACAATTATTTTGGGGATACTGTAGTACCCCCGACGCCCCATCTAGTTCCGCCACTGATATAATAAATTTTATAATAAGTTTGTATAAATATTGTTTGTTCTGAATTATATGATAATGTAGACATCTTTTAAAATTCTATAATCTCAATTGTCTCAATAGCTTCTACCTGTAGGTTACTCATCAATAAAATTAAATATAATATATGGTTTAATGATATTTATAGTTGTTGTTATGATTAATTAATTTTAAAAAGTTTACTTGCTTAAGATTTAAATTTTTATCATTGTAATTATTTAAAACATTAAAAATTGTTTTTGTTTTTAAAAGTAACAATATAATTTTTGTATATAATATTATTTTTAACTATGGTTTTTATAAGTTATTTAAAATAACGTATTTAGAAACTTTTAATTATTTTGATTTGGTTTCAAAATTGAACTTTTTAAAATTTATTTGCTAAATATTGTTACTTTCTTTGTTTGTAATTATTTAAAACAACAAACATTGTTTTTGTTTCTAAAGATAACATTATAATTTTTTATATAATATTACTTTTAACTATTTTATTTTAAGTTATTTATTTGAAAATTCTTAATGATTATAAAAAATAGTTTTACTATGAACAATGTTTGTTGAATATTTTTATCATTTTGGGTTGTATTAGACTTTAATTAAAAAAATGTTTGTTAAATATTGGTAATATATGCAGCAAATTGTATGGATTTGTTAAAACAACGGTAATGGTAAAAAAACAAAATCTATAAAAACAAAAAAAAAAACACACACACACACGCACACACACCCACACAATAGTTGTACCAATGATATGTCGTCGGTATAGGTCACAACTAAAAAAACGGTATTCCATCTTTCCCGACGACATTTTGTCGGTATAGGTGAGACATGTCTTGACAACATATCATTTGTACATATATCACATATAGCGACGTCATGTCGTCGGTATAGATAAATAATAAAAATTTTTCCCTGAAAATCAGTCCCGACGAACCCATCGCAAACGAAATGTTGTCGGTAAAAGTAGTATCTATCACAACGACATCTATCTAGATGACCTTTCTTACGATTAGCGACAAAGAAATACATACAACTTTTTACCGACAATATATCGTCAGTATACGGTATCCCAACGACATTTCGTCGGTATACGGTATCCTGACGACATGTTGTCGGCATCGGATAAAAAAAAGGAGATTATTCATGTAGCGTATATGACTATCACAAATCTTATCTTTAATTGAAAATCAAATAAAACAATTTAATTAGTTAAAAAACTGCAATATTATCAAATAAATGAAGTTACTATACAAAATTTAAAATTTAAAAATAAATAAATAAGTAAATAACTTCAATAATAATGACTTTAATTTTTTTTTTATGATAAAAAGCAATTTATTAATTTATGAGTTCGATCTTACATATTTGGATAAATTACACCAATCGTCCCTCGTGTAGGTGCCAGAAAGCATATTTAGTCTCTATTTTTAAAAATTAACTCGGATCGTCCCTTGTTTGCTTAAAACTTGCATGCTTCATCCCTGATATGCGTTTTTGTTGCGTATGTAGTCCATGATAGATATAAAATGACCATAATGCCCTTTGTGTATTTCTTTTCCTATTAACTTAATGTTATTATTATTATTATTATTATTATTATTATTATTAATTAATTAAAAAAAGAAATGTGGCCCCACCTACCCCACCTTTTCAAGATTGTTAATCTAATTTATGTTTTTCTCTCTCAAACTCTATATAGCATCATCAGAAACGTTCATCACCACCACCATATATCTAAACAACCACCGGAAACATCTCTATTTCCTCTGGTGTACCGCCGTCACCTACCACCATCTCATATCTTTGTCGAAACCCTAAAAAAACCACCTAAATCTCCATCTCCATCGCCATAAAAAACTTCACTATTTATAAACGCCTCACCTTCTTTGGAACTGTCACGTGGTCGTGTCTGCTACCTCGCCGGAGAAGGTGACCTCTTTGTCAGATCTTAACCATCGTCATCTTTATCGTCATCGCCTTCATCTTCGTGAAAACCTTCGTCATTTCAGATCTACAACATCTCAGATCTACACCTTCGTCGTCACTACCTGTTCTCCTGAAAACATCATCAATGGACTCACAAATCAGGAGACGAGGGTGGTAGTTCATTAAAGCTTATAGATCTGGTGGACGATTTGCACCATTTTTGTCGTAGAGGTGGGTTATTTCGAACCTTCATCATCTCAGTGTTGGAACGTCGTCGCCTTCATCGTCTTAGGTTCCGATCTGAGGATTCTGTAACTCCGCCGACTAGGGTTTCGAATGCGGCCTATGTTTTGGGTTTGGTTTGGTTAAGTGGCGGTGCGGTGGATGGTCATTTCCAGTGGTTCATGAGGTACCAGATTTTAAAGAGGGGATATGTAGGAGAGAGGGAGAGAGAGCGAGAGAGAGAAAGAGAGAGAGATGTATGTGTGTGTGTGTGAGAGAGAGAGAGAGAGACAGAAAAAGAGATGAAGATAAGTCGTAGTTTCCGATGGTTTTCGGTGTTGATGGATGGTGGCCGGAGGTGGCTGGTGGCTAGAGGTGGATGGTGTCTGGAGGTGATTGGTAGTGCTGTAATTGTCGGTGGTTGATGGCTAAAGGGGTTAGAGTTAATTTAAGGGGGTGTTTCCTTTTCTAAAAATTATAATTAATAAAAAATAATAGATTAGCTATAAACAAATCCATATATAATTAATAAATAACAAATAAATGGAAACTAAGTCAAAAAATAAATAAATAAGGGCAAAATAGTCTTTTTATGTGTGGAGGGACTAAGCGTGCAAGAAAAAACATACACAGGGACTGTCCGAGTTAATTTTTAAAAGTAGGGATCAAACGTGCTTTCTGACACCTACACGAGGGACGATTGGTGTAACTTACCCTACATACATATTTAGATCCTAAAAAAACAAAAAAAAACAAAAAAACCAAGAAGTGATGTAGACAGCCAAACTTTTCAAATTTATCCCTCGTTTTCTTTACATAAATAAGAATAAGTGGCATGCTCTTAGACACCATAAGTATTGCTAACACAAGCTCAAATCAGTTAAGAAGATGCTGATGTCGACAAAAGCACTCACACACTTCATGCATCCGTCTCACCAACTCACCGAACACACAGCAGATACCATATTCATATGTAATGGGTGCAAGATGTATGGAACAGGCACAAGGTTCACTTGCACATCCTGTAATTTTGACCTACACGACTACTGCGCCAAATGTCCCCCTTCGCTCCCTTTTACTGTAAACCACCCCCACCCAATGAGTCTTGTGGTCAACAAACCTCAAATCAACCACAACAAACATTGTCAAATCTGTCGCAGCCAAATTCAAGGTCTTGCATACATGTGCAAAGACTGCGACTTCTGGATCCATCCTCTCTGTGTTTTGCATTACTTAGGCCTCCGATACTTCATACATCCCACTCACAAACTCACTGAACTCACAGCGAATACAAACTACATATGTAACGGATGTAACATCCATGGAACCGGAACACGGTTCACTTGCAGCACCTGTAATTTTGACTTACATGACTACTGCGCCAAGTCTCCCACTTGGTTACCTTCCACCCAAATCCACCATCACCCAATGACTCTTTTTGTGGACAAACACCAGCTCAACAAGATCAAACTTTGTCAAATATGTCGTACATCTATTCAAGGTCTTGCTTACGAGTGTAAGGGCTGCAATTTCTGGGTTCATTCACTCTGTGCTTTGCATAACTTACGACATGGACATGGTGGCCAATACAGGAATTTCAACCAGGGTGGGAAGAAATATATAACATTTTTTTCCTGGCATTGAGCTATATATTCTTATTTGTATGCTAAAAACATTGCAATTTATATTTTCCAGGGCATTCGTATACACAGCGAGGCTTTGAAGGTGTTACCTCGAAGATTGGTTTAGGTTTGGCTATAAACTGGATTTTTGCAAAGATCGGTGATTTTCATGATGGGGCCTCTTCCAGTGGTGCTTATACAACGGGAGGTTACGTGGGAAGTGAGGATTCTCTTTATGGGCTCATCCATAGCATTCAGTCTTTCTTTGAAAATAATTGGAGCTAGAGGCAGATGGTATTTGGATTATTCTTTCCCCGTAACATTTATGCTTTTTCTTTTTCTCATTTTATCGATGTACTTTTACTTTGTCTTTCTATTTATCACGTGGTAACTTGCGATCTGGATTATGATAATAAGATGGAATGTATAAGTGATACATTTGATCAGATCGCAAAACATAATTAATAAAATACATAGTAATACACCTTCTACGGGTTAACCGAGTCATCCCAACACCATATTGCAATGCATCGCCATATACAGGTGAGTTCATGTCACACACTAATGATGTTTCATGAGTATATCTACATCCGCAACATGTAGCCTAACTCTTCAAAACCTATTAAGATTTAAAACTAATTAATTTTATTAGGTATTTCTCATGCTTGGGAAGTAATATATATATATATATATATATATATATATATATATATATATATATATATATATATATATATATATATATATATATATGAAAAAGTTCAATAGAGAACCATTATTAATCAAGGAACCAAGGAACCAATCCAAAGCGTCGGAATTTAAAGCGATCAACGGCAAAAGGAAAGGTTGTAAAATTTTATAATGGTCGCACATGTACCGGATTATAACAAAACTCACTTCCTTTTTTTCATTTAAAATTTTTTTTAGGCCAAGTTTTTTATCGAAAAAAAAAAACCGAATATACCGTTGTTCACGATTTTTCGTCCTCTTTCCATAGAGATCCATGATGATATATAAAAAACGATGTAGATTGACACTGTGAATCTAAACTGTAAATATTTTAATTTTTAACATTCACAATATGAAAAATCTCCAACAGTTCATATTCACATTGAGAATCTGAATTACTATTATGCACACTGTGAATATAAGAAGGTTCACAAAAAAAAAAAAAAAACCTCGATCAGTGTAGATTCACACTGTGAATCCAAACTGTAAATATTTCAAATTTTAACATTCACAATGTGAAAAAGCTCCGATCAGTTCAGATTCACACTGTGAATCTGACTTATTATTATGCACACTGTGAATCTAAGGAGGTTCACAATATGAATCTGAACATGTTTATAATATGAATCTGAACAGGTTCACAATGTGAATTTGAACTGAAATATCGTTTTTTTTTAACATGAATATAAATCTATGTTTAAAAAGTACAAAAAATATGAATTTTGATATATTTATTAAATTTTTTTCTATAAAAAATATACCTTAATTTTTATCATCAAAGAAAATGAAGTGGGTTTTTTTCGAAAAAAAAAAGTTCGTTTTTTATATATCATCATGGATCTCTATGAAAAGAGGACGAAAAATTGTGAACAACGGTATACTCGGTTTTTTTTTTTGATAAAAAACATGGCCTAAAAAAAATTATAAACAAAAAAAAGTTGTGGGTTTTTTTTGTAAAGGATGGATTTTATGGTATAATCCGATGTGTCTACGTCCAATGTAAAAAATGTCAAAAAAAAGTTTTGTGATCTCTAGGTATTTTTTTTATCCATTTTTATGATTTTTGGGGTTTTTTTAGGGTTTTTTTTGTTTTTCAAATAACCATTCCCTATATATATATATATATATATATATATATATATATATATATATATATATATATATATATATATATATATATATATAGGGAATGGTTATTTGAAAAACAAAAAAAACCCTAAAAAAACCCCAAAAATCATAAAAATGGATAAAAAAAATACCTAGAGATCACAAAACTTTTTTTTGATATTTTTTATGAAAAAATCGTAGGTTTTTAAAGAAATTCGCTGAAAAAAAAATTTGAAAAAAAAACTTTTTTTTTTATAAAAAAAAAGATTGATTTTTTATTTTTTTTTCAGCGAATTTTAATAAAAAACTGCGATTTTTTATAAAAAAAAATTCAAAAAAAAGCTTTGTGATCTCTAAGTATTTTTTTTTATGCATTTTTATGATTTTTAGGGTTTTTTGTTTTCTATAGAACCTAATATATATATATATATATATATATATATATATATATATATATATATATATATATATATATATATATATATATATATATATATATATATATATATATATATATATATATATATATATATTAGGTTACAACCCGTGGAAACCACAGGTGGGCATGTTTTATGGTTAATAGATGCTGTATTTAATGTTTTTGTAATCGGTTCCTAAGTTAATATATATATATATATATATATATATATATATATATATATATATATATATATATATATATATATTAACCCTCCTACATAATTTCATGAGCAATTAGGTATATCATGTAAATTTTTATTTTGTTTGTTAAGAAAATAAATTATAACTTAGTTTTATTTGGATTTATCGTCACATTTTAAAAACATGTATCAACAAATCATCATTAAGACACATTTAGTATCTATTATTAATTAATTATAAGTAATTAATTGTATTTTTTTTGCCGCACAACATGTTATTGGTGAATCATGTAAATTTTTTATATTAATATTTATATTTTGTACATGAGAAAATTTGTTTTTATATCCATGTCAGTATTTACTTGGTTTAATAAAAAAGTACCTATATTTAATGTTTTTAGTTCCAAAGCAGAAAACATATCCAACCTTAAAATTTTAAATTTATTAAAATCAATTATAGTCAACTAAATAACATGTTAACTAATTTCTATTTTTGAAAGAAGTGATTTTTATTTAATTGCAAAATTTATATAGCTTTTTTTTTTCCGTTTTTCATAGCTAAAACCTTATTTTTAAAGATTTAACTTGTAAATAAAAAGGCATAATCCATAATACATTTCAAATTACATTTTTACTCCTTAAAGACTATAACCCTAAAGACGTATGTGTATCCCAGTTTCACTCTTCCAGCCCGACATTCACGCATCTGGTTATCACTTATCTTTGGCTTGTCGTATACACCAAATGGCCAAATCCCATATTCGATTTCTACATTTTGAGTGTCGGCGATCTCATCGGCATTGGTGTTGTAGCATCCTCACAAGCTATGTAAATAAAGATTAGGGAAGAAGGATACATGGGAGGAGATCAAACTCCCTAGAAAATGTTATGAAGAAAAAATGGTGGACAGTGGCGATCTTGCAAGTGATTTTTCTATGAATTGTCGCTACTGATGGGTTATGATTCAACTGATGAAGTTGGGCCACGATGAACAACAGGTAAAATCAGTAGCTTTCTTTTTTGTAGAAGATGCACAGGGTAATGCGATGGAATGGGTTACACAAGTATTTTTTGTTGTTTCAATTTTGATTTTGATGCAAAATTAAATCTTGATTTTGTACATGCAATCTTGATTCCTGCGAAAAATTCAAAATTTATACGGGCATTTTACAGAAATTTGGCAGAAAATTAAATGCGAATTGTTTTCTTATACTTATTTATTTGAAAGAAAACTTCAATTTACTAATATACCAAATGTATCCTTATCAGAAAGAGGCCCTTAAGTTGGAATTGTAACATTTAGTAAAAATAGGTAAAAATGGTAGAAAATAAGTCAAAATTCTGAAATTGTTAATTGTATATTAAAAAAATATTGATGTAAAATAATAGTAATGGATTTAAACAATGATAAAACATAACCTAAACAGGAAAATCAGAAAAAATAGGAACTAAGTAAGATGCTAAATTTAACAGAAAACAAAAGTTAAATGCTATAAACAGCCATAAAACAGAAAGTGCAAAGTGTGATTCAAAATTTATATAGGCATTTTATAGAAATTTGACAGAAAATGAAATGCTAACTGTTTTCTTATAATTACTTGTTTGAAAGAAAACTTCAATTTACTAATATAGCCAAAGTAAAATTAATTTACATAATTTTCCATGTATTAGAAGTTCTAGCAAACAAATGTTTAAAAAAGTATCATAAATGGTATTCTGTCAAAGAAGCATGCTATAAAAGGTAAATAACTGAAAAGTAAAATGATATATTACGGTAGACAAAGGGTATTAATGGAATTGTAAAAAGTAAAGACTAAGAGCTTCTCCAACCACAAACACCAAAATAGTGATTATTTAGCACCAAAATAGTGTTTGAGTTCCAATCAACCTCTAAAATAATGGGTTTTAGAGGCCTTCCCATTTGGCATTTATATTGAACCAACACAAAAATGGTGCTAAATCTGAAGGTTGGTTGGAATATTCTTGCCCTCCAAAACACAAAAATAGTGTAATATAGTGGATGGTTGGAGTTTGCCTAACAAAAAGGTAAACAAAGTTCAAAAATGGTCCCTGGTAAAATAAATTTACATAATGGTCCCTGTATAAACAATTTAACAGAAAAAGGTTTTAAAAAGTATCATAAATGACATTCCTTGGATGTTAGCAATAGGTAAACAAATAAATCAATAATCCATGGGTAAATAAAAAGAAAAAATTTAAATCAATTAGGATAGTATTTTGTGTTTTTTTACAAGATACTTTCCGGCTTTTTCGATTAGGATAGTATTTTGTGTTTTTTTTAAAAAAATTTAAATCAATGATGTTTTGTCGACCACAAGAAAAAAAATAAAAATTTGAGAATTCACAAAAAATTGACACGTGTCAAATAGCATAGCTATAAGGGGGATATGTGGCATTTAAAGGTTTTGTTTATTAGAGGATATATATATATATATATATATATATATATATATATATATATATATATATATATATATATATATATATATATTATAGGTCATTCAAAAACATAAATAATTTGTGAAAACAAAAACAACCAATCAAGATTACACATGTATTTTAGAATTGTAATTATTTTCTAATTAAATAAAAGGCTTATTTGTAATAGTAAGGATAAGATGGTAGTTGATGTGTAGAAAAAACAAATATGCAAGTTATAGTGCCGTTTTTTTTTCTTACGACATTCATAAGAAATGCATACTTTTATATAAAAGTTTTGCATGATATAACCACGTTGAAATTGTACGAAACAAACAAATCAAAAACTGTTAGAATGTAAACTCTTGTTGATCAGTTTTTTTGAAATTCGTATCTCAAATAACCAAGAACTTGAATTTTAAGTTAAATTATATAAGACAACCAACATTTCAGTTTTGAATTCTGAAATACCATGATTTATGTAAATTCCATTAAAACCATTTTTTTAAATCTGAAATTTATATATGATATAATGTTGAAATGCTTTTTGTTTTCGCAAATTATATATATTTTCGCATTAACCCTTCCATATATATATATATATATATATATATATATATATATATATATATATATATATATATATATATATATATAGGGAAGGGTTATTTGGAAAACAAAAAAACCCTAAAAATTATAAAAATGCATAAAAAAAATACCAAGACATCACAAAACTTTTTTTTGAATTTTTTTATCAAAAAATCGCAGCATTTTTTACAATTTCACTGAAAAAAAATAAAAAATCAATTTTTTTTTTTTTTTGTTAAAAAAAAATTTTCTCAAAAAAAAATTTCAGCGATTTTGACCTAAAAGTTGCGATTTTTTGATAAAAAAATTCAAAAAAAAGTTTTGTGATCTCTAAGTATTTTTTTTTATGCATTTTAATGATTTTTAGGGTTTTTTTTAGAGTTTTTTTGTTTTCCATAGAACCTAAACCTATATATATATATACTACCCGTTTACCCGCGCCAAGCGTCGGGTGTGCATATTGTTTTTACAAATTAGTTTATAGAGACGATTAGTTCTTTTGTGCAAATAGCTTACTACATATAAACAATTATTAATAAGAGTCATCCTAGTGAAATCAATAAGAATTAAAAATGCATGAAAAGTTGAGATTCTTTACAAATGCACATGAAAACATGATTGATTGTGCATTATTAATCATGCAATACTTGTTTATATACCACACTTACATTGCAGACTTCACTACCGTTTAATTGTTCATCATTGATCACAATGTAACATCCGGATTCTCAGGTATCTTAAATTATGTATTTTATTGAGTTTTGGAGAGAGATTCGGCAAGTAGGCGCTCAGACTCGCCGAGTAGAGTCGCGAATCTCCATCCGGGTTAATGACTGGACTCGGCGAGTCCATACGTGGACTCGGCGAGTCCACGCTGTTTAATGAAACCCTAATTCCTTGGGTTTGGGACCTATTTAAAGGCCCTTATGGCCTTCAATGGCGGCTACCAGACCATAGAGAGAAACCCTAGAGTGCTTGAGCGTTTTGAGAGAGAAAGGAAGCCATTCTTGACCTTGGAAGTGTTGTTTAGCAAGAAGAAGGAGGTACTAGCCAAGAGGAAGCATAGGAGGTTGCTATTTTGTGGATTTGGAGCTAAGATCTTCACATTTGAGGTAGTAATTCGACTCTCCTTCTGTTCTTATGATGATCATATAGATTTAGGGTTTCTTAGACCCTTTGTTGGTTAGATTTGATGTCCAAATAGCCCCTTCTGGTGATAAGGCTTTGGATCTGGATCCATAGAGGTCCAGAGAGCCTTATTCATCAAGCTTTATGAAGAACAATAGAGGTCATGGCCTTGGGTTAAGGTATTTGGGGCTAAATCATCATATATGGTCATATAAATGTTGCTTGTGCATCAAGATCGAGACTTTACGTGATTATAGTGGTTGGGAAGGCCATATCTAGGGGTTAGAGGAATAGATCTGACCTCAGGAGGTCATTTGAGTTGGTGCATGACATGAACTCGCCGAGTCCAAGGGCAGACTCGGCGAGTAGGGTTAGGGTTTCCCGTGAATCACTCAGTGAGTGACTTGCCGAGTTGGGGGAATGACTCAGTGAGTCAGAGGGGGAATAGAGGACTCGAGTTCACGACTGAACTCGTCGAGTCACATTTGTGCACTCGGCGAGTCGGGTCAAAACTTTGACCGTTGACTTTTATTGACTTTTAGGGTTTGGTCAACTTTAGGGTCTTTGAGCCATGAGAGGGGTAAAATGGTCTTTTACCCTTTTGAGAGTACTAAGAGGAGGAATAGTCTAGCCTTGAGAGATGTATTGATTCAGAGTGTTTATTTCATATGATTAGGCAGAGGCTAGACCCGACATTACAGAGTTCGAGCTTTACCAAGTTACCCGAGGTGAGTCTTCTCACTATACTTTACCTAGAGTGGTAATTAGAGCTATGAGACAGAGTATTGTGTATGCTTTTGCATGATGTGATTTCTATGTGTTATATGCTATGTATGTTACAGAGTTTTCAGAGTTAGGACCGGAAGGTCCACAGAGTTAGGGTCAGAGGACCCATAGAGTTAGGGCCAGAGGGCCCACAGAGTTATGGGACTGGGGGGTCCCACATAGACACTTTGACCAGAGTGTCAAACAGAGTTATAGCCTCGAGTGGCTAATATGTGTTATGTGTGGTATTTTGGGGAACTCACTAAGCATTTATGCTTACAGTGTTGTGTTATGTGTCTCAGGTACCAGCGAGGATCGCGGGAAGGCGCCGGCTTGATCAGTACACACGCGGGGAGATTTTATTATGATCTTGGGATATGATGTTATGTGATACAATGGTGTTTTTGTAACGATTATGAATGAAAACGTGTTTTATAAAGTATGAAAAATCGTTTTGAAAATTTGGGCGTTACACACAAATACTTTCATATTTGAACGTAATATCCTTCTGGATAATGCCACATAAAACTGGTCGTGCGAGAAAACCGGTTCTGGAAGATAAACTCCTATATTTGGAATTGTTTGTCTTTAAGCTTTATTGATTGTCATCGCGAAACGTAATCGGATTCGCGCCAAACGACGGGTGTGAATAGTTTTTTCATAAATTAGTTTCTAGAGACGATTAGTCCGGAGAACAATGATTAGTTTCAATTCAACGATTAGTTTTTTTAAGAAACATGTCATATTAAAAATAAGACACAATATATTCTGACGAAAAATGTATTATTTTCCGATGAACAATGTATTAGGGTTTGTGTGTTAAGGAAAGGTAGGTGATGCAACTTACAAAAGTTTGTTGTTTCGGTTTAGAATTGAAATATATAGTTGTTTTTGGTTAATTATAAATGTTGGTTAACCATAATAAGCTTATGTTTTTACAAAAAAAATATTGTAAAATATGAAAATTGTGAAGCATTTCATTATTAGTTTGTTATGAGGCCATCGTATACGAAAAAATATAACATTAATGTTCATGTCAAAAATTATAAGATGAAACACCTTCATAATACTTGCCCAAATCAGTTCACATGCGCATAAAGATAAGGTCTCTCACACACATAGAGATCTGATCACACACATTCACACACATATACAGACACAAAAAATGAATTTACATTGCTATTTCTTTCATTTGGTGCTACATTTTAACATATTGGAAAAAAATGTCAAAAAAAAAATGAAAAATGTAAGTTGAAGGGGGGGGGGGGGGGTTACATGCAAACCAACTTAATTGATAAAAACACACCCAAAAAAATATTACCGGAAGCTGCTCCTTTTTTTCATTAAAGAGAACAATGTATTTCATCTCTTGTACTTGATTTTCAAAAAAACACCTGAAACCAAATTATAAATTATTATTTTTTAAAAGTAGTTGCTCATTTGTATAATTTATAATTGGTGAATTTTCCAAAGTATAATCCCAACAAAGGAGAAATAAAAGTAAAATGTGACAAAAAGCAGTGAAAGTAGAATGTTATTATGTTCAAATAAGTTAAAGTATGTTGCTGTCATTCAATTAAAATGACATATTTCATAAAGATCTTTTTTTTTTAATTTCTTATTGATTGGTATTGACTTACAGAGGGTGTATGTGGTATTTTGGCATATTTTTTCTAGTTTGAGAAAACTGTTTGAGCATTGTGGTAAACACACATTCACCAACAACTACAATATCTTACAATAACAATCTCGTTTTTGGCCTTCACAAAAAGTGTAAAAAAACATATAAGAATCACATTATAAAGCAAAATGGAAAGAATTTACAATTTATAGCATTCCACATTCTTTTAGTTGTTCAATAAAGAATCCCACTTCCAAAAAAAATTCTAGTTAAAATCACTATTAGTAGCCACAGTTTCACCTCAAAGAATCTCTTCTTCAACTCCATGGTAGGGTGAATTCGCAATTCCTAGAATACCTTTTCTCAACCGACAATCTTAAATTGTAGATACGTTGGAAAATCATCATTGTCATCTATTAATTTAGGAGCAAAAGACAATATAAATTAAATCCACAAATTCACAAGTACGGATATGTTACTAACCTAAATAGGATAATTGGAATCACACACAAACCTGGTCCAAGAATATAAGCATTAATTAATTAAAATAAAGAATAACACAAGAACAATAAGTAAAATATATTATAGCCAAGGATTGCAAAAGAGAAAGAACAAATGCAAATATTTCACACACACACACACTTAAACAAACAGTTTGTATGTGTAGTTTACCTTTAAAAAACCAAAGAACATTTACCATAAAAACCAAGCCATCACCAATTTCAAGGCTTATTAATATTGATTTCACTACATGGGTGGTGAGTTTCAAATTCAAACTTAATAAAAATGAATTATTTTTGGTAAAAAAATATCTCCTCCAGATTACATTGATAATGGTTAATTTGAAAACAAAATGATATTACCAACAATCAATCACCAACGTCCAGTTTGGAAGTCCTCTCACAATCAGTCGCTTCAAGTTCTAAATAAAGAATTTTGAGAAGCCGATCATTCCAAATCATATCCTTTAGTTGTATTCCTGAATCAATTAAGTGTGAAATCTTGAATGATTGTTATAGAAGAAGTCATATTTGAAAATTGATAATACATCCATTAAGAGACAATTGAGTTTAGCAGAATTGCTGACCTTTCTAGGTCGCACAAACCTTTTTGAAAGGATATGAAATAAATTAAAGAAAAACGGAAGAAATAAGAGTTGTTCGCAATAAGTATTTGAGGAAAATCAAAATCGTACCGATCTAACTGCCAGTTTCGATGGAGATTAAAGAATACAATGTGTTAATTCAATATTCAATCAGTAATCAAAGTTTCCTAACATGCATAAACCTTAAATTGACGATCAAAACCACCAAAGTCATAAATACATTCACAAAAAATCTTGATTTCAGAAAGATTAGCGTGAGAATAGCTAGGAGAATAACCATCTTCTTTCTTGAAATCATTGCATTAAGCCTCAAAAGTAGGTTCCATGTAAAATAATTAAACACAAAGGAGTTAAGGCATAATACTCTACCTGGTATGATGGTGTCGTGGAGTCTGGTTGGAGCGATGGTTAATAAATTACCGGCGGCGCTGCTGCCATAGGAAAGCGATGAAATGGTGGCTCTTGTAGAGGAATTTCTTGGAGTAGAAGAGGAACTCACTGAAGTGGCTGGAGGTTGGAACCAGAGAGCGTATGCGATGTGTGGGCGTCGATATTCGGGACCTGTAAACACAAAAAAACACAAAAAACTTCATTCTATAATAGAAAAGTGTTCCCAAATATAAACATTAAGGAGTACCTTGGTCAATCCAAGTAAACTGAACATAGCAAGAAGAAAAGCAAGTCGATGCCAAACCAGAACGCAAAAGAGATAATGGTGGCATATGACTTACCTGAAAAACAATCGATCTAGTATGGCGTTTGATGAAATAGACTGTAGCAGTGGGGATTGCAAACCCTATCGGTGTTTTGTTGAGGAAATCAATATGAATCTGTCAAATCCCACCTCCGTCTCCATAAATTTGAAGTAGAAAACCAAAACCCTAAGGTATTGTCATAAAAAAGAGCCTTTATTTAGAAAACAGATAGAATCAGTCGATTGAGAGAGAGAGAGAGAGAGAGAGAGAGAGGAGAATTCCAAAGTTACCCCTTTTTATGTTCACTGTGACCTCAAAGAAGCAGACATCAGGCATTTTCCATGGAATCGATCACAGTGATAAAGAATCAGGTTAGCGGAGGACGATGATGGAGTGTGATGGTCGCGATATAGTGGGTGTCGCTGATTTGGTGCCAATGGTGCTTAATGGTGGTCGTGGTAACGGTGGTGGGGTGCGAGGAAGAGAGGAAAAGTGGTTGTGATTTTAGACTGGTGTTTCGTTGGATAAAGAGGGGTTGGATGAGATAGGAGAATGTAATTTGGTTTAAATCTTGAAATGGAGAAGAATGAGGTGGGGAGGGTTATATAAATGGCGAACATGCTAAAAAAATGGCGACATAATTTGGATGTTGTTGGACGGGATAGGGAATGAGGACCGGGTCAAGAGCAATCCAGTTTTAACTTTGATCTCGATTTTATTTTTGTTGACCAGTTTATTGCATAACAGGTTTGTACATATTGCAATTGGGTGTGTACCTCTTAAAATTCAGCAAAATCTTGTAAATGCTTATTAAGGTATATATATATATATATATATATATATATATATATATATATATATATATATATATATATATATAGGGAAGGGTTATTTGGAAAACAAAAAAACCCTAAAAATCATAAAAATGCATAAAAAAAATACTTAGAGATCACAAAACTTTTTTTGAAATTTTTTTTGAAAAAATCGCAGCTTTTTATACAAAATCGGTGAAAAAATCGCAGCTTTTTACAAAAAAAAAAAAAAATTGATTTTTTATTTTTTTTTCAGCGAATTTTAACAAAAACCTGCGATTTTTTATAAAAAAAATTCAAAAATATTTTTTGTGATCTCTAAGTATTTTTTTTATGCATTTTTATGATTTTTAGGGTTTTTTTAGGATTTTTTTGTTTTCCATAGAACCTAAACCTATATATATATATATATATATATATATATATATATATATATATATATATATATATATATATATATATATATAGGGCCACTTTAATGTGTTTCTTACATTTATTGTGTGATAGAATGCACCAATAAGAATTTAGTAAATTAAATAATTCTTTAATTAAATAAATATAGATATTAAATGATTTTCATAATTGTATGTATATTAAATACTATCTATAATTATAATTCTCTTTTTATGGAAACTAATTAAATTCGTCATTAATGTCAGCAATAACATTTTTTCATAATGAATTCGCATCTAGGTTTTTATGTATGGTTTGTTTTTTGTTTCAAAAACCCACTCACTTAAAATACAATAAAGTTGCATGGAATATGAAGAACGAGAAGTGTATTCTACTAGAATACACTCTCATTCTGCTACAATGCACTCTCATTCTTCTAGATACGAATTCATTCTGAAAGAATATTATTATTGACATTAATGAAGAATTTAATTAGTTTCCATAAAAAAAATTATAAGTATGGATACCATTTAATATACATATAATTTTTACTAAACTCTTATTGATGCATTTTAGCACACAATAGATGTGAGAAACATTTGAACCTCTCTCTCTCTATCTCTCTCTCTCTATATATATATATATATATATATATATATATATATATATATATATATATATATATATATATATATATATATATATATATATATATATATATATATATATATATAACGTGTTCAATACATCCTTTACTATAGGAGTACCCTTTGAATTTATCAACTGTCAATACATCTGATTTGTCTTTGTATAATTAGATATGTACATCTCTATTAATCAATAAGGAAATACAAGATTGATTGGTCTTTATATGATATAAGAGCCAAAATAATTTTTTCCACTCTCAACCTTCAAATACCATCCATTTCTATCAAACTTGATAGAGACAATTATTTTCTATGGTGATCCACCATCGTCTTTGCACTTAAGACCTTCAAACTCGAAGCTTTCATCTTCTATCCCAAGCTACCATCGGAAGCCACATCTATTACCAGTAAAGGTGGTGTTGTCACCACTGAAGCCAATCACGATTTCGTTCAATGGAAGCAGCGACATCGAATTGTTCTCTTATGGCTCAGGTCTACTCTTTCAGAACGTGCCCTAGCTTTTGTCGTCCGGTCCACCTCGTCTCACATGGCTTGGCTAACTATCGAAAAGACCTTCCAGACTCACACTAGAGCTCGTCGTATGGCGATGAACGTTTAACTACATACGCTTATTAAGGGGTCTCTCTCTATGTTGGAATACCTTCAGCAAAAATGATCTTTGGTTGATTCTCTTGCATATAACCTTGATCCTATATCAGACGCGTATTTAGTCATTTATATCTTGACCGGTCTTGATTCTTCTTATGGACCATTCTCTACTGCTTTTATGATGAAATCTGAATATGTCTTGGTTGATGACCTTGTTGGGTATCTTCTTGAAGAAGAGGTCTGCCTTGAACAAGAGAGGTGTTATAATGCCTTAGCCCAGCACACAACCCCTTTCTATTACCTCTATAATGCTCTATCTTCCCCATATTACAACAATGACAATCGTTGACGTCGTCCTATTTGCCAGCTCTGTATCAAACCATGGCATGAAGCTATTGATTGTTGGCAGCACAATAATCAGGCCGACTTTCTTTCTCGTCGTGCTACTCAACAAGATCAGACTCGCCAATCTCATCTGGACCATCTTCCACTGTCTTGGATCCTTCCTGGTATTTTGATACAGTAGCAACCAATCATGTTACTCCGAATTTGACTAAACCCTATTTTGCAACTTAATATATAGGAGATGACAAACTCCAAGTTGGGAATGGTAAAAATCTCTCTATTTCTCATATGGGATCATGCAAATTTAATAATCTTATTCTTTCTAATGTTCTTGTTGTTCTAAAACTTACTAAAAACGTTCTTAGTGTTTCAAAGTTGACTCATGATAATCATGTTTTTTATGGAATTCTGGCCCACTCATTGTGTTTTTAAAAATTTTCAGGGCAAAACCATCCTCTACAGCGACACTAGGCACGGTGTTAACACGTCGTCGTGGGTGTATTAACCAAATAAAGTTTCACTGTTGGTTGCACTAATAATATATCATAGGAAAGCATGGTCGAATCCTCAGGGCCACAACCTAACGGTCAATGTCTTTTTTACATCAGGCATATTCTAGTCAAGAAACAGAAAATATAAAAATGGGTTTTTTGAATTAAACTAAAAACTAAAAATTACATTCAAAATAAATTACATAAAACTCAGTAATGAAAATGATTTCCGTTTTGCTGCAATTTTCCTAATCATGCAATCAGCCCAGATATGGTTATTCAGAATGCATTATATCTAAGTTAATACTAAGAAAAACTAATAAGCTCTAGTATAATCTCTTTAACCTAAAGAAGCTCTTTGAATTAACCCTAACTTTTTACTATTCAATTAAACAAGATCTTAATTAAATCATAAAAGCAACTTTCTGATTTGTGTAAACTTCCTAACAATACCCAATACTTCTCACAAGCTCAAAAGCGTAAAGATAGGATTTTTTTTACAGTTTATATCAGAGTTAAATATCAAACACAAAACCAATCTGATACTTGTTACTCATTACCAGTTGATAAGAAGAATTACGCATTCTATTAACTGATTAACTGAAATGATAAAAACACTAGTTAGGTGATCAGACTAACAAGAATTAAAAATCAAACGTTCATTAAGCTTAAAACTGAAAAATATAGATAGAAACACAAAAAAAAAACCATGTCTGATAACTAATCACATGAAAAGTACTAGTCTAATGCAGAACTAAAAACTAAGATTTTAGCCAAACATGGATAAAAACGAATCTAAACTAGTAAAAAGAAAAACGAACTGAATACTCATCTAAACTAAGTGTATAATATGATTCACAACCTTCAGATCTTCAGAAATCGGTGAAAGGTATTAGAAATCGCCTTCAAAAGTGTTTTCCTTCATCTGGAACCGTCTAACCCTTGAATCTAATTATGAGGGTCATATTTATATGCAAGACAGAAGCTTCGAGAAGAAGTCGGCAGAAAATGCGATCGCAGAAGGCATATATACGATCGCTGAAATTGAGGTTTTTTCCAGATTTACCCTGAAATAATGTACGATGCTATATTCAACATTTTTTTAGTTGCGGGACAAAAATGTGATCGTAGATATGATATATGTGATCGCAGAAATTGACTTTTCTTCTCAGATGACTTCCAGATGACTTTTTTCGACCCTAGAAAACTCCGACCCATTTATGCGATCATAGAAGTGAAACATGTGATCGCACTTTTGGCTTTTTGGCATGTTTCGATTGTGATTCTTCAGTTTGAGTAAACATGAAAGTCGTCCGAAATTTTTGCCAGCAACATCCTTTAGGCTTTAGATTGTAGCAATCTATCTTCGTAAAATCAATTCGATCGAATGTTTCTTGACCAAAATAGCTTCTAAGGATTCCTCAAAACCCTCCTTCGGTTCCAACTCCATTTAGGCTCCAAATATGCATCTAGCTGCTCCAAAAATACCGATCCACTCGAAATATCTGAAAATGACACAAAATTGCTAGCAGTACGGGAATTCTGATAAAAGACATGAGTATTTAAACTAATGACATGCAAATGTATAAAATATGATGCTAAATGCTAATAAAAACTACCCTAAAGATGCATAAAATGGTGTCTATCAAATCTTCCCAAGCTTGAACCTTACTTACCCTTAAGTAATAAAAAAATTAAACATTATAAACAAATGGAAAAATATAGATGACCTAAAAAGAATTTAAAATAAAATAAAGAAAATAACTTGAACTAAAAATACTTCACTCTTTTTTTTCCACATAATCAGATTTCACAACGAGGATGATCCAATGAAATCACTATGTAGACAACAGTCTCAATACCTTTATTGTAGATTCAGAATTTATATTTAATAAATCAAACCAAGCTTGAGTAAATAATTTTTGCACCAAATTAAATTTGTGAAAACAATGTGTTTTTAAAAAGTAATTTCACGAAAATTCGTTCATAAAAACTTAGTGTAACGCCCCGATTCTCAGGTATTAATATTGTGGCTTTAATTTTCAAGTTTCAAGGTCTACTCGACGAGTTGGATGCCCTGACTCGTCGAGTAGTAGCGGGTTTGGGACACGTGTTTAAGTGACCAACTCGTCGAGTCGGAAGAGTGAATCGATGAGTTGGAGCTGGAGGGTGAAACCCTAATTTACGGGGTTTTGCACCCTATTTAAAGAATCATAAGCCTCCTTCAGCCTTTTTAAAGTCCCTTGACAGCTCAGCAAAACCCTAATATGTGTATGTGTGTGTGCTCCATTGTGTGTTTTAAGTTTTGGAAGATGATTCTTGGGGAGAAGAGCTTGGGGAAAACAAGTGGATTGAAGCAAGGAACTCGTGGGAATCAAGATCTACTTCAGTTGGCATCTTTTGGTAAGGTATTAAGCTGTTTTCTTAACCCCCATTTCATTCTAGATCTCTTTTGGGTGGATTTTAGAGCTTTTTTAGTATAATAAGAAGCCATTCATGGGTATAAGCTAAGATCTGAAGTTGTAACTTCAGATCTGGACTTTCCTTGGACTCTAAGTCCATAAAGTTTCAGCTTTGGCAAGCATGAACCTTCCCTCTAGTGTGAGACTTCTTTGCAAGCTTGGTTTTTGTCATTTTAAGGCTTTAGAGCTTTGGATGCACGTAAAGTTTGCAACTTTACGTGATAAACATGCCTTGGGAAGCTGGATCTGCAATTTGGAGCCTTAGCATGGCTTAAAAAGCCTCTATATGGATGAAGGACTGAAGGAACTCGGCGAGTTGCATGAACAACTCGGCGAGTCTGATGAAGATTGCCTTGGGCTCGGTGAGTTGGCTAGGGTTTTCCCGACCTTTGGACACGTATGAACCCGACGAGTTGTAAAGGGGAAACTCGACGAGTTGGCCAAGAGAGTTTGCGGCCACTGACATTAGGAACTAAACGAGTCACTCAAGTGACTCGGCGAGTTAGCAAGTTATGCAAGGAACTCGGCGAGTGGTTGGTTGTACTCGACGAGTTGAGGTCAACATGGACTGTTGACCTTGACAAATGACTTTGACTTTGACCAAGGGTTGACTATTGGACTTCTGGGGTGTTTTGGGAAATTGGAAATTTACAAGCATGGTTCTATGGTGCATTCAGGTGGTGGAGTTGTACCGGCAATCCAAGAGCTTGGGTTTATCTTTGAGTCGACAATGCGAGGTGAGTTATCCTCACTATACTTAAGGGTCTAAGGCACCAAGGCCGGCCTTTTAGATTGTTATCTGGTTATGTTATGTTGGTATGATCTGTTAGATCAGTATCCTAGAGGGTAGGATAATATTATGTGGTATGTGGTATGATCTGTTAGATCAGTATCCTAGAGGGTAGGATAATATTATGTAGTATGTGGTATGATCTGTTAGATCGGTATCCTTGTAGATAGGATGGTATTATGTGCTATGTGGTATGATCCGTTAGATCAGTTGTTGTCTATGGACTGTTATGTGATTATCTGTTATATAAATGTGCACATATTTGTTTGGCGGTTGAGGCTTATCTGCTTTGTGCGAAAGCCAATAGACCTGGGCATTCCAACCTGTTGGTTGTGGGCCGTGAGTATTCCATCCCGATGATGATTGGACTCATAGTATGTGGGCATTCCAACCTGTTGGTTGTGGGCCTGGGGTATTCCATCCTGAGGATGATTGGACCCATAGTATGTTGGCATTCCAACCTGTTGGTTGTGGGCCTGGGGTATTCCAACCCGACGGTTGAATGGACCCATATTATGTTGTTTATGATTATATGTGTATTATTGTGGGTATGGGTATTTTGGGGGAACTCACTAAGCTTTCGAGCTTACAGTTTCAGTTTATTGTTTCAGGTACATCAGGGGATCGCGGCAAGGCGAAGGCATGATCGTACAGCTCCTCATGAATTGTTTATGTGTAACATCCCGAATTTCGAGGCCATAAATTTTCATTTTTAATTAAGTAATTCATAAAACAGTTCACCAAAACATTGTCAATATTACATCAACTTATTAAAACCATAATGTTGTGTCTCAAAACCATATCATCAGAAGTAATGAAAATCAGAGTACAATCCCAGAAACTCAATGCGGAAACCATGTGTGTGTGATGCGCTGCTACACCGCCGGCTCCTTCCCCTTAGACGAAGAGGTACCTGAAACCAAAACTAAAACTGTAAGCACGAAGCTTAGTGAGTTCCCCCATCATACCACATACCAAAACCACATACATATTGTCGGGCAATTCTGGGGTGCCCGACCTACCCATGTCAAGCCATTCTAGGGTGCTGACCTACCCATGTCAAGCCATTATGGGGTGCTGACCTACCCATGTCAGGCTATTCTGGGGGGGCGACCTACCCTCCGGTCTATCTCAACCGAATACGAGGACTATTTCACCCCTACCGCTAGCATATAATATCATATCATAATCATGATGTCAGACATATTTGGGGTGTCCGACCTACCCATTGATCCTAGCGACCGAATCGGGGACTAGTCCCCTCCTACTGATATTATCTCCTATAACATAGCATACTAGCATACACATATATCAAGCACAAGCAACCCAGATGATTATCACAAAGACAATCATCAAAACTAAACAATTACCAGTGGGCCGGCCTTGGTTCCTTAGACCCACTTCTACTGGAAGGTAACTCACCTCGATGTCGTGTAGTGTCTGAAATGTCCTCGGCGTGAAAGTCGACTCCCCTCGACTCCTCAATCCCTACACGACAACCCTTCTAAGTTATCAATTCGAGCATGCAACCCAAACCAGGGTCAACTCAATTCAGTCAAAGTCAACATCCAGTTGACCTGACTCGCCGAGTTGGTCTACCAACTCGTCGAGTCCATACTCCTCTAACTCGAACCAACCCCCGACTCTACTCGTCAAGTCTAGCAAGAACTCGACGGGTTCTCCTTCCAACATACCATCGGGACCATCTTCATCCGACTCGCCGAGTTCATCTCCCTCATAAGAATGTGTCCATTCTATGACTCGCCGAGTTGTATGAAAAACTCGTCGAGCCCATCTTCAAAGATTGGGAGATTGCCTTGGACTCGTCGAGTCTGCTCAGGCACTCGTCGAGTCCCATGATTCCCAAGTCTATAATCTCGTCCATCTTTGTTGAGTCCTTCTCTAGAATCAACCAGACCCCCAAAACAGCAAGGGTTGGAGAACCACTATCCGACTCGTCGAGTCCCAAGAACAACTCGCCGAGTCCACTAAAGTCCATGTCCATAAACTCGATTTCTGTCAAGCTCATCTCATCCAAAGGGTAGATCTGACCTTCTAGGGCCGATATAGCACGTAAAGCCACGAACTTTACGTCCATGCATGGGTCTTTTAGCCCTAAAGGACTACAAATGATGTCTAAAAGATGCATGGGGCTCTCATGGCCATAAAGTTGGCACCTTTATGCCATGAGACCCCTCCAATGACCAAGATCTGAAGTCAATACTCCCTATAACACTTCACAACCCGAAAATGGCTTAGAAAGCCCTAAATATGCCCAAAATCCAAGCCCTAAAGATGAATAAACACATGGAAGATCAAGGCAGGAGCTTTTTACCTTAAATGAGCTGGAAATGGAACACAATCTCTGGATCTCCAAGCTCCAACTTGAACTCCCAAGCTCCTTTCCCCTTCTCAAGCTTCACAATCCACCAAAATGCACCAAAATGGCCTTAGAATACTCAAACAAGGCTAGGGTTTCGATATGATGTCTTCTGGGAGTATAAGGGACGATGGAGGCTGAGATAAGTTGTTTAAATAGGGTGCAAACCCTCAAATTTAGGGTTTCACTCAAATAGCACCTACTCGCCGAGTCGGTCTCCCGACTAGTCGAGTAGGCCACTTAAACTTCCCGCAAATCACGACTCTACTCGACGATTTGGGCCGCCAACTCGTCGAGTCCCAGAGGAAATACATGAAATTCTTGAATTTAAATACGTACCAGGAATCGGGTGCTACAAATCTCCCCCACTTATTTTAGACTTCGTCCTCGAAGTCTGCTGCTGAATCTGGAAAAAGCTCGGGGTATTGCTCCCTCATCTCTTCTTCCGGCTCCCAAGTCCATTCCGACCCCTTGCGGTGCTGCCATTGCACCTTCACCAGCTCCACCCTCTTGTTCCTCAGATCCTTCGACTTCCTGTCGAGGATCGCCATTGGCTGCTCGATGTAGTTCAGACTGTCATACACCTGAATATCCTCCAAGGGCACCACTGCCGAGTCGTCCACCAGACACTTCCGCAACTGGGAGACGTGAAAGGTGCTATGAATCTGACTGAGTTCGGCTGGCAGATCCAGCCTATATGCCACCTTGCCCACCCGGGCTATAACCCTGAAGGGTCCAATATACCTGGGACCCAGCTTGCTCCGCTTCCAGAATCGAATGACACCCTTCCAAGGCGACACTTTAAGGAGCACCATATCCCCGACCTGGAACTCCAGGTCCGATCGATGCTTGTCGGCATAACTTTTCTGCCGACTCTGAGCAATCTGAAGCCTGCTCCGAACCTGTTGGATCCTCTCCATAGTCTTGAGTACCACCTCGGTACTCCCCATGACCCTCTGCCCAACCTCACCCCAGCATATCGGGGTCCTGCACTTCCTCCCATACAACATCTCGAAAGGAGGACAGTCGATACTCGCATGATAGCTATTATTATAAGAGAATTCCGCCAATGGTAGGTAAGTATCTCAACTACCTCCAAAATCTAAAACACACGCCCGCAACATATCCTCCAGAGTCTGGATGGTCCGCTCGCTCTGACCATCCGTCTGCGGGTGAAAGGCGGTGCTAAAGTGCAGACGAGTACCCAGCTCGTCATGAAACTTCTTCCAAAACCTGGATGTGAACCGCACGTCCCTGTCGGAAATCACTGAAACTGGCACCCCGTGACGCTCCACTACCTCCCTGATGTAGATGTCGGCCAACTTTTCAACCGAAATGCTCTCCTGAATCGGAATGAAATGGGCGCTCTTGGTCAATCGATCAACGATAACCCAAATCGAATCTACCCCTCGCGCGATCCTGGGAAGCTTTGTGATGAAATCCATGGTAATATCTTCCCAATTCCACATAGGGATATCCAACGGTTTCATCTTGTCGTGAGGCCTCTGGTGCTCGACCTTGACCTTCCTATAGGTCAGGCATCTCTCAACATACCAGGCTACATCCCGCTTCATGCAGGGCCACCAATAATCGAGACGAAGATCTCTGTACATCTTTGTCATCCCGGGATGAATCGAGAATTGGGACTTGTGCGCCTCCTCCATCAGAACCTGGCGCACACCCCCGTGGTATGGAACCCACACCCTGCGGTGTAGCGTCAATAACCCACGGCTATTATAGTCAAAGGAGGAAACCTGTCCCACAATACGCTCGCTCTTCCGATGTTCCTCCTTCATAGCCTCCTGCTGGGCCTCTCGGATCTGCTCCAAAAGAGGAGCCACCACCGTCATCCTCATGCACATGTCTTTGATCGGCACTGCCTTGCGGCTAAGCGCATCGGCCACGACATTGGTCTTCCCGAGGTGATAGAGGATCTCACAATCGTAATCTTTCACCACATCTAGCCACCGACGCTGTCTGAACATTCAGATTCAGCTGATCCATGAGGTACCTCAAACTCTTGTGGTCTATGTAGATGGTACAACGGACCCCATAGAGGTAGTGTCGCCAAATCTTGAGGGCGAAGACTGTTGGATTAATGTCTAAGTCCATAACTATATTTGGTATGTACTTGACCCGACCCGGCATGGTCCATTTGGGTTGCACTTCACCGGCACAATTTATATGGATAGTCTTTTGAGAATAGTATATTTATGATTTATATTAATATATTATAAGTTCTAATATATTAATATGGAATCATATTATTTAATTAGTATTGATCAAGAATTAATTTAGAATTAATTAAGTGATCAAAAAGAACTAATTAAATATGGACTCTTATATATATGGAATGGGCCAAGTTCATTTAGGTTGGGCTAAGCTTTCATGGATGATCCATGGAGCTTTTAATACATGGATCCTATGTAAATGAAAGGTCATGGGTATTAGGGTTTACATGGATGTAACCCTAATCCTCCATAATATATAAAGGGGTCCTTGGCTCACAAAATTGGACAAGTGTGTGAAAATAAGAGTGGGCCGATTTTAGTGTGCATACATATTCTCTCAACTTCTTCCAAGGTGTTTTGGTGATTTGTGATTCCATTTGAGGCTTCCATACTATTGGGGCTAAGCTCTTAAAGCTTGAAGACATCAAGCTACATCAAAAGGTATGTCATCTAACTAGAACTTTGTAGTATAGGTGCTTCATAATATGCTAGTTAGGATGAAACCTTGGAATAGTTAATATTTGCATGTATAATAGAGAAAACATATATCCAAGGTTTATAGGGTTGCATGTACACCATAGGAGTGTTAGAATGCTCAAAACCCAACAAAGACGACTGCCCCCAACTCCAAATCATGCGTCGGGTAGTTTGTTTCGTGAGGCTTCAGTTGCCTCGAAGCGTAAGCGATAACGTGCCCTCTCTGCATCAATACCGCGCCCATACCCGAGATGGACGCATCGCAATATACTACAAAATCCTCCATGCCCTATGGCAGGGCTAAGATTGGCGCCTCGCAGAATCTCTGTCTCAACGTCTCAAATGCGGCCTGCTGCTCAGGCCCCCAGCGAAAGACCACGGCTTTACTTGTCAACCGGGTCAGGGGCACAACTATCTTGGAGAAGTCCTAAATGAATCTCCGATAATAGCCTGCCAGTCCCAGAAAGCTCTGAATATCAGATGGAGACCTCGAAACCTTCCATCTCATCACGGCCTCCACCTTGGCCGGGTCGAACGAAATCTCGTTTTGGTTGACAATGTGCCCAAGAAACTGCACCTCGCGCAACCAGAACTCACACTTGGAGAACTTAGCATACAAGCTCTCCCTCCTCAAAGTATCGAGAACCTGTCGCAAGTGCTCCTCATGCTGCTCTCGCGTCTTGGAATAAACCAAGATGTCATCAATGAAAACTATCATTGACCGATCCAACATCGATCTGCACACGCGGTTCATGAGATCCATGAACGCAGCAGGAGCATTGGTGAGCCCGAAGCGCATCACCACAAACTCATAGTCACCATAACGCGTCCGAAAGGCAGTCTTCTGCACATCCTCCTCTCTGACCCTCATCTGATGATAGCCTGAACGCAAATCAATCTTGGAGAACCAAGATGCTCCCTATAGCTGGTCAAAGAGGTCATCAATCCTCGAGAGTGGGTAACGGTTCTTTACCGTTACCTTATTCAGCTCCCGGTAATCTATACACACCCGATGCGACCCGTCCTTCTTCTTCACAAACAGAATCGGGGCTCCCCAGGGTGAACTGCTCGGTCTAATGAATCCCTTGTCTAACAGCTCCTGCAGCTGTGTAGACAACTCCTGCATCTCAGGAGGAGCCAACAGATACGGTGCCTTGGCTATCGGAGTCGCACCAGGAACTAGGTCGATCCTAAACTCTACCTGCCTCTCCGGAGGTATCCCAAGCAACTCCTTGGGGAATACATCCGCGAACTCTCGTACCACTGGCACATCGCTCACCGTCGCCTTACCCGCCTCCCGGGTGTCCATATCTGTCACAACTGGCAAAATTAGGTCAAGATGTGAATTCCTAAACAATATAATCTCCTTGTGTAAGCCCAAAATTTGATCCAATAAACCAAGCCCAATCATTATTGGGCCTTAACCCATAAATTCTCAACCAAAAACCCTTATTGGACCAAGACATTCTTATGGGCCTTTTGGGCCGAAAACATATACTAGGACCTTGATTGGGCCGATAATTATTATTTTTGGGCCCTTTGAACCAAAAACCCTTTGCTAAGCTTTAATGAGTCGAGAATCCTTCATGGGGCCAAGCCAAATCGAAACCCACCATGTTGGGCTACTCTCTTGGGCCAACCTTGGGCCAAATACCTCTCCAAAACTAGGTTAGCCCATTATATAAAAAAAAAAGATAATATGAGGATCATACAAGTGCCACCTCAATATTATACTCCATGCATCCATGCATATTGTCCAACAAACAATTATGAACTTCACATCAACCCTACCTAAAGTCAACCTCTACTACCCCCTTATCCCCTCTCCACTCTTCATTTCATACTCACACAATTACCTAATTTGTCTCTCAAACTCAAAGAAACTCCCTCATTCTTTTCTTCAAATTTCATGGTTGTATGTGTGGTTTCAAGAAGTTCTCTTCAAGCCTTCATAACTTGGTAAGTTCTAGACTAAAACTCAAGTGTTTACTTCAATATATGCTAAGATCTTTCCCTTACACCCTCTTTTTCGTGAATGTGGACCTTAGAACCACCTCCATTTCGAGATCTCACCAAAAACTCAAGCTAGGTTCAAAGTTTCATCTTCTTCTTCATCTAAATCTCAAAAACCCCAAGCAGAGCTTCATACCCCCTTGTTTTCGGTTTTATAATGTTTTTGGGGGATGATACAAGTGCTTTTGTGTTAGATCTATGTATATGTGCATGTTTATGTGTTTAACTTTTAGATCTTTACTTGAAAATGAAGTTTATCACCTAGATCTTCATAAAAACCATGAGAAAAGTATGTTTTGTCTCATATATTACATTTAAACTTGTAGATCTGAGATTATAAGACCTAAATAGCAAAAACAAGTGTTGTGTTCAAACATCTATAACCTAAACTCAAAAATTCAGCTTTAACAGGAACGCTATGGTCTAGTTTCGAACTATTTTGACCACCTTGATGGTAATATTATTCAAAACTGTTTTACATTCAAAATGTTCAGGTTATTACCTTTAAAATGACTACTTTCATGTTTTCATACGATTTTTCTATAATATTTGGCAATTTTTACAAAAATGCCTATCATATTTGAAATAATCTCGGACCAGCCTGTGAAGGTGAGACATTTCACACTTGTTTGAGGCCATTAAAAATTATGAGAATAATTGTGAACAAAGTAGACAAAATTTACAAACTTCCAGAGTTTACGGATCCAAATTTAGACTTACGATGATTTTTCTACAAATTTTCCCACAACAGGGTCAGAAAATTCAAAAACAGAAAAATGTGTATTTTCACAAAAATCAAACCAAAAATGATATTTTTGACAAAAATGGGTTAAAATGTTATTTTTACCAAAAACTAGCCATAAATACAAGTTTTGAACAAAATGGAGACTAAAGTTTTATTTTTACTAAAATTGGGCCTTAATTGAAAATTTGTGGCTTATTGGGCCAAGAACGTCATTTTTACAAAAAATGGGCTTTTTATATCAATTTAGTAAATAATCGAGCTAAAACTAGCAATATAATAACAAACGGGCTAATTAGGTTATTCTCATGTTTATTGGGCCTTAGTGACCCATTTATATGCTTGATAGGTCCTACTATTTATATGTTTATTGGGCCTCATTGACCCATTAACATGTGCGACGGACCTTGGATTCTATTTGCGTGATGTTTGGGCCTGTAAATACCTTACATGTGAAATGGGCCTTAGTTGTCATTTTACATATAGTTTGGGCCCAAGTTATATAATCTCATTCCTATAGGGCCTTGAAATGACCTACATGTTTAGCGATGCCTTAGTGGTTCACTTACATGGTCCATTGGGCCTGGTAATGAGTTTTATATGTTTTTCTTCTTTTTCCGCGTAAACTTTGATTAAGGATCTAGTGAGACGTTTCGTTTGGCACCATATGAGTGTACAAACGTAGCCTGTAGTTATAACCAGAGTCTCCTGGAGCGAGAGCATGAGTTTGTGTATAGATCTATACGGGGGTGACACCCCACACCTGAGCTGTTCGCTACAGTTAGACTAGGCCAGTCTAGGGTGATAAACCATACCTTAAGCAAGTCGGTGTCTAATAGACGTCATGACAGGCGAAATTGTCATTATCAAGTATGGTTATAATGGCTCACTTAGAGGAATTAACATTATAAAATTTACGGGAAACCATTCTATGATCTTTTTGGATAAAACGGGAAACCATTCTATTTTCTTTTTGATAAAACGGTAATCTATACGCACTGGTACTCAACCACGGGGGTTGAGATTACAGCATTTTCTATCGCAGACAACATCGGGTTGTCTGGAATCATTCTCTTTCTATTTTTGCAAACATTAACACACATGCATTAATATAAGATCGGACACAAACATTTCAAACCATTTCTTTTAAGAAAATATCGGATTTTCTGAGAACGTTCGCTTTACTTTTACAAATAAAAGATAACAAAGGACATGCATGCATATATTCATAGTTTTAGAATGAGACTGACAAACTATTTTATAGAAAATATCGGATTTTCTGAAGACACTATGAGAACTACTCTAAACAAGTACAAAACGATTATACAAAAATGCTTATGAACTCACCAACTTTTTAGTTGACGCTTTTCAAAACGACTTGTATCCTCAGGAAATCCAGTAGCAAGTAATATGCTCGACTAGGAGATCAAGTGGTGCGACTTCAAGAAATTTTACTTTTATTACTTTTGTCTAACTGATGAACAAGTTCAATATGTAAACTATGTAAGTGTGTATTTCCAATGTATAATGTTTGGTTGCTATGTTTCATTCATATTCAATTGTTATGATATTGTACAATGACGTCAACCGCCCCCGGACGTTTCCGCCGTCCCGGTTCGGGGGTGTGACAGATTGGTATCAGAGCATTGTTTATATTGAACTAGTATATCTAACCATACAAGATATACAACTATAAATACAATGGGACTAAAAACACTCTGACTAAAAGTATACCTTAAGAATATAAGTATCTTTTAAAAGTATACATACTTGCTAGAACCGTATCATAATACGAACAAAACAAAAGTATTTAGATGTTGAACACTACAGTCAAACCTGGGCAGTTATGTAATCATATATGGGATAAATATAGTCTGATCAACTATATTTATTTGAGATACGACCAACATGTGCTTGGGAGTGAGGGTAGCGTTGCAACGAGTCTAAAACTCACCAACCTTACATGTAAAGGAGCATTAGAGCCAAACCTAAGGTTTAAAATACTATAGGAGTATTTTATGATACTAAACAATAACAACAAGTCTAAAAGCGTATCGATTTCGTACATCAGGAAGCCCTAGGATCAAACATGTAATACTATAGTAGCATTTTAGAATACCATATGACCTCCACACTTAAATCTTCTACATGTATCTCATACCTCCCCTCTCGTGAACACAACATGACTGAGATTCACCCCGAAGACCTCTACTACCCTACGGTAATAGCCAACGAATAGATCGAGGGAGAACCAGAGGAACTGCAAAGGGAGAACCCAGAAATGGGTCCTGAAGAATACCAAGAGATGAACCACGAGGGAAAGGATTCTGATGAGGAGTCAGACATGGATGCAGGCGCCAGAGAGATCCTTAGTGAGCCTTACCCCCTCGGAAGCAATACCGAACCAACACGCAGAACAGGAAGACCTTACCAATCATCTCCGCCCTTAGAAGAGGAGGTGACCACCCTACGGAAAAAGCTCATGGAAGCTGAGGCTAGGGCAGCCTTAGCAGAGCAGAGAGCGGAAGAGGCCACTCGTGAAGTGACCGAAATGGTTGGACACCTTTACGCTATTTAGGCATATGAGAGTCATCACACTATTCGCATTAAGTCCTAGGTTTACCATGTAATTCGTCACAACTAGTAGTAGTAAATCAAGAGAGGTACGCCCTACAAGAACTCATGTAACCTGAGCCAACTTAAGGATCTGATATCTATGATCTATTAGGATAACTTAACATTTATACAACACCTAATTCTACATACTATCATTAATACATCATAGGCATGTAGGTCAAGACAACGAGAATCGTGCAACAAAACATGTGATTTGTATGCGTACATGCATAGATTCATATCTATAATCATAGATGAGATATGACTAGAAATAACCATAGTTACTCGCGAACCTGTTTCTCATCATGCAACAGAATCATGTCTTCCCATGGAAACAACCAGCTAGCCGGCTAAACACCAATTCTGCAGATAGACCCCACAACCTTCCAAGCCGTTGTAACAACTGCCGTGACAGCTGTCATGGAACAACTCAACGCCAACAGCCCAAATGGAAATGGAAACGGTGTCGACAATCCCAACCGTAGTAACAACCAAGGAAACCTACCAAGACTTTTGGTACGTACCCAAAATCATTCAGTACTTAGTATAAACGTAAGGCCGTGTGTAATTAAGATTCTACAAACTTAGAGTGTGTAGTTCCGCTTTAATTCATGTTCTTTGTCTGACTATGGGTTTAGGGCATGACCACTCAGTCTACAATCTTTTCAAACTTGAATTATATATGACCAGACAACATCAAACCATCATAGAGAGGTCTAATAGAAATCAGACTACGAAATCACATCGTTTATAACAAGGCACTCGTATTACTAGGACACCCAAAAATTCAGAACGAAATAACCATAGTAGTAACATTACAAACGTATACATAAAACACATTATCATTTCAAACAACTATCCCTTTCAGATCAATCCAATATCTATTACAACAAGGAGGCCAACGGTGTCAATTGACATGGGCTGACTTGATCCTCACCATACGAAATTCATGTGCCAACAAGGATTTTCGCCTTAACCAATCGATTAACGAAACCCCTACAACTTGTAACGACGATCCTCGGATTATCCCTGGCATCTAGAACCTTAGGTACCCGTGCAAGTAATACCACACTCTTTCCTAGCCCTTAATAGGGATAAGAAACAAGGAGCAAAGGATACCAAGGGTAACCTAGAGATTTATAGCCCCCCTAAGATGTTTCCAAAGCCCTTTCGGAAATATCACCTACATGCCAAGTTGAGTTCGGAGATCGACTCAACTCATGGAGCCATTCTCATAGCCAGACCACCAAGACCACTTAGCACCAACATAAACACCGAAGGTATCCGGTCGATGGAACGACCCAGTAAGTATGAGGTTATCAAACCAAGACTTGAACTTTAGAGAACGCCTATCCGACTCATAAATAGGAAAGGCTAAGTGTCCATAGGACCACTGACTATTAAGAATCAACCGAAACCATCCTCAAGGATCGATATCCCCTATCCCGAATCAAAGACTTACTCGACCTGACCTCAGAAACAAGCAAAGATCGACCTCCCACTAGTTCAGAACCCCGTAATAAGAAACTCCCAAGACAACTTAAGAATTATAAGACCAACTATACCGCATGAAACTTTAACTTTAGTAACAATAGTGTTCGCCCTAAGGTCAGAGGCACTACTTTTGGGCGTCAAATACGTGATCCTCATTAACCGTGACCATCCATTCACTTCACCATATAGGACGTAAAGGCAGAATGCCTCTGTGTTGGGCTGAGATGATCAACACCCAGCTAGCCAAAGGGCAAGTACCCTACGACGCTGTCACCAGCCCCGAAATCATCAGAGAGACAACCGAAGAGATTACCCAAATTCAAGCACGACAAGAGTCATCTAGAAACTGACAAAAGAACTACGCAAGTAAGTGATAGAAGTCCTTGGAATCCCAAGTTAGTGATCATATACTACTAAAAGCCCTATTTGGAAAGAGATATTACATTTTGGAAAACCATAGAAAAGCAAACCAAGATACCTACGCCTTTTCCTTAGTACTTGGGATGCTGCTTTAGAACGAATTTCGGGACGAAATTCCCTCTAACGGGGGGATGAAGTCACAACTGGCAAAATTAGGTCAAGATGTGAATTCCTAAACAATATAATCTCCTTGTGTAAGCCCAAATTTTGATCCAATAAGCCAAGCCCAATCATTTTTGGGCCTTAACCCATAAATTCTCAACCAAAAACCCTAATTGGACCAAGACATTCTTATTGGGCCTTTTGGGCCGAAAACATACACTAGGACCTTCATTGGGTCGATAATTATTATTTTTGGGCCCTTTGAACCAAAAAACTCTTTGCTAAGCTTTAATGAGTCGAGAATCCTTCATGGGGCCAAGCCAAATCGAAACCCACCATGTTGGGCTACTCTCTTGGGCCAAACTTGGGCCAAATACCTCTCCAAAACTCGGTTAGCCCATTATAAAAAAAAAGATAATATGAGGATCATACAAGTGTCACCTCAATATTATACTCCATGCATCCATGCATATTGTCCAACAAACAACTAGGAACTTCACATCAACCCTACCTATAGTCAACCTCTACTACCCCCTTATCCCCTCTCCACTCTTCATTTCATACTCACACAATTACCTCATTTCTCTCTCAAACTCAAAGAAACTCCCTCATTCTTTCCTTCAAATTTCGTGGTTGTATGTGTGGTTTCAAGAAGTTCTCTTCAAGCCTTCATAACTTGGTAAGTTCTAGACTAAAACTCAAGTGTTTACTTCAATATTGTTGGATTAGGTGTCTAAGCCCATAACTATAATTGGTATGTACTTGAATTGATAGCAGCACAGTCCTTTTGGGTTGCCCTCAACCTAGCAACTGGACAAGGAAATTATGAAAGGAGAGATATTAATTTATAAGATTAATGATTTAATATAAATGATTTATTAATATGTTAAAAGATTAATATATTAATTAGAAATCATTATGTTTAATTAATAGTTAGCCAGAAATTAATCAGAATTAATTTTGGGGTTAAAAGAATTAATTATAAAGTGCAGGGACTAGTTTGCAATTAACTAATAGTTGAGTGGAAGGTTCCAGAACCCCCTTGGAAGGAGGTGGACGAAATTCTTAGGGGAAACCCTATAGATTTCGTCCAAGGGGTCCAAATAAGGCCTTTGGATCTTGCTTAGGCCCTAAGCAAAGGATAACTAGGGTTTTCCCTAAACCCTAGATCCCTCAGCTATTTAAGGAGCCTCCTGGCTCACATTTGAGGTCACTGATTTCTTTGGAAGAAACCCTAAGGCCAAAATTGCATACTCTCTCCATCCTCTCTCCTCCAAGTTTCCTTCTTTCTAGTTCTTGGGTGTGATTCCATTAGAGGCATTACATTTGTGGTGCTAAGCTTCCAAGAAGATCAAGATCAAGATCAAGAGGATTATCAATTGTTTGCTATAACAATTGAAAGGTATGTAACTCCTAAACCCTAGTTTGTTAATTTCGAAATTAGTCTCTCTCCTCTAGGGTTCTTGTTTTGCAATTCAAAGTTATATGTTCAATAGTTAAAACATAGATCCAAAGTAGGTTGCATGTGAACTTAGGAATTGTTTTCTAGTTTATTTGTTTTACCTAAAACTCATCAGTGGTATCAGAGCCATTGTTTGTTTTAAATTGAATTGCTATAATTGTTGAATTGCAAATTAGGGTTTATTGCTATTAAACCCTAAAGGCCAAATTTCCGATTTCTAGGGTTTTGGATAAAAGGGTTTTTTCGAAAACCCTAGCCCCCAAAGAACCCTAATCGAAATTAGGGTTAGGGTTTTGAAAACCCTAGCCTCCTCCCTTGTAAATTTCGAAATTGCTAGAAGTTTTAGGGTTTCTTGTTTTGGATAATTATTACTTAATTAGATTAATTGGATAATTATCCTTACCCTATTTTTCGAAATTTAGAGGGATAAGGATTAGGATTAAATTAATTGATTAATTTAATTAGATAATCCTTACAAGATTTAATAATTTGATTAATAGTTAATTAAAAGATAAATATTAAATCTAGTTAATTGGTTTATTTAAATTTAAATTTAATAGTTTGAATTTCGAAATTTATATAAACCCTTGAAGTTTTAAAATGTTTTAAAACACACCCTATATATGTATTATGATTAAAAGTTTAATATTATATATGTATAAGAATATGGTCAGTCAAATCGCTAGTATGCCTCATTCACGAAGCTAATCTATAAGGGGGTATAAGGAAACTGCCTATAAAATGGTAGTTGAATGGGTGTTCACTCTCACCCACCGCTTCCTTGATTAGTGGAGGGTCGTTAGCAGAACGGATTTGATAGGACAACTACTTCTCATTAAAAGTATAATGACATTAAAGAAAGTACTAGAACATTATTTTTAAAATCCCAACTCTAGTTACTTTAGGAAAAATGTGAAAAGTATGCTAATCCATGAAATTGCACATTATGCTTTATTGGTCGTTAGTGGAGCGTGTGTGGTTAACCAGCACACTAAAGGGCACTAATAAAGAGTAGTAATGGGTATCTCATAATTGTCATTTTGATGGAGCGTGTGTGGTTTACCAGCACATCAATAGTTAATGATAAAGACAATGAGGTTACCAAGCACATTTGCATGGTTATTCACATCTTGTTTGTGATCCTCGGCATCCCAGTCACAAATAGAAGAGCATAATCTGAGATTAAAACATGTCATTGAATAGTTTCAATGTATCTCAAAAGAATTAGGAATTTCACTTCGTTTGTTTCGTCTAATGGTGGAATTGGTGAATCGTCATTCACCTACCTTTATGAAATTTACACTTGGATCTCGGCATCCCATTTCTAAGTTGTGAATCTTCATAGTTGGATCCTAACCTTGATATTTTATCTTTGGGTTATTATATCGAGGTATCTTGAAATCTAACTAAAACTTTCTTTCTTTTCAGATGTCTACTCCTGGAAACACTTCTGCTTCATCCTCCTCCAACCAGAACTTCTCTTTGCTCAATATCTGCTCCAAAGTCGTTATGGATGGCTCAAACTATAACGATTGGATGCGCAACATCAAGATGGCTCTTCGTTTTGAGAACAAAGAATATGTTCTTGAAAAGGAGCTCAAAGAGCTTGATGAGTCTGAAGCTACTCCTGAAGATCTTGCTGCCTACAAGAAACATTAAGATGATGCTACCAAAGTGGCGTGCATCATGGTGGCAACCATGTCCCCAGAACTGCAGAGGTACTATGAGGACTACTGGCCTTTTGAGATGAACAAGGACCTTATGGAAAAGTACCATAAGCGAGCTCGTCAAGAAAAGTTTGAAGTAGTCAAGTCACTCATGGCTTGCAAGATGAAAGAAGGGGAATCGGTTGTGTCACATGTGCAAAGAATGCAACGCTACATAGAGCGTTTGGTCAAGCTCAACATTCACTTTGATGAGGAATTGGCCATTGACATGGTCTTGAACTCACTACCTGATTGTTATGGTCAGTTTATTCTAACTTACCATTTGAACAATACTGAGCAGACCTTGGCCCAATTGCACAACTTGTTGCAGACAGCTGAGGCAGGAATGAAGGGTAAAAGTATACCCTCCACGCCTACAAGTGCCCCTGTGTTGGCTATTGGACAGGGAAAGGGGAAAAAGATGAAAGGTCCTCCCAAGCAAAACTGGAAGAGCAAGGCTCAAGTTGGGTCGTCTAGTAATGGCCCAAAGGCTAAGCCCAATGGTTCCACTCCCCATGTTTCTGATCCAAAAGAGGCCGTTTGCTTTTACTGCAATCAAAAGGGGCATTGGAAGAGATCTTGCCCACAATATCTGCAAGATATCAAGGATGGCAAAGTGAAGCCATCTTCGGCAGGTATTTACACTATTTCTGCTAATAACTCATTATCTTCTCGTTCATGGGTCCTTGATACAGGATGTGGTTTTCATATCTGTTCTGATTTGCAGGGACTAAAGGAAAGTGAGGAGATAGAGCGAGGAAGGATAAAACTTGATCATGGGAAACAGAAAAGTCTTCACCAGTGACCAAGATCGGAGTTTATCAGCTTCTGCTTAGCAATGATGTTAGATTAGATTTAATAAATTGTTGCTATTCGTCTGAGATGACGAGAAACATTATTTCATTTCATGCATTGTTTAGACAAGGTTTCAAATATTCTTTTAATGATTTGAATGGTTCAATTTCTGTTTATAAGAATGGTGTTTTTATGTTTGAAGCTTTACCTTGTGATGGTGTGTATGAAACAGTGACTTGTGTTGATAGCTTAGGAAATAGTGTACTTAATATTGACTTGTCTAATAGTGTAGACAAGGCATGCTTGTGGCATTGTCGTCTTGGACACATTAACAAGAAACGCATAGCCCAACTCCAAAAGGATGGAGTGTTGGAATCATTTGACCTAAAATCAGATGATATGTGTGAATCTTGTCTTTTGGGAAAGATGACAAAATCACCATTCACAGGGTCTTGTGAAAGAGGTGAAGGTCTGTTGGATCTCATACACACAGATGTGTGTGGGCCCTTCAGATCAACTACAAGAGATGCTAATCGATTCTATGTGACTTTCACTGACGATTATAGCAGATATGGATATATCTACTTGATCAAGCATAAGTCAGAAACTTTTGAAAAGTTCAAAGAGTTTAAGCATGAAGTCGAAAATCAATTGGGCAGAAAGATAAAGATACTTATATTCGATAGAGGCGGGGAGTATCTTAGTATCGAGTTTAACGACTATCTGAAAGAATGTGGGATAGTCTCACAATTGACTCCTCCTAGGACACCACAGTTAAATGGTGTAGCTGAGAGGCGTAATCGAACCTTGTTAGACATGGTTCGTTCTATGATGAGTCGGGCTTCGCTTCCCATTCACTTCTGGGGGTATGCCTTAGAGACAGCCGCCCACATCCTCAATCTTGTCCCTACAAAGAAGGTTGCCAAAACACCTCACGAAATGTGGACAGGGAAAGTTCCCTCGTTAGCACATATTAAAGTCTAGGGTTGTGAAGCTTTCGTAAGACGAGAGACTCACGACAAGCTAGCAGCTAGAAGTGAGAAATGTGTTTTCATTGGTTACCCAAAGCAGTCTTTTGGATATTTGTTCTACAGGCCTAGTGAGAACGTGGTCTTTGTAGCACGAAGAGGAGTCTTTCTTGAAAGAGAGCTCATATTCAAAGAGGACAGTGGGAGCACTATTGACCTTGAAGAAATTCAAGAGTCAGCCAATGAAGGAACCTTAGATGACACTAGCACTCAACCAGAGGAAACAGTTCCTGTTGAACCAATCGATAACTCATTACCTCTTAGAAGATCCACTAGGGTGAGTGTGCCACCTGAGTTGTATGGTTTTCATATTACTTCATATGGTGACACATTCATAAGTGACAGAACACTGGTAAACTTAGATGAACCAGTCACTTATAAGGAAGCAATGGCAGGCCCAGAGGCTTCCAAGTGGAAAGAGGCAATGGATAGCGAGATTAAGTCCATGTATGACAACCAAGTTTGGAATTTGGTTGATAGTGCACCAGGTCGTAAGACAGTTGGGTGCAAATGGATCTTCAAGAAGAAGACAGACATAGATGGAATTGTACACACATTCAAGGCTCGACTGGTTGCAAAAGGTTTCACTCAAACCCCAGGGGTTGACTATGATGAGACCTTCTCGCCAGTGGCTAAGATTAAATCTATTAGGATATTGCTCGCCATAGCTGCCTTTCATGATTATGAAATCTGGCAGATGGATGTCAAAACTGCTTTCCTTAATGGGAAGTTGACTGAAGATGTTTACATGAGTCAGCCAGAGGGTTTTGTTGATGCAAAGTTCCCCAATAGAGTGTGCAAGCTTGAGAAATCCATTTATGGATTGAAACAAGCATCTCGCAGTTGGAATCTTTGCTTCCATGAGAAAGTCAAAGAGTTTGGTTTCTCTAGAAGTGAAGATGAGTTCTGTGTGTATATCAAGGCTAGTGGGAGTATAGTAACTTTTCTGGTGTTGTATGTCGATGACATATTACTCATTGGTAACGACGTTCCAACCTTGAAAGAAGTTAAGTCTTGGCTTGGAAAGTGTTTTGCCATGAAAGACCTTGGAGAAGCTGCCTATATTCTTGGGATTAGAATATTGAGAGATAGAAAGAAGAGACTAATTGGACTTAGTCAGAGCACATACTTGGATAAGGTACTAAAGAGGTTTAGTATGGAAAATTCCAAGAAGGGAGAGCTACCTATCCAAAGCAATACCAAATTGAGTAAGACTCAATGACCGAGTACAGATGAGGAAATAGATGACATGAGTCGTGTACCTTATGCTTCCGCTGTCGGATCGATCATGTACGCTATGACATGTACTCGCCCTGATGTGGCATTTGCTTTGAGCATGGTCAGTCGCTATCAGGGAAACCCAGGTAGAGCTCATTGGATAGCAGTTAAGAATATACTCAAGTATTTGCGAAGGACAAAGGATTGGGTCCTTGTGCTTGGTGGCAGTGATACTTTGAGAGTAGATGGTTACAGTGATGCCAGCTTTCAGACGGATAGAGATAACTTCCGTTCTCAGTCGGGCTGGGTGTTTTTACTGAATGGAGGAGCAGTTACTTGGAAGAGTTCCAAGCAAAATACGGTGGCTGATTCTACTTGTGAATCAGAGTACATAGCAGCGAGTGAAGCGTCGAAAGAAGCAGCTTGGTTGAGGAACTTCATCGGGGATCTCGGAGTTGTTCCAACCATCCAGGAGCCTATGGAACTGTTCTGCGATAATGAAGGAGCGGTTGCCTTGACAAAGGAACCGAGAGATCATGGTAAGACCAGACATATCGACAGAAAGTACCATTTCATCAGATATAGAGTTGAAGAAGGCCATCTTATAGTAAAGAGGGTGTCATCTGAAGATAACCCAGCAGATCCCCTCACAAAGGGTCTGAGTACGGCTAAGCATATTCAGCATGCTCGGAGCATAGGACTGAAAGATGATATTAGTTTTAGTAGTTAGATTAGTTTTATTCTGAAACTTGTAACAAAGTAAATGTAATTGACTTTTGGTGATTAAATAATAAAGTATTATTTATAAGTTTGGTTTCTGCCTTTTGTCAATTGTTTATTATTGTGTTTCATTTTTTGCATGTTTTACTTCCCGAATAATAAGATTATTCAAACTCCACAGTCACTCATACTTTTGGAAGTAAGTAGTGAATTAAGACTGTCATGAACTGGATTGTAGATTGTCTAAGGATAGACATGGCAATAGAATTGCTGCAACGTTCATGAGTACTCAGAAATTGAGATTTGAGTACTGGATAAACCCTCGCTCAGAGTATCACTTCATGGAATTCATCACGAGTAATACTGAGACGATAATATCTTATAATCTTGAAACGAAGATATATGAGTTGCAATTTACAAGTCGGTCATGCATTGGTGATACGAAAACGCATCAGTAACTTGGTGTTATAAAACGTATTGTCATGTATAATTTGATGAGTAAAAGATACAAGCATATGAGTCAACGTTTATTCGTTCCTTTTGCCTTAATAGGAAAAGCGATATATGTGGGCCCCTCGATGATTTGGTGTTGACTTATGTGATGGGCCCAGCCAGGACTAGATTGATGTGTTCGATTAGAAGTCCTACATCATCACAAATCAGAAATCGGGAAACATAGATTCTGGACAAAGAGATTGATTACGTTCCATGTCTTATGTCTGGGGATATCATGCAGAACGAAGGATTATATGATCACTTATCTTAGGACACGTAACTGACTGGGTCAGAGTTCGGCAGCAGCTTTTTGGAAGCTACAATTTGCTGGTCAAATTTAGAAGGCATACTAGCAATTATAGTTACAGACTTATCCAAGTGGGAGACTGTTGGATTAGATGTCTAAGCCCATAACTATAATTGGTATGTACTTGAATTGATAGCAGCACAGTCCTTTTGGGTTGCCCTCAACCTAGCAACTGGACAAGGAAATTATGAAAGGAGAGATATTAATTTATAAGATTAATGAATTAATATAAATGATTTATTAATATGTTAAAAGATTAATATATTAAGTAGAAATCATTATGTTTAATTAATAGTTAGCCAGAAATTAATCAGAATTAATTTTGGGGTTAAAAGAATTAATTATAAAGTGCAGGGACTAGTTTGCAATTAACTAATAGTTGAGTGGAAGGTTCCAGAACCCCCTTGGAAGGAGGTGGACGAAATTCTTAGGGGAAACCCTAGAGATTTCGTCCAAGGGGTCCAAATAAGGCCTTTGGATCTTGCTTAGGCCCTAAGCAAAGGATAACTAGGGTTTTCCCTAAACCCTAGATCCCTCAGCTATTTAAGGAGCCTCCTGGCTCACATTTGAGGTCACTGATTTCTTTGGAAGAAACCCTAAGGCCGAAATTGCATACTCTCTTCATCCTCTCTCCTCCAAGTTTCCTTCTTGCTAGTTCTTGGGTGCGATTCCATTAGAGGCATTACATTTGTGGTGCTAAGCTTCCAACAAGATCAAGATCAAGATCAAGAGGATTATCAATTGTTTGCTATAACAATTGAAAGGTATGTAACTCCTAAACCCTAGTTTGTTAATTTCGAAATTAGCCTCTCTCCTCTAGGGTTCTTGTTTTGCAATTCAAAGTTATATGTTCAATAGTTAAAACATAGATCCAAAGTAGGTTGCATGTGAACTTAGGAATTGTTTTCTAGTTTATTTGTTTTACCTAAAACCCATCAAATATATGCTAAGATCTTTCCCTTACACCCTCTTTTTCGTGAATGTGGACCTTAGAACCACCTCCATTTCGAGATCTCACCAAAAACTCAAGCTAGGTTCAAAGTTTCATCTTCTTCTTCATCTACATCTCAAAAACCCCAAGGTGAGCTTCATACCTCCTTGTTTTTGGTTTTATAATGTTTTTGGGGGAGGATACAAGTGCTTTTGTGTTAGATCTATGTATATGTGCATGTTTATGTGTTTAACTTTTAGATCTTTACTTGAAAATGAAGTTTATCACCTAGATCTTCATAAAAACCATGAGAAAAGTATGTTTTGTCTCATATATTACATTTAAACTTGTAGATCTGAGATTATAAGACCTAAATAGCAAAAACAAGTGTTGTGTTCAAACATCTATAACCTAAACTCAAAAATTCAGCTTTAACAGGAACGTTATGGTCTAGTTTCGAACTATTTTGACCACCTTGATGGTAATATTATTCAAAACTGTTTTATATTCAAAATGTTCATGTTATTACCTTTAAAATGACTACTCTCAGTTTTTCATACGATTTTTCTATAATTTTTGGCAATTTTTACAAAAATGCCTATCCTATTTGAAATAATCTCGGACCAGCCTGTGAAGATGAGACATTTCACACTTGTTTGAGGCCATTAAAAATTATGAGAATAATTGTGAACAAAGTAGACAAAATTCACAAACTTCCAGAGTTTACGGATCAGAAAAGTCAAAAACAGAAAAATGTGTATTTTCACAAAAATCAAACCAAAAATGATATTTTTGACAAAAATGGGTTAAAATGTTATTTTTACCAAAAACTAGCCATAAATACAAGTTTTGAACAAAATGGAGACTAAAGTTTTATTTTTACTAAAATTGGGCCTTAATTGAAAATTTGTGGCTTATTGGGCCAAGAACGTCATTTTTACAAAAAATGGGCTTTTTATATCAATTTAGTAAATAATCGAGCTAAAACTAGCAATATAATAACAAACGGGCTAATTAGGTTATTCTCATGTTTATTGGGCCTTAGTGACCCATTTATATGCTTGATAGGTCCTACTATTTATATGTTTATTGGGCCTCATTGACCCATTAACATGTGCGACGGACCTTGGATTCTATTTGCGTGATGTTTGGGCCTATAAATACCTTACATGTGAAATGGGCCTTAGTTGTCATTTTACATATATTTTGGGCCCAAGTAATATGATCTCATTCCTATAGGGCCTTGAAATGACCTACATGTTTAGCGATGCCTTAGTGGTTCACTTACATGGTTCATTGGGCCTGGTAATGAGTTTTATATGTTTTTCTTCTTTTTCCGCGTAAACTTTGATTAAGGATCTAGTGAGACGTTTCGTTTGGCACCATATAAGTGTACAAACGTAGCATGTAGTTATAACCAGAGTCTCCCGGAGCGAGAGCGTGAGTTTGTGTATAGATCTATACGGGGGTGACACCCCACACCTGAGCTGTTCGCTACAGTTAGACTAGGCCAGTCTAGGGTGACAAACCATACCTTAAGCAAGTCGGTGTCTAATAGACGTCATGACAGGCGAAATTGTCATTATCAAATATGGTTATAATGGCTCACTTAGAGGAATTAACATTATAAAATTTACGGGAAACCATTCTATGATCTTTTTGGATAAAACAGGAAACCATTCTATTTTCTTTTTGATAAAATGGTAATCTATACGCACTGGTACTCAACCACGGGGGTTGAGATTCCAGCATTTTCTATCGCAGACAACATCGGGTTGTCAGGAATCATTCTCTTTCTATTTTCGCAAACATTAACACACATGCATTAATATAAGATCGGACACAAGCATTTCAAACCATTTCTTTTAAGAAAATATCGGATTTTCTGGGAACGTTCGCTTTTCTTTTACAAATAAAAGATAACAAAGGACATGCATGCATATATTCATAGTTTTAGAACGAGACTTACAAACTATTTTATAGAAAATATCGGATTTTCTGAAGACACTATGAGAACTACTCTAAACAAGTACAAAACGATTTTATACAAAAATGCTTATGAACTCACCAACTTTTTAGTTGACGCTTTTCAAAACGACTTGTATCCTCAGGAAATCAAGTAGCAGGTAATATGCTCGACTAGGAGATCAAGTGGTGCGACTTCAAGAAATTTTACTTTTATTACTTTTGTGTAACTGATGAACAAGTTCAATATGTAAACTATGTAAGTGTGTATTTCCAATGTATAATGTTTGGTTGCTATGTTTCATTCATATTCAATTGTTATGATATTGTACAATGACGTCAACCGCCCCCGGATGTTTCCGTCGTCCCGTTTCGGGGGTGTGACAATAACATAGGCGACATATCTTGCGCAACCCTGCTAAAGGTAGCACCTAGCCCTCGCTGCTGAACATAAAGATGGCCCTCGTTGTGGCCTCTCGCCCTGAATCACCAGCTCTCCCCCACTTGGGGTCCTGATCCGCACCAACTGCTGAGCGCAGTCGATCACCGCCCCATTGGGGCTTAGCCAATCCATACCTATAATAACCTTGTTCCCCCGCAAAGGTATGGGAACCAAGTCTTCCAGGTAGCGCTCCTCGAACAGTCTCAAAACACAGTCTCTGAAAACTTCTAATACTCGTACTGACCGGTCGTCCGCAATCTCGACCTCTAGAGGGCAATCCAACATGCCCGAGGACTCAGAAAACTTCTTGCTAAGCGCAAGAGAGACAAATGATCGGGTAGCACCCGAATCAAACAACACCTGAACTGGGATACCGTTCACATGGAACGATCCTAAACAGAGCATACATATAACATATCAAAATCACAGCGACATAAAATAAGAACATAAGGAAGAAATCATACCCGTCACCACATCGGGTGAGGCGCGTGCCTCCTCGACTGTCAACTGAAATGCTCGGCTCCGCACCACTGGAGCCTCTGCCTTGACCTTCCGGCCATCCGCAACTTGTGTTGTCGCTGGAGTCGGCGCCACCACTGGCGCTGCTGCTGATACTGCTGACAATTTAGGGCAGTTGGCCTTTTTATGGCCCCTCTGATTGCAATGAAAGCAAATCAGGTCTGATGTCTGAACTATGGGGGCGGGGGCAGTACAATCCCTACCAAAGTGCCCCGTCTTGCCGCACTTGTAGCAGCCTGACGATCCCGCTCTACAAGCTCCCTCATGCGGCCTGCCGCATTTCCTGCAGCGGCTCCGGCCCGGCTGGCCCTTCGACCTAATGTCGGATCCCTTGGGTTTCTTCTCCGAAATCCCTGTAACCTGCTTAGTCTCTGCCTTCCTCTTCCTGAGGTGCTCCAAATCGATCTCCCTCTCCCGTGCCCTGGCAATCATGGACTCCAAGGTCGGGCAGGCTGAATAGCTGACATGCTCCCGGATATCAGCCCTCAACATATCATGGTAGCGGGTCTTCCGCATTTCCTCATCCCCCGCATACTGAGGTACCAACAAGGCCCTCTCCCTGAACTTGGCGGTGATCTCCGCCACTGTCTCGGTCGTCTGTCTCATATCAAGAAACTCTCTGGCCAGCTGCTGAAGCTCAACAGCTGGCGCAAACTCAGCCCTGAACCTGGTCACAAAATCTGACCAAGTCATAGCCTCGATGGTTGGGGCTCCCAACGAGTCACCAACTCACTCCCACCAATCTCTAGCTCTATCCCTCAAACATCCCGCAGTAAAGCGGACCTTTGACCCCTCCGGGCAGAAGCTCGTCAACTGAGCAGACTCAATGTCTGCGATCCATCTCCTGGCAGCAATGGGGTCCTTCACCCCGTGAAAGTCTGGCGCACCACTCCCCCTGAAGTCCTTGAAGGACAATGTGCGCAAACCCGACTGGCTGGACGCCGAGTCCCTCCTGAACGCCTGGAGGCGATCCTCCATCAACTCGATATTCTGCTCCTTGATCGACCCGAAAATGATAGGGGTCGACTCAGGGATACCTCTAGTGATCTCAGACGCGATGAACTCGCGTAGTCCGTCATCGACCTGCTCGGACCCTGCATCCGAGCCTGATCCAGATCCTGCTCCATGTCGTGTAATCGTCATACTGAAAATAAGCACATAAACGTCAGGTTCATACATATCCTCGAGAGGTCTCGCACACTCTACAAGTTTCCCGGTTCTGTCGCATACTTCCTTGATTCGAGTACGGATCCTCTGCTTCCAGTAGTACGGACCCATACTACCTTCCACATCTATCCGTACTTTCCTCAAGAACTGCCTTGACTTCACCAAGTCCCTTTCTACTAATACAACTTCCCAACTAAGCTCATCCTAGGCTTTCCTAGGACACTCTCCGACCTACTCTCCGTCGTCAGCTGCACTAGGAGTCCCTACCACCTCTCCCTAACTAGCTTGAGAATATTGTTACATATCTGCTCACTACTTAGTTAAAGTTAGCCAGAACCCCTATATCACAAAGCAAGCAGCATTCGTGCATCGAGTAACCATAGTAAGCATAACCTAATCAGGATATCCTACCGCTGACTAAACAGTCCTAGCATACAGCTCATACAACAGGCATTCAAGGCATCTTTCCTAGATCCTTAGCCCTAATCTAGCATGCAGTTCTCAGAATCATAAATCATATAACATAACATAACAAGTATGGGTATTTTGGGGAAAACTTACTTGAGCTCGGCCGGTCGCACGCATCACACACCTTGTTCTTTCTCAAAATTCTTTAACTTAAATTTTCAGAAAACTGTTTTCTTTGTGAAAAATCTTTTAATCCCTCGGTTTGAGTCCAGACACCCCCGAGGGTGTGTCTGAATCCCTCAAACCAAGGCTCTGATACCAACTTGTAACATCCCAAATTTTGAGGCCAAAACTTTTCATTTTTAATTAAGCAATTCATAAAACAGTTCACCAAAACATTGTCAATATTACATCAACTTATAAAACCCATAATGTCGTGTCTCAAAACCATATCATCAGAAGTAATGAAAATCATAGTACAATCCCAGAAACTCAATGTGGAAACCATGTGTGTGTGATGCGCTACTACACCGCCGGCTCCTTCCCCTTAGACGAAGAGGTACCTGAAACCAAAACTAAAACTGTAAGCACGAAGCTTAGTGAGTTCCCCCATCATACCACATACATATTGCAGGGCAATTTTGGGGTGCCCGACCTACCCATGTCAAGCCATTCTGGGGTGCTGACCTACCAATGTCAAGCCATGCTGGGGTGCTGACCTACCCATGGCAGGCTATTCTAAGGGGCCGACCTACCCTCCGGTCTATCTCAACCGAATACGGGGACTATTTCACCCCCTACCGCTAGCATATAATATCATATCATAATCATGCTGTCAGACATATTTGGGGTGTCCGACCTACCCATTGGTCCTAGCGACCGAAACGGGGACTAGTCCCCTCCTACTGATACTATCTCCCATAACATAGTATACTAGCATACACATATATCAAGCACAAGCAACCCAGATGATTATCACCAAGACAATCATCACAACTAAACAATTACCAGTAGGTCGGCCTTGGTGCCTTAGACCCACTTCTACTGGAAGGTAACTCACCTCGATGTCGTGTAGTGTCTAAAATGTCCTCGGCGTGAAAGTCGACTCCCCTCGACTCCTCAATCCCTACACGGTAACCCTTCTAAGTTATCAATTCGAACATGCAACCCAAACCAGGGTCAACTCAATTCAGTCAAAATAATTTTTGAATGGTTTTCAAATAATAAAGGAGGATGCAAGTGTACGATCAGCCGGAGCCAGTAAGTAGACCCTAAAATACCATACAAGTTATTTGATATTATGTGATATGTTAGAACATGATGCTAGTAATAATATAGGGATCCTCAGGAATCGTATGATAGAATTTCCTAATCTTTGATGCCTTATCTTATGTAGAGTACCTCATTGATTGTTTGTGACTCTTTCGCGTGTGAACTAACTATTGGGTGAATACTCTAAGTCACATGCTACATGGGTTAAGTGGTCTTAGGGTAAGAGATTCGGTCCTGCTGCGCAGCTCTTGTCTGGGTCCAACCGTTGTGGGATTAAATCTTTTAGTCTAAGATTGTTTAAGTCGTGCGGTATGTGATTGTATTCATGCAATAGTTAACTGGAACCAATGGAGGGTCGTGTGGAAGTTGGTGGATGGGTGGGTAGTGAGAGGCCGGGAGGCCAGTTATGAGATATTTATCATTCCTCTAGGAGTGAGGACTTAGGGCTCGCCATGTATATGTATATTGTAGGGTGTTGTGGTGATACTTGAGACAAATATGGGTAGGTGTGGAAGGTAGTATGGGCTCGTACTACTGAAAGCACAGGACACATACGCGTGTCAAGGAAGTCACAACCCCTAGGGTTTGGTCGGGAGTAGGTTCCCCGTTGTGTATGCGGATTATCTAATATCTTTCTGGTATATGTTCAGTATGGTGATGGCAAATCGATTTGAGGCGGGATCCGGATCAGGATCGGGAGCGAGTGGCCAGGATAGGCCAGTATTGTCTGTCAATCAGATACGGGAGATGATTTCCGTTGAGGTTTCTCAGATTTTGCGAGAAGAATTGTTCGGTGTTGTGGACCGGGTCACCGCCAGGGTGATCGCCAAGTTCGAGGAGAAAATGGCAGCGTTGCAATCTGTGAGAGATATTGCTACCGGGATGACTACTGGGGGAGTGTCGGTGGTGGGGTCACAACTAGGAAAGAGGAGGAGGGACTTTTCAGCAGAGGACGAAGAGTTGGAGACAGCTAACCTAAGTAATGGAAGTCAGGAGGGTCAGGAGGTGTGTGGCAAGTGTGGGAGAACCCACGAATTTACTTGTCACAAATTCAGGTGCTACAAGTGCAGGGAGAGAGGGCATGTGCAACGGGATTGCAAGAAGAACCATATATGCTTTCACTGTCACCAGCCAGGTCATTTCAGGTCCAACTGTTGTTGGGTATATGTGTTGCGCCATTGGGCTTTGTTAAGTTCGGTCCATTGTATACACGGTTTGGGCCTGTCCAACCGTTTGTTTTGTTTAGGGTTTAGTATTTATGGTGCATGCATGCATCAGATTTGTTACGCTTTTTGGTTATTCTTCCTGAACAAGTATTGTAACCCTAGCACACCTCTACAGTAGCAATTTGTATTGAGTTCTTCTGAGGTGGAGCATATTAATCATTCGACATTCATTTGATTCATCGTGGTGTTCTTTGTTTCCTGTTATTTGTTATTAATTCGTTGATATCTGTTTGAATCTATCGATCTAAGAGAACATTATTCTCTTCAATTGGTATCAGAGCAGGAGGTTGTGTAAATCATACGCATATCTTATGTTTGAAGAATTTTCTTAGGGTTTCCGCTCTTATTGGATCTATTCAGTCGTCATTCCTTCATTGACGTTGTTAATAGATCTCGATATTACCCTATTCGATCTTTACAAGTCTGATTCTTAGCAGATATCTGAAAAAGTTCATCATGTCTCACGAAGATTCACAAACCAATCCGATCAATATCTCCAACAGCATTGGATCTACAACCAGAATCCCGATTTTATACACTCAGGATTATGAGGTTTGGACGCATCACTTTGAGGACTACGTAGTTGGCTCAGAAGACAATGGCTATCTTATCTGGGAAGTAATAACATTGGGTCCTTTTGTTCATTCTGGCACAAACAGAACTATCAAAACTAAAAAGGAGTACAACAAACTCCTAACTAATATGGAGAAGCATTCATCTAACTAATGTGGAGAAGATTCCAACCCGAAGAGGTTTTCTCGCAAAAAGTTTCCAATTGTCAAGAACCGAAACTGGCAGGGAAGCTACAGCTCCGAAAACACGAAAGAGGAGAACAAAACTACTCCTCAGAAAGAAGAAGAGAAGAAAGAGAGCAAACTGGTATGAGACTCCGGATACGATTGCAACTTCTGCCATGGCAAAAATCACTTTGCCAAAGATTGCATGTTAAGAAAGCTATCGGAGAAGAAGGAGGGTGAAGATGATGAAGCATACTATATGCGTAAGCTGGAGGAGATAAAGAAGAAGAAAGCGTCTAACAGTTTGATGAATGCTTTAATTGTGCAGGAGAACGTTGTGAATGATGAGTTCGGTGGTATGGAGGTCTGGTCTATAGACTCTGAAGACGAAGAAGTACGTAAACCCACACATGGCAAGGCGTTTGTGGTGAAAGATGAGAGTGCTGAGCTTGCTGGGAGATGCTTGATGGTGTCAGCTGGAGTGTCGCAAATGAGGGGCTACACAACCGAAGGCGAGTGTGGTGAGGCGAACCTGAAGGAAGATAAGTGTTTTGCTGCCAAGCCTGTGGGCGAGAGGATCGACGATTGCGATCAATTGATCAAGAAGGTACAATCCATTCTCGAAACACTTAAAATTCCTGTAACAAACTATGAAAATGAATTAAACGAATTAAAATTTAAATTTTCTAGTATAAGTGGCAGTCTAATGCAAACACGCCTCACAAATGCTAACCTAACCGATCAAATTAGCAGGGTGACATCCTAGAGTGAGGAGCGAAGGATGTGGATAGAGAAGACGGAGTTAGAGTTAGTTAGGACTAGAGATGAAGTTATTTATTTGCAACGTGGTAATTTGAAACTTATGAAACAAAGAAACATTTTTTTCTTGATTGCTAAACGTTTATGTACAAATATCACTCAATTGCATTTAGATTGTGAAATTGGCAAAAAGATTCACAAAATGATTTTGCCCTTCCTAGAGTTAAAGGAGGACGAAGTTGATATTGATGGTTATAACTGTGAATCTATTGTCTCTTCAGATAATATCTCTGATGCCTACAGGGTTGGTCTGGACAAAATCGAGTCCTTTATCAAGTCCAAAGACCATAAGGACATGCTCAAAAATCTTTTGGACGAGAACGATAAATTGAAAATCAAAACCGAAACCATACGAAAATTTGACTCATTGAATGCCAAATTAAGTTCAGAAAACAAAATAAATGTTGAAAACACTTCTGAATTTGACGAGGAAAGTGATATGAGCGAAATTTTAGTAGAGGATGTGGTTGAATGTTCAGAATTTGTCAAGAGAGAAACCGAACCTACCAAAGGTCTTGTATCTGAAAATTCAGTTGAGTTCGCTCGAGCGTCCCAAGATAAATCCAAGGTTCTGAAACCAAAAGCAGTGGTTTATCAAAAGGTACAAACTGTACCAAACCATGTATACACCACGTCAGGGGTTACTTAGAAACAAACAGCCGAACTGACAACGATTGTAAACGAAGATAATGCAGGTGGTTGTGACAGTTACTTTTGGTCTGCTCCAATCGACAATGCAGAAGAGACTGTTGGTTTATCAGAGAGAACCTCATGGAGGGTTAAAGGCAGATATGTGGCAGAACCAATAAACAAGCCTACAAGTTTTGATGTACCAAGCACAAGTGGTACCAAAGAGATCCCAAGCGAACCAATGACAGCTACAAGCGAAACCTCTTCATTGAAGAGCGAAGCTCATGCTGAGAGACCAAAGCCAAGGGCGAACATACACAAATCTCAACAGCAGCTTGTTGAACAAAAACGCCAGCGGAACAGAAGATATCTGAAGAATCTTAATGAAAGGAAGCAGTTTTGGAATTCGCAAAACCCCAACTATGTTCGCAAAGAAAAGGCGTCAAATCCACAGGCGAAAGTAAGCCCTCAGACAGATAAGGGTCCATGCACTTACTGTCAATCTTACAGACAAGCGGACCGAAAGCCTAATTTCAGTCCCAGATCAAATGGTGACAAGAACCGAAAGCCCCACTTCGGTCCTAAAGTCCATTCTCCTCATTCACAACCAAAGGAGAATCCTAACAATAATGTCAAGGATATCAAGGGAAAAGGGAAAAGGGAAGCTTGTATGTGATGATAGCCTTGATAAGAACCAAAAGCCAAGTTTCGGCCCCAAATCCAATCCTCCTCATTCTCAACCAAAGCAGAATTCTAACAAGGATATCAAGTATGGCAAGGGGAAAGGGAAGCTCGTCTCTGAAGACAAAACGCTAACAAAGAAGACGTCAGCTAACCCTAGGAATCACAAAAACAAGCCTGTTAAGAATCAAAACAAAAATTCTCAATCTGATTTAAACAAACTCAAAGTTTTTACCATCAAAAGGAAAGACGAAACCACACTAATAAAATGAACTTATATGGTTGATCTTTCTATAGCTATTCCATGTTCTGTAAAAGGCTCACGTGGACCCACGCAACTTTGGGCTCCTAAATCGGCTTGATTTTTGCAGGTTATAAGTGACGAGCAGTTCGACGACGAATCGTACATTAATAGTGGCTGCTCACGTCACATGACAGGAAGGAGGGAAGAGCTAAGGGAGTTTCGGGCTCTTAAGGATGGTGGATGTGTCAAATACGGGAATAATTCATATGGCACAATCAAAGGCTACGGTATGATCACAAACAGAGAATTCTCAATCCGAAAGGTAGCATATGTAGAAGGACTGCAACACAATCTCATCAGTGTCTCTTAACTGGTTGTGGGAACTGGCTTGAAGGTTTCGTTTGATGATGAAGGTTCTGAGATTGTTGAAAAGAAAACGAAGGTTGTCTTGTTAAAATCCAAGAGAAAAGGATAGATGTATCCTCTAAATCTTAACCCGATTCGAGGAAAGCTAGTTGTATGCCTTCTAACGAAAGCACACTTTGACGAAAGTTGTCTATGGCACCGAAGGCTCTCACATCTCAACTTCAAGGACATAAACAGTTGGTTATCGGTGATCATGTACGAGGACTTCCACTTCTAAAATTTGATAAGGAACATCTGTGCGCAACATGTAAGATGGGAAAGCAAAGACGAAAGAGTCATCCCACAATTGTCAACACAAAGATAATCGAACCTCTTGAGCTTCTTCACATCGATCTATGTGGTCCTTCGGCCATAGAAAGCATCGGTGGTAGTAAGTATATTTTGGTTATTGTTGATGACTTTTCACGTTTCACCTGGGTTTTCTTTCTTAAACAAAAATCAGAGGAAACTCCAAAGCTCAAAGCATTTATAAAGCAAGTGGAACTTCAATTAAGAAAGCTGGTGAGAAATGTTCGAAGTGACAATGGGCTGGAATTCAAAAACCAAGAGTTTGAAGAATTCCTCGTTGAAAAGGGAGTGACTCACAACTTCTCTACTCCTTATACTCCACAGCAAAATGGTGTAGTTGAAAGGCGAAACCGTTCGTTGTGGGAAGCAGCCCGAACCATGCTCAGTTTCGTTTCTCTACCTCTGTACTTCTGGGCAGATGCAATTGCTGCTGCTTGCTATACCCAGAACCGAACCTTCCTCAACAAGATATTTTCCATCACTCCATACGAAATCCTGAATAACCGCAAGCCAAATGTCAAGTTCTTCCATGTGTTTGGTTCAAGGTGCTTTATTTTCAACTCCAAAGAGAACCGAAACAAGTTCGACGTAAAGGCAGATGAAGGGATTTTTCTTGGATACTCGCTAACTTCAAAGGCATATAGGGTTCTGAATAAACGTTCGAAGAAACTTGAAGAAACCTACTATGTCACCTTTGATGATAATTATGTGAAGAAAATGCAATCCAGCGAAGTACCAATGGAGGACAACTTTCCAAAATCAGGTCAAGTCTCGGTTCCAATTTCCAATCTATTTGAAGAATACGTGTTGCTCTTTGATGAACCTGAGAGAGAAATTCATTATGAGGCAAAGGCAGCTGACAACAAGATCGATAACTTGAAGAAAATCATCGATGAAGCAGCAAAAGAAATGGAAAGCGAACATCAAGGACCAACAGAACAGCCTGATCCAAGCGAACCTCGAGATCAAGGCGAACCCGAAAGCTCAAGTGATTCTACTCATAAGTGTTCTACATTCCAGGGGGGAGAGTTTATCCACTCCAAGGCGACCTGACTTACCATTCCAGGAGGAGAACCCATCTCCAACAATGACCAATGAAAGTCCAATCGAGGGGGAGAATTTTGAACCGGATGTTGAACTTGTTTCGTCATTCGAGGGGGAGAAAAACAATACAAATGACCAAGATTTTCAATCAGAATTCGAAGAAGAAATAAATGCCGAATTGGATCCTGCATATGATCCAAACTACCCTCCTCTCACAAAATGGACTAAAGATCATCCAAAAACTCAAGTAATCGGTGAAACATCTGAGGGAGTTCTTACTCGGTCTCAAATAAAAGCGAAGCAAACTGCTCTATTCTCTCAAGTAGAATTTTGCATATTTAATTCGTTCGTCTCTAAAATAGAACCAAAAACGGTTAATATTGCACTCGATCACTCTGATTGGGTACAGGCAATGCAAGATGAACTTCACGAGTTTGAGCGAAATCGAGTCTGGAGACTGATTCCCACACTGAAGGATGCATCTGTGGTTGGATTGAAATGGGTTTTCAGGAACAAGATGGATAAAGAAGGGAATGTCATTCACAACAAGGCAAGGCTGGTAGTCAAGGGATATTGTCAGGAAGAAGGTATAGATTACGAAGAAACCTTCGCTCCTATAGCAAGGTTAGAATTAGTTCGGATCTTTCTGGCATACGCTGCTCACAAGAATTTTGAAGTCTTTCAAATGGACGTCAAGTGTGCCTTTCTGAATGGAGAATTAAAAAAGACTATATATGTTGACCAACCACCGGGTTTCGTGAATGAAAAGCATCCTAGTCATTGCTATATTCTGGATAAAGCGGTCTATGGTTTAAAGCAAGCTCCAAGAGCCTGGTATGAAACCCTTACTCGTTTTCTAAAAATGTCAAAGTTTAAACAAGGTTCGATTGACCCAACCTTCTTTCGCAAGCGAGAGGGTGACCATTTAATGATCGTCCAGATTTATGTCGATGATATCATCTTCGGTTCCACGAATCCCAGCCTCACAGCTGAATTTAGGAAGTTGATGGAGACTAAGTTTGAGATGAGCTCAATGGGTCCAATTAACTTTTTCCTTGGCTTCAATATTAGACAGGGACCCAAAGGTATATTTATCAATCAGGAGGCTTACACAAAGACCCTACTGGCTAAGTTTGGCATGATGGGAGATTCCAATGTAAAGGTTCCTATGGCATTTGGAACGAAGTTAACACCATCTTTGGAGAAACTGACTGTTGATATGACCCTCTATCGGCAAATGATAGGGTCTCTAATGTATCTAACAGCTAGTAGACCCGATATTATGTCTTCTGTTTGTTATTGTGCCAGGTTCCAAGCGAATCCACGCGAACCTCATATGGTGGTTGTAAAGAATATATTCAGATATTTGAAGCGAACCTCAACTCTCGGTCTATGGTATCCTGCTAAATCAGGAATTTTTGTTCAAGCATTCTCTGATGCTGATCTTGGAGGATGTGGTTTGGACCGAAAGAGCACTACAGGCGGATGTCAATTTCTCGATGGTAAACTTGTCAGCTGGCAGTCCAAGAAACAAACATGTGTTTCACTCTCCACAACCGAAGCTGAATATATCGCTGCATCATCTTGTACCTCACAGGTCATTTGGATACAAAGCCAACTTAGAGACTATGGCTTGAACATGAAAAAGATTCCACTTTATTGTGACTCAGAAAGCGCTATTCGAATATGTCACAATCCAGTGCAACACTCCAAAACGAAACACATAGCACTGAGATACCATTTCATCAAAGATCACGTTGAAGATGGTAATGTGGAAATTTACTTCGTTAGATCTGCTGATCAACTAGCTGACATCTTCACGAAAGCCTTACCTGAAGTAAGTTTTAATAAAATTCTCCATGGCTTAGGTATGATGGAAGCTGAATCAGTACCGAAACTACTTTCGCCTCATTAAAACTAAACAAGCGAAATAGAGCGAACGCTCGGTCTATTTCGGCTCCAGATTTTTCGGGAACCGAAATGGACCGAACGCAAAATAGAGCGAACGTTCGGTCTATTTCGGCTCCTAATTTTTCGGGAACCGAAATGCACCGAACGCTCGGTCCATTTCGCTTCACTACTTTTAGGTGAAGTTTCGGTTGTATACTTTGTACATTATGTATAACTTTTCTTACTGCATTTCTTCTCATAAAACTCAAAAATATTTTCCTTTCTGTTTTTAATTCTTTTTCAGAAAATTCATAAAACTCAAAAATATTTTCCTTTCTGTTTTTAATTCTTTTTCAGAAAATTTATAAAACTCAAAAATATTTTTCTTTCTGTTTTTATTTCTTTTTCAGAAAATTCATAAAATCCAAAAATATTTTTTTTGTGTTTTGCTGTTTTTATTGCTTTTCATTACCATCAAAAATTCCAAAAATATCACTGAAAGGTATCATCGTTCATTCACATGATGGAGTTGGGACAGGTATATATTTTTTTATCTTTGCACTAGTTAAGTGTCCCTAGAAGCATGTTGCTGCATGTCGACCAAAGCCTCCTAGACTTCAAGTGAAGCCTTACTGATTTGATATACACAAATCAAATCTTCCCAATCAGGCTGATAAACTCACTTATGTCATGAGCTACCTTACTCGTCTCATATTGAGTTAAGAGTTGCATGCTCGGTCCTTACTATATTGCAGAGGTACTTTCGGTTCTTTAACCTCCTTCTCACTTTTCTCCATCTCCTTTCGATTCATATTCGTAACCCTTGAGACTCTCAGCATTTACCACTGAGGTTTATGGTTACACAACATATGTGTTAATGATCTTAGCTTCATTTCACCATGTGCTAAGTGAAACCCAAAATCCAACACCTATAACGAATTGACGGTGAACAATCAAATGTTCTAGTTTTCACCCACATTTTAATGAAACCATTTTAGTGGATGGTACCCAGAAAGCTCTTTTTAATTTTTGCGTGATCTTTATGAAATTGTCTAACACCAAGGCTTTTCTTCCCATAAGATCCAGTTTATTTTTGTTTTTGAGATTTCTACAAAACTCACCAAGTCACTATATATAATCTCTAACCTACTTGTTTAACAGGCCACACCGGTCTCACAAGTACTTCATCCAACTTTCGGTCTTATGTCAAGTACTGAAGTTCGGTTGAAGCTGAGCCACCCGTTACAGCTTAATTTGAAAAAGATGCCTTTCAATGTTTCTTAATAAACATCTGATCGTATTTCAACGGGAAACCACACAGACACTTCTAAGTCTCTCTTGACTTTGAAGGAAGCGATTCGTGCCCGGGATCCACAGTTTCGTGTCTAAATAGATATCACTTAAATCCCACAAATACTTTGCTTTATTTCTTTTCTATTGGCACACTCTTGCATGAAGATCATTATGATTTTTTCAATTCTTATTTGTGGTATTAATAGCATTTTTCAGATTCGATGTTTCGGTTGTAATTGTTATGGTGGAATACAATGTAAAGAGCGAACGTTGCCTGCCTTATCTGCAGCGAAAGGGCTTGTCAAAGTTTGAAAAGGAATTTGAAAAGTTTTGAAGTTGAAACGGCGGTAACAGGATAAGATTTCAAACGGGCGCGTGAATTTGAAACGGCTCCTATCATCACGCCTGATGACGTCTTTCTAGGGAAACACAGCTGTCAAATCGCGTTTTTTCAGGCGTCGATTCAGAAAATCCTCGAATCATTACTGTGGATTTTTTCTCTCTCCTAGAGACGGTATAAAAGGTTTTCTCACACCTCTTTTACAACTTTACCAATTCCCATCTATCTCAAGAACACACCGGCAAATTTTCTACTGTTCATCTTCTTCTTCTCAACTGCAACCATGGCTGAATCTTCATCCGTTTATGAGCAATCTGCCCAGTCCTCTCTTCTCACCATTAAACCAAATCAAAACCTAATCATCGATCTCTCACCGTTCCAGTATGATCCCTACATGCTGCAAGTGGTTGAATGCCTCAAATATTCACCACTTGTAGTAGCCCTAACCCAGGTGGAGTATGTTCGAATGTCGCTACTCTCTCGGGTCTACTCAACCGCTGTTTATGATAAAGCAAAGGAGCGGATTTTCTTTGAGATCGTCAATCAAAAGACGTCCATTTCAAAAGCTAGGTTTTGCTTGTTGTTAAGGCTTGCTATCGATGACTCCCTGATTAACCCTGATTCTATTACCAATACTCAACTGTTCACGATGTTCTATGATATGGGGTACACTGAGATTCTCACCACAGTAACAAAGTTCAAGAAGTCATGTCTTCCTCCTCAGTGGAATGGTTTATTTACCCTCCACTCTAAGGGTTTATCGGAGAGGGTTGCAGGTTCTGATAGGGTGAGCAAAGCGTCATGACCCTTCTCTATGGTCTGTACCACGGGGTCAACATAGACTTTGGATCTATCATATGGTCTCAACTGGTTCAAAGTATCAGTTCTAATTCACGCTACTCTGAAATCTCTTGCGCCGGATTTTGGACTCTTGTTACTTAATGGGCGATGGAAAAGTTTCATGTTCCAACAATGATAGGCTCCCTGATGTCGTCAATTGCTACTTTCCACACGACGAGGATACTTGTCTCCGATCCATCGAAATTTATGTTTATTGGGTTAGTTCCGGAATCCATGTACAGATGTGTTTCCAGTGAAAGCAAGGTGATTTCTGAGTACAAGAAGCTACCTCCTACAGGGCCAAGGCAGCTTACTCCTGAAATGCAGAGCTCCCTAGATGCAGCAGATAAACCAGCTAAAAAGGGGAAGAAGCCTGAAAAGAAAGGGGAAAAGGAAGGTCAATCTTCAAAAGTTTCTACTCCAAAGAAGCGAAAGTCCGAACAAGCAGCCTCTACTGCTCCAAAGAAACGCAAGATTAAGAAGAAGGAACACAGGTCGAAGGCTCCTTCTCCTTCTTCAAGTGAATCGGACTATGTTCCATCCGATCAACAGCCCGAACCAGAGTCCGGTGATGATGACCTTTCTCAACACGAAACTCCGCCTCGAGGTAATTCGCCTCCACCCTCACCGACTCATGAAGGTAACCGAAACTCACCTCCTCCTTCACCTACACGTTCGGTTCCTATTACCATTGCTCCATGCCCACCTCCTATTTCATCCTCAACTACTACTTCAATTCCTATTCCCACACCTTTATTCACCGAAGTTACCACCACTACTACTACTCTAACCGAACCGACTGTTCGTGTCAACATATCTGATACGGGGGCACCTGATTTCGAAACTGAAACCCCAATTAACTCAAAACCTCAATCCCCACCACCCTCACATGAATCAGACCCTGTTCTTGGAGGAGCCGAAATGGAGTTTGATTCAGTTTATTTTCGCCCTTATCGAGTACAGAGTGATGACGATGATGACGCTCCTGTTACGAAGAGGCATTTAAAGGATCTGAATGACAAGATTGACAAGCTGATTTCTTCCTCTTCCTCTTCTAGTGGTGCATACTCTGAAGCAACCATCAAGGCTCTATTGGCAACCTTTGTCAAAGAGCATGATACTTCCATTAACAATGTTGTCAAGGCTATCGATGCTTCTTCCTCCACATGTCAGAAAGCTTCTCTTGCTGTTGAGGAATCCACAAAGATTGCAAGAAGGCGACCGCAAATGTCGAAAAACTAATTTCTGATGCTCAGATTTTTCTTGACTCTTTACAGGCTGCAACTCAGAAGAATGCTCAAACGGTGAATGCTTATGTTGATACTCTTACTCGCTCGCTTCAGGCTAAAAAGAAGCATTTTGAGGAAACCCGCCAAGCAATCCAGACTGCCAACACCGAGCTTCACACCTCAGTTGATGCACGTCTCACTCAACTTGAAGTCGAACTTGTCGTCGAAAACAGGATAATCGATGAGCTGGATAAACGAACTTCTCATCTTAAAATTCAAAACCTGAAGCTCAAGGCCGCGACCAAGGAAATTGACGAACTAAAGTATGAGCGTGCAGTGGTCAAAAGTTCTATTGGTGATGTGCACTCCATTCTTCTACATCTTTTGGAAGCACATGATTCGGTCCTTTCCATTTCCATTAGACGCCACTTAGCTGAGAAATTGCGACCTGCTCTGGATATTCTTAGCCGAATTGAAGGTGTCCCGGAGTCTATTGTCCCTCCGAAACAAGGGGAGAAAGTGAAGCTAAAAGTCAATCAAAACCACCTCCAATAAGCGAACTCATCACTAAGCCTAAAGTCACTGCTGAACCGAAGGGTAATGAAGCTTCGGGCTGTAGGAAGGACAAAATAAAGAAGAAAATTGGTGATGATGATGATGATGATGAAACCGATGATGTGTCTGATACTGAAGGAAAGGCTTCTAAAACCGAAAGCCTCAAATTCAAGCCAAGTGATAAAGAGATTGCGGAAAAGGTTCGTAAATCGAAGGAAGATCTTGATAAGGAGAGAAAGCAAAAAGAAGAGAACGATGTGTTGGAACAGAGGAAATCTATGTTTCCTCTATGGACTATGGAAAGGCTTTTGAAGGAAGTAATTGAAGCTCCAAGTTCGCATTGGCGCGAACCAGTCCTTTCATTCGATCTTGAGAATTCCAAGGACTCTCAATTTGATATGCCAATCACCCGAAAGGCATTCATCTTTCATTCTTTTGAGTCAACTGTTTCCATCCCCTCTCCTGACGCAAAGTTTGATCGAGATCTGCTTGAGTACTATCTTGAATTCTCTCAACCTCAATACCTGACTTGGAGTAATCAGAACATCTCAACAGTCAAGGTGTTTAAACCGACTTCAGCACGGAAGTTTATCAATGTTAAATTCAAAGTGACCCGAGGCTCAGACAGTTCGGTTCACATAATCTCCCTCGTTGATCTTCCGAATTTGAATACTTATTTGGATTCTCCTGAATAACATTTTGCTGACTAACCAACAAGATTATGAGCCAATCATTGATCACATTAAGCGAATGCTGGTGTGCTATATTCATGAAGTCACAAAAATGGATCAGGAAATCGCCTCTGCCTTGATAAGGAGAACATCTATCAAACCAATTGGGAAGGCAAGCGACATCAACTTGATGATGATGGGTAAAATCGGCCCACGGTTCCATACAGTCATGTTCATCAGGGGCGAAGGTCAAAAATGCATGTTCGCTCTTGTTGACAAACACCTGTTCTCACTTCCTGCTTGGAGCATATTCTTGATATCATACACAGGTGCAATGAGAACAGTGAAGCAGATAAGAAGATGTTTACAGATATGCTTCGGTGGTACATTAACTTTCGAAAAACTCTTCTTGCCATCATCCCCAAACTGTTCAAGACTGTGAAGAAAACCACAATTACTCAACCGAAGTGATCTTTCGCCTCAATTGGCGTAAAGGGGGAGATTGTTGGGTATATGTGTTGCGCCATTGGCCTTTGTTAAGTTCGGTCCATTGTATACACGGCTTGGGCCTGTCCAACCGTTTGTTTTGTTTAGGGTTTAGTACTATGGTGCATGCATGCATCAGATTTGTTACGCTTTTGGTTATTCTTCCTGAACAAGTATTGTAACCCTAGCACACCTCTACAGTAGCAATTCGTATTGAGTTCTTCTGAGGTGGAGCATATTAATCATTCGACATTCGTTTGATTCATCGTGGTGTTCTTTGTTTCCTGTTATTTTTTATTAATTCGTTGATATCTGTTTGAATCTATCGATCTAAAAGAACATTATTCTCTTCAGCTGTCCTGCGTTGAGGACGGAAGGAATTCAGATTCCAGCGATCATCATTCCTCAGGAGGTCAAGGTCGAGCCGCAAGAAGTCTCTGGTATGTAATTGGAAAACCCCATTTTGTAATAATATTGTGGTCAAGTCGTCCGTGATCGGGATTTATTTTGTCTTGGAATATTGTTGAGTATGGATAAGCAGTAATTTCGGGTTAGTTACATGTTCTGTCTGATCTATGTGTTGTGGAGTTTCATGAGTTGTTAGGCCATTGGAGGTGTCAGGAGAAATTTATTATCAAAGGATTGTAGGTGATTAGAGTTCAGGGATTCATTAGAGGATGGAAAGTAGAGTGGTTGATTAGAATTTTATCACCTATGGCAAGGGTTGTGCCCTTTCATTTTTTCTAGCTCGAAGGAGTGAGCAGGCTTGTGACCCCAAGATCGGGTTGTATTCCAGCTCGGGGTCAGTTGGTTGCAGGGATTGGCGATATTATTTCAGCGCAGGTGGGTCGATGTGGCATAAGTATTTTGTGAGGTCCGGTTTGCCTTGGATTGATTGTATCAGGTGGTCAGGATTGATTGTGCGACCTATTGTAATTTTGGGATTATAGATTGTGTCTTGGGAATATTTTGTAGCCCGGTTTAGGGAAGAGGTTACTTCAGCTACTGCAGTTCATCTGTGAATGTTTGAGCGGGAAACTTGTTTGGAACACCTTTGGAAAAAGGGGTAGTAAGTGGGAGGTCTGCGGTTAGGGTCCCACAGAAGGGTTATTCAGCATTGTCAGGGATCAGTGGTTTTGGAAACCGTTCGTGATTAACGGACGAAAGCACCGAGGGAAGTAGCTCGTCGCCGAGGTATTAGTTGGAGTATCTATCTTTTGGTCTTCAGGAGTTGAGTGTGGGGTCATTCAAACATTTGTGACTGTCGGTTTCACTGGGATTCAGGAAGTGTTCATCTGGTTCTTGAAGTGTGTGGCCAATTGGGATTGGCTAGTAATGGAGCACTAGTTAGAAGAGTTGGTTTTTATCGGATCGATCGTTGGACAGTGAGAAGGATTGGGAATTCTCCAATTTTCATGTATTTTGAAGACTTAGTCAAATCTAAGTGGGGGAGAATCGCCCCAGATACAGAAGCACGAGCGGTGTCGAAAATGGTTTAAGTTTCGTATCGTGGTCAGGAAGAAAGGCGGCCCAAGTGGCTGTTTGGTTTGAGGGGTGTGTGATTTGGGAGTTCGGTAAACTTCCCAGCATGTGTATCGCGTCTTCTCAGTGCTTGATAGCAGAATTTGGGGAATCAGTTTGGGGTTCCAGTCATGAATTGAGTTCAGTTTGGATGTTTAGTCGGGTGTGTGATAGACTCTGAGGGTAAGTGGATTGATAAATTGAGGGTAAGGTATCAGACTGCGTTTGTGTTAGAACGAAAGTGTTGTAAGACTGTGGGGGTGGCCGTAGCATTCACAAGCGATCGGATAGTATGGAAAGTGTTGTAAGACTGCGAGGGTAGCCGTAGCATTCACTAGCGGTCATATGGTGTGGGAAGTGTTGTGAGGCTGCGAGATGATTTGTAGTATTCACGGATTCTTACAGACAATCAGGTCAGGGTGGGCCTGTTCGCAAGATTGTGGGTAGACCATAGCATAATCGGAATCAGGAAAATGGTAGGTCATTGGAGACCGGACATGATGTAAGACTACAGTATTCTGGTAGCGTTCACTTTTCGTATATGATTCGATGGCGTCAGGTTGTCAGGCTGCTATGATCAATGGATCAGAAGGATTGATGGAGCCATGAGTGGCGATATAGTTAGGGCGGTTATTGCTAGACGAAGTTCCTTCGGGAGTCGCGTGGGGTGACTGTGAGATTACCATTGGCTCAGCAACCGGTCAGGACTTCGGTATTCCAGATAAGTTGAGACCGGGGAGGTCTCAGTGGATTTCGGAAGCAACTAGAAGACAGCCTACTGTTTCGGTCAGTTTCTGTGATCAGGGCGACATTAACGACTTGAGTTTTCTGGTGTGCGAAAAGTATATGTAAGCGTTTGTAGATCTATGTATGCTGCTATGCTATAGCAATCAGTAGGTCTGTCCCCAAGTATTGAACATGCTGATGGAGTATGCTGAAGACTTTGTATGGGTTTTGTTAGTTATGTGATCAGGTTCTGAGAATATATGTGTTATGGAGTAGCAACTTGTTCTGCAAGTGGACAGTGTAGGGTGAGGTTTCAGCACTGTGACATTTGTTGGTGTTGTGAAGGACATTGTTTAGGCCCTTTTAGACAATGGAGGAGGTGAGTGCCTCCAGGATGGAGAGTTGGGCATCTGAAGCGACGACAGCGGTGTCGATAGGTTATCGAAAGCATTCCAGTCATGAGTTGAGGGCCGGAGAGGGAATACCAGGCTCATGTTGTGGGCTCAGAGGCAATCCAGACCTATGTTGAGGACCATGTAATGACATTCCAGTCATAGGCTGTGGGCATAAAGATTGTGTTGGTTATGTCACTGGTAGGAGCGCGTTCGGATTGGATGTATTGTTGAGATTCGGGGGAGTTGCACTCGGTTGTGACGAATCAAAGGATGGTGGATGAGACGCAAGGATAGATCCTTGGACCTCAAGTTATGAGTAGACCCGAGTCATGTCATAGAGGTATTCCAATCTAGGGTATTCCATCCTGAGGATGACCGGACCCTATGGTTGATTGGACCTGATATGTTTGGTATTCCAACCCGGGGGTTGATTGGGCCAAACATGTGTGGGGATACGAGGGTATTCCATCCTAGGGATGTTTGGACCCATCATAGGCATGCCTGGTATTCCAGCCCGAGGCTGATTGGGCCAGGTATGAGTGTTCGTACTTTTTAGCTGGTTGATTATGTATGATATTTTGGGAGCTGAAGGACGCTTTATCCTGTCAACACAAAGGGTTCGCTTCAGGAAGAGGGAAAGTTGGGTTTCCGATACTTTGGATCATCAGAATTTTCCCAGGTTGGCAAAGTGGCAAGTAGAATAGACCTTTGGAAAAGGGTCGGTTGGATTTTGCATCGCCTTTCATGTTTCGCAATTGCGGAAGTGCATACCGGATGAGGAGGCAGTAGTATCATTGGATGACATTCAGGTCGATGAACGGCTGAATTATGTTGAGAGGCATGTGGCCATACTTCAGAGGAAGATGAAAGTTTTGCGGAACAAGGAGATACCTTTGGTAAAGGTATAGTAGGAACATCGGAGGGGTTCCAAGTGGACTTGGGAGCCGGAGGCTGAGATACGGGAGCACTATCCAGAGTTGTTCATCGCAGCGGAATTCGAGGACGAAGTCTAGTTCAAGTGGGGGAGAATTGTAATGCCCCGATTCTCAGGTATTAATATTGTGGCTTTAATTTTCAAGTTTTAAGGTCTACTCGACGATTTGGATGCCCTGACTCGTCGAGTAGTAGCGGGTTTGGGACACGTGTTTAAGTGACCAACTCGCCGAGTCGGAAGAGTGACTCGACGAGTTGGAGCTGGAGGGTGAAACCCTAATTTCCGAGGTTTTGCACCCTATTTAAAGAATCATAAGCCTCCTTCATCCTGTTTACAGTCCCTTGAGAGCTCAGCAGATCCCTAATACGTGTGTGTGTGTGTGTGTGCTCCATTGTGTGTTTTAAGCTTTGGAAGAGGATTCTTAGGGAGAAGAGCTTGGGGAAAACAAGTGGATTGAATCAAGGAACTCATGGGAATCAAAATCTACTTCAGTTGGCATCTTTTGGGAAGGTATTAAGCTATTATCTTAACCCCCATTTCATTCTAGATCTCTTTTGGGTGGATTTTAGGGATTTTCTAGTATAATAAGAAGCCATTCATGGGTATAAGCTAAGATCTGAAGTTGTAACTTCAGATCTGGACTTTCCTTGGACTCTAAGTCCATAAAGTTTCAGCTTTGGCAAGCATGAACCTTCCCTCTAGTGTGAGACTTCTTTGCAAGCTTCGTTTTTGTCATTTTAAGGCTTTAGAGCTTTGCATGCACGTAAAGTTTGCAACTTTACGTGATAAACATGCCTTGGGAAGCTGGATCTGCAATTTGGAGCCTTAGCATGGCTTAAAAAGCCTCTGTATGGATGAAGGACTGAAGGAACTCGGCGAGTTGCATGAACAACTCGGCGAGTCCGATGAAGATTGCCTTGGGCTCGGCGAGTCAGTCGGCTAGGGTTTTCCCGACCTTTGGACACGTATGAACCCGACGAGTTGTAAAGGGGAAACTCGACGAGTTGGCCAAGAGAGTTTGCGGCCACTGACATTAGGAACTCGACGATTCGCTCAAGTGAGTCGGCGAGTTAGCAAGTTATGCAAGGAACTCGGCGAGTGGTTGGTTGTACTCGACGAGTTGAGGTCAACATGGACTGTTGACCTTGACAGTTGATTTTTACTTTGACCAAGGGTTGACTATTGGACTTCTGGGTCGTTTTGGGAAATTGGAAATTTACAAGCATGGTTCTATGGTGCATTCAGGTGGTGGAGTTGTACCGGCAATCCAAGAGCTTGGGTTTATCTTTGAGTCGACAGTGCAAGGTGAGTTATCCTCACTATACTTAAGGGTCTAAGGCACCAAGGCCGGCCCTTTGGATTGTTATCTGGTTATGTTATGCTGGTATGATCTGTTAGATCAGTATCCTAGAGGGTAGGATAATATTATGTGGTATGTGGTATGATCTGTTAGATCAGTATCCTAGAGGGTAGGATAATATTATGTAGTATGTGGTATGATCTGTTAGATCGGTATCCTGGTAGATAGGATGGTACTATGTGCTATGTGGTATGATCTGTTAGATCAGTTGTTGTCTATGGACTGTTATGTGATTATCTGTTATATAAATGTGCACATATTTGTTTGGCGGTTGAGGCTTATCTGCTTTGTGCGAAAGCCAATAGACCTGGGCATTCCAACCTGTTGGTTGTGGGCCGTGAGTATTCCATCCCGAGGATGATTGGACTCATAGTATGTAGGCATTCCCACATGTTGGTTGTGGGCTTGGGGTATTCCATCCCGAGGATGATTGGACCCATAGTATGTTGGCATTCCAACATGTTGGTTGTGGGCCTGGGGTATTCCAACCCGATGGTTGACTGGACCCATAATATGTTGTTTATGATTATATGTGTATTATTGTGGGTATGGGTATTTTGGGGGAACTCACTAAGCTTTCGAGCTTACAGTTTCAGTTTATTGTTTCAGGTACATCAGGGGATCGCGGCAAGGCGAAGGCATGATCGTACAGCTCCTCATGAATTGTTTATGTTTCTGGGAAACTCTGATATTATACATTTTGAAAACAAAGTTGTAATGATTTTTAATGGTTTGAAATGTTTTTAAAAGTTTTAAATTGGCCTGAATTTTATGGGTGTTGCACTTAGCTTGACCGACCCTTCCTTTTTTTCCGAACTCGTCCAGTAAACGCGCTAAGCTCCATTATGGATAGAAAATCCAAGTTTACCCCTATGATTTCACTATCAAGGGATTTATCTCATTATACCACACATATTCTTTTTCATGATCAACTTTTCTGATTTAATATGCTTGGTTCTTGATTTGGACTTGAACTTGACTTGGATTTGACTTTGAATTTCAGATTTCTTCAAGTTTCTTGATGTACCATTTCTAACATATATATTGATTGGGCATGAATTTTACTTTGAGGCCATCCATATCTTCAATACTTCAAAAATTGATAATAAATTATGTGGATATAACAAGAGTTCCCTTCTAACCTCAAAATGCGCAAAAACTATAGGGTTCAGTACTTCAATGAAAGAAAATGGTTATTCAATCTAGGTTCTTTTTAAGGAATTTATGGAAATTATTTCTAAAACAATGTTCGTTTTTTCATCTCATACTTCTATTGTAAAATTTATCCGACTCTTATGTTGATTCATATTTCGAAAAAAAATTAAAGCACTTTCTTATATGAAAAGATAATTCTTAAAATTGATTGTAATGAGACTGTTATTTTCAGTTCCTATCACACTTCAACTTTACAGAGCAATCGAATATAAAAGCAATATCCTCATCTCATGTAAAAAAATTTAATTTTTTTTTTTTTTTTTTGAAATTTTTAGGAATTTTTATAAGCAGAAAATAAAAAAAAAACTAAAATAACTAAAAATAAAATCTTTTTGAGTTTTTTATGAATGCAGAAAAATAAAAAGGAAAATATTTTTTTGGATTTTTCAAATTTTTTTATATGCAAATGCAATGCATAAAATAAAATGCAAATAGAAAAATAAAATTGAAAATTGAAAAAATTTACCTAAAAACTGAAATTTTAAAATTTTTAACAAAAAAATGTAAATTTTCATACTAAACAACTCTATAAAGTATATAAAAGCAAAAAGATGCAGCTACAAATGAATGTACCTGATAAGTTTGCAAAAATTCCAATTTTGACGAGGATGTTGGCGAAAAATCTGAATTTCAGCAACTCTGGAGATCCTCTGATTTTCCCAAGCTTGTTTGGAACTACGACCATCTCTTTATTAAAAGCATAAAAAAAACTTAAAACTACTCATCGGGTTGCCTCCCGGAAAGCTGCCCATTTTTAAAGTTATTGACTCGACTTTGTCTAACCAGATTTGCTAAGTGGTGTGGTTGGGACTTCTCTGAAGCTCAACTCTCTTCCTTGTCACTCTAGATCCCTTTAGATATGGCAAGATTGGTGAATTTGGAACTTGTTCAGCAAATTGGAACGAATTCATGTTTTCTTCAGATAAGTTTTTCAGATTTTTCAACTTCTTTTGTTTTATGATCTTCTTATTTCCAAAAGTCTTCTCATTTTTCTGATTTTTCTTTTCAGAAATTTTCTCAGCAGAAATCATCACTTTTTCTTTTATCCTTTTTTCTAGAAATCTTCTTTTCTTCTTCCCAAGCTTATCTTTTTCTGCCAGCTCCTTCTCTGGTGTTTCTTCGGCAGAAATCAGCTTTTATGTCACCTCCCCAAGCTTATTTCGTTTCAGCTCCTTGGATGTATTATCAGATAAACTCTTGTCTAAAAATAAATCTTGCATGGAAACAACAGAAAACTCACAGCAACCCTCAGATAAAGGATTGTTGGTACCGAGAAAATTAACCGAAATATTATCAGTAGTATAATCATCATTCATTTTAAAGTTCACAACATCCCCATCAAATTCCATAGAAAGTGTACCAGCAAAAATATCAATTTTCGTTTTAGCAGTTTTCAGAAAAGGTATTCCCAAAATAATTGAGTTTTTATCTAATACATCTAAATCACCCATGTCGAAAATATAAAAATCAGCAGGAAAAATAATATCACCCACTTGGACGAGACATCCTCCAATACACCTTTTGGGTGTACTGTCGAGTGATCTGCCAACTGGATGAGTGTCCCGGTCTTTTGTAAAGTTCTCAATTTTAATTTTTCAAAAACTAAAAAGGGAAGGACGTTGACTGATGCACCTAAATCAAGAATGGCACTTGAAAAAGTAAGGCTCCCCAATTTACAAGTAATCGAGAAAATTCTCGGATCCTTCTACTTTGGGGGCAAACCTTTTTGGAAAATTGAAGAGGTATTTTCTCCAGCTTTGATAGTTTCATTAATTTTCATTTTTTTCTTAGAAATATATAAATTTTTCAGAAACTTAGCACAACAAGGGATGTGTTTAATTATTTCTAAAGGTGGGATATTTACATCCACCTTACGAAAGGTGTCCATAATATCATTGTCCTCACGCTCATGCTCGCGCTTCGTGCTTCTCAGTCGTGATGGGAAGGGTAGTAGGGGCTTGTACTCCTTCATATTCGACTTCACTAGTTGTGGAGTTTCTGTTCCATTACCTTCTTCAGTTTCTTCTTCAACCAAAACTTCTTCATATTCTTCTTCTTCTTTTTCTGGTTCTTTTACATCTTCTTCTTCAACTAGAACTTCTTCATATTCTTCTTCAGCTTCTCTTTCTGGTTCAGATATGCTTGGGCCTTCATAACTTTTCCCACTTCTCAAGGAAATAGCACTCGCAATGTGCTTTGGATTGTTTTCAGTGTGTCCTGGTAACTTTCCTTGAGAATCCAAACAACCCATAGAAGTGGAAAGTTGAGACACTTGATGTTCCAGATTATTGATACTAGATATGGTTTTGTTCTGAAATGCTTGGGTGCTTGTGGCAAGACTCTTCACAATATCTTCTAAGGTTACACTGGAACTACTGGGTTGCTAATGTGAATTTTGGTTCTGAAAATTTTGTTGCTGATTCAGATTCTGAAAATTTTGTTGATTCTAAGAATTTTGCTGAAAGTTCGTCTGCTGAAAACCCAACGGTTGCTAAAATTGTTGTCTTGGCTGAAAATTGTTGTTCTGATAATAGTTTGGAGGATGGTTACAAATCTTCTGTTGATGGTATCCTCCGACAGCTTTGACTAGAGCAACATCCTCTTGCAATATTGGTTTTGTTGAGACACCTATTATTCCAGACGACCCACAGAAGTGGCAACTTGAGACACTTGTTGTTCCAGATTCTTGATACTAGCTCTGGTTTCGTTCTGAAATGTTTGGGTGCTTGTGGCAAGACTCTTCACAATATCTTCTAAGGCCACATTGGAACTGTTGGGTGGCTAATGCGAATTCTGGTTCTGAAAATTTTGTTGCTGATAATTTTGCTGATTCAGATTTTGAAAATTGTGTTGATTCTGTGAATTGTGTTGAAAGTTCGTCTGCTGAAAACCCGACGGTTGCTGAAATTGTTGTCTTCGATGAAAATTTATTGTTCTGATAATAGTTTGGAGGCTAGATATAAATCTTCTGTTGCTGGTATCCTCCGACAACTTTGACTGGAGCAACATCCTCCTGCAACATTAGTTTCGTTGAGACACATGTTGTTCCAGACGACCCACAGAAGTGGCAAGTTGAGGTACCTGTTGTTCCAGATTCTTAATACTAGCTCTGGTTTCTTTCTAAAATGCTTGGGTGCTCATGGCAACACTTCACAATATTTTCTAAGACCACACTGGAACTGTTGGGTTGTCGATGCAAATTCTGGTTTTGAAAATTTTGTTGCTGATAATTTTGTTGATTCAGATTCTGAAAATTGTGTTGATTCTAAGAATTTTGCTGAAAGTTCGTCTGCTGAAAGCCCTACGGCTGCTGAAATTGCTTTCTTGGCTAAAAAATTATTGTTCTGATAATAGTTTGGAGGCTAGTTATAAATCTTTTGTTGCTGGTATCCTCTGACGGATTTGACTGGAGCAACATCCTCTTGCAAAATTGGACACATATATGTTGGATGTTTAGTCTTCAGGCAGATACCACATTGATTTCCATGACTCCTCGTGGTTGATCAGTGTACCACTCGTCTTCGTTTCTGGAATGTTTTGACTCTATCGCCAGCTTCTCGATTAGCTCCTTGATTTCTATTGGTGTCATATCACCTAAGGAACCACCACTGAAGCATTTATCAGACGTTGTTCCATGGGTGTCAAACCTTCACATAAATAGTTGTAGAGCTGATAATCATTGATCCCATGTTGTGGGCAACGAACCAACAAATTTTTAAACCTCTCATAGTAAGTGTGTAGAGCTTCTCTTCTTCTTTATTTGATACCAAGGATTTTTCTTCTGTGACTCGAAACTCGCATTTCTGAAAAATACTTCTCTAAAAATAACTTTGTGAGTTCTTTCCAAGTGGTGATTGATCTGAATGGGAGCTCGTACAACTATTCTCTTGTTGAGTCTTGAACTGAAAAGGGGAATGCGCTTAACTTTATCTGATCTTCAGTAACAGCATGTGGCTTCATTCCTGAACAAACCACATGAAATTCCTTGAGGAATTTATGTGGGTCTTTGTTTTCTAGACCTCAGAATGTGGGAAGAAGATGTATCAGCCCAAATTTGAGTTCGAAGTTATGGAATCTGGAAAAGTAATGCAAAGAGGTTGATGATTGACCTCTTGAGTGGCCCACTCTCTGAGAGTCTTTTCTGCTTCTTCTCTTGCATCACTCATGGCTGATTTTTCAGATTCTGAAGGTTCTGGAGTTTCATATTTATTAGATTGGGTTTCAGAAGAATCTGTTTGCTTGGATTTAACTGAGGATGGTAGGGAGTAAGGTTTAAAGGGGTTATCAGAAGTTGAAGATGGGGGTACTTTTGGAAAAAAAATGGAGAAGTTGGGTCTGGTTCGTTCCATAAGGGACTGACTCGTGGTGTGGTAATTTCTTGAGGTATTGAAGAGGATGAACCAAAGAAACCAACTAATTGTTTTTCTTTGCTGCTTCTTTCTTTAGCTCCCTTGCAGTTCTTTCAATTTCTGGATCAAAAGCTAAAGGTGTGCCTGTACGAAAATTTATGGGCATAAAACTACTAAAAGCACCGTTTCCCCAGCAACGGCACCAATTTGTTAACACGTTGTCGCGGGCGTATTAAGCAAATAAAATTTCACTGTTGCTTGCGCTAATAATATAGCACAGGGAAGCATGGTCGAATCCTCAGGGATACAGCCTAACGGTCAATGTCTTTTTGCATCAGGCACATTCTAGTCAAGAAATAGAAAATATAAAAAGGATTTTCTGAATTAAACTAAAAACTAAAAACAGAAAATCTGATACTTGTTACTTATTACCTGTTGACAAGAACAATTTTAGATTCTATTAACTGGTTAACTGGAATGATAAAAACCTAGCTAGGTGATCAGACTAACAAGATTTTAAAATCAAATGTTCATTAAGCTCAAAACTGGAAAATCTAGATAGAAACACAAAAAGAAAATCAGATTTGATAACTAATCACATGAAAAGTACTAGTCTAATTGAAACATCCAAAGAATCACAATAAATTTGAACTTTTCAAAAACAACCCAAAACCATAAATGATTACAAATCCAGTGTTTCAAAAGTGTATTTTAGTAATCAGAGTATCCCAAAATCCAAATAACATAAAACCGAAGGATGTACACGATCACGCCTTTGTCTTGTCACGGTCATCTGAAGTACCTAAAACAATAAACTAAAATCGTAAACCAAAGCTTAGTGAGTTCCCCCAAAGTACCAACACACACATAACATATAACAGTACATACTATGTCCACAGCTAATACATTGGATTGCCCCTAAGCCCACAACATGAGTTTGGCTTGCCTTCCGGCCCATAGCTCATGTATGTCTTGCTCCCAAGCCCACATCATAAGTTTGGATTGCCTTACTGTCCCACAACTTATGTTTGGCTTGCTCTCGAGCCCAGAGCATAATTTTGGCTTACCTTACTAGCCCACAGCTTATGTCTGGCTTGCTCCCAAGTTTGTTGGCTATCACACAAAGCAGTACTACCTCAACCCAACCATACTATGTCAACATATACATAACTTATAACATATATCCAGCAAACAAATTAACATATAACCAGTCATCAAACATACAGGAAGATCTACAGATCACTACCGCATACTACATCCTATTTACCAGGATACCGATCTAACAGATCACTATAACATATCAACATCTTCTATACCAAGATACATAATCTAGTGGCCCGGCATTGGTGCCTTCGAACCACAGGTACAGTGAGGAAAACTCACCTTAATCTAAACAAGTAACTGAATAGGTCTCTGTTTCGAATATCAGCTCTAACCGTCACATATTCATCAAATAGTGACCTATCTCAAATACAACTCAAAATACCCAAAATACCCTTAGGTCAAATCTTGGTCAAAGTCAAAAAGTCAAACCTAGTCAACATAGCTGAGTACGCCCAGCGTACTCAGCTTATATGCTTGGTGTACACGAGTTTGACCAGAAACGCGATGGCTAACCATGAACGCTTAGCGTTCCAGGGGGAATGCCCAGCATTCGCGACTAATGTGTTGTTTGTTTTTTGTCTGCAAATCTTCTTGGCCTCTTCTTTCTGCGCGGCTCAGACCACACACAGACATTAAGCTTCGCAGACTGTTTGTTTTTTTTGAAGACTGCAGACCTAAAAAGTTATGTGTGTCCCATTCTTGGCGCAGATGTGGACCAGAGTCTTCAAACACCTTCAGACATCTTCTAGTCTAAAAAAACACATATATCTTTGTTTTTTTTAACTTAGATTTATTACAACTGTATCTATTATAAACAATTTTTAACAAAAAAAATTACAATACTAAAAGAAAAAAGGTTCGGTGACACAATAATGACATTTGTGACATATTTATAAATAAAGATTTAATTACAATAAGATCATTGAAGCTGTTTATATAGACATGAAAAAAAAAAATCTTAATATTGTCTTATATTTTTGTGTCAAATTTTAAAAAACATTATTTAATGCAGTATCATTCATTTCATGGGAAAAATATTTATGCCTAGTTTTTAATTGATTTAATTGAAAAAGTAAAATGAAAATTTTGAAAATTTTCATTTAAAATCAAAGTTTATTTCCATCCAATTTATGTGTTAAATATTTTATCCCTAATTACAATGTTTATGTATAAGTTTACGATAAAAGTTTTTTGGTTTTTATCAAATATACACGTTAATTCATACCATTTTATTTTCACTTTTATACAATAATACATAAAATTTGATCCACATTTGGTAATTATCTATAATAAAGTTATAAAATTATTGAAAAGCTCTTTTAAGTTTTTTTTAAATAAGTTTAATTATATTTTAGTCTATTCTAACAGTCTACAGGTGTTAAAAAACAACCAGTCTTTTCCTTTCAGACTGCAGACATTTGGTCCACCTCTTCTACTGTATATGTTTGCAAATGTGGTCCACAGACTGCAGACATTTTGCCTAAGAAAAAACAAACAGCACATAAGTCTTTTTCCTTCTTATTAAGAGCTTAATCCTTAAGCTCTTTTGCCCATATTCCAGATCTAGCCTTAAAATAACTTCCTTAACCATAAAGTTTCCAACTTTATGGTCTTGCATGGCCATTAAGTGCCCAAACACAAAAACTCTAACTACTTAACCCATTAAGACCTTGTAACTCATGCATGGAAGAAAACTAACAACCAATATCACATTTTTAAGCTTCTAGATGCTCCAAAACGTCTGAAAGGACAACTTATATGGATTAGAGTAATCCATACTCATAATACCAAGCTTATGGGACCAAAAGAACACAATTTCATGGCTAAACAAGATCTAATCAATGCTTCATCAAATTACGAGCTTTTTACCTTCAAAAGGTGTCCAATGATGTTGTTATTCTGGATCCAAAGTGTTCCAATCCTCCAAGATGATCTTCTTTTCTTTCTCCCTCCTTCAAGATTACCAAAACACACTCTAAGGCTCAAAATGTTCTCAAATGGATTAGGGTTTGCAAAGGTCCAAGTTTGGGCTGGAGGCTGATGAAAGAATGGAGGCTTGGGACTTAAGGAAGTTTAAATAGGGTCCAAACCCTAAATATTAGGGTTTGGGATTCTGGAACGAACGCCCAGAGTTTCTGGGGGAACGCCCAACGTTCGCGAGCTTTCCCCAATAATTACGAAAATGCCATTATGGACCAATTTGCAACCAATTCTCATATTAAGGATGAAAATGTAATTAGTTCTCATGTTAAGAGTTAAAAGGTAAATACCTAAATATCCGGATGTTACACTAATCTAGAATTGAAAACTAGGGTTTTAGCCAGACATGGCTAAAAACGAATCTAAACTAGTAAAAAGAAAAACAAACTGAATAATCTTCTAAACTAAGTGTATGAGATGATTCACAGCCTTCAGATATTCGGAAATTGTTGAAAGGTATCAGAACTCGTCTTCAGAAGTGTTTTCCGTGGTCTGGAACCGTCTAACCCTCGAATCTGATTATGAGGGTCATATTTATATGCAATATAGAAGCTTCCGGAACAAGTCGGCAGAAAATGTAATCGCAGAAGGCATATATGTGATCGCAGAAATTGATTTTTTTTTCTAGATTGACCCTTAAATGATGTACGATGCTATTTTCAACATTTTTGGAGCTGCGGGACAAAAATGTGATCGCAGATATGATATATGTGATCAGAAAAGTGAAAAATGTGATCGCATTTTTGGCTTTTGAGCATGTTTCGGTCGCGATTCTTCAACTTAAGTAAACATCAAAGTCGTCCGAAATTGTTTCTAGTTTTCGGAACATTTTGAATCTCATCAGTCGGAGTTACGAGTCATGAGATATGGTCAAAATACTGACAGTGGGTCAAAGCTACCAGCAACATCCTTTAGGCTTTAGATTGTAGCAATCTATCTTCGTAAAATCGATTCGATCGAATGTTTCTTAACCAAAATAGCTTCTAAGCATTCCTTATAATCCTACTTCAGTTCAACTCCATTTAGGCTCCAAATATGCATCCAACTGCTCCCTAAATACCACTCCACTCGAAATATCTAAAAATGACACAAAAATGCTAGTAGTACGGGAATTCCGATAAAAAACATGAGATGAACACTATTTAAACTAATGACATGAAAATGTACAAAATATGATGCTAAATGCTAATAAAAACTACCCTAAAAGATGCCTAAAATGTCATCTATCACACGACTTATATCGTCTCCCTTTCAGCGACAATAAGAAGCCTTCTCCTTTGGCTCTCTTTATTGTGAGGACAACCCTTAATGGATGGCATCAAAGACTTGATCATCCTCATGAACAACTCTTATTTCCATTAGGTTCTTTGTTTAAGCTTCTTGTTTTGCTAAATAAGTTCCCAAATGTTTGTGATTCCTGTCAACTCGGGAAAAGTCATCGCTTTCGTCTTTCTACATCTCATGTTGCATCTAAAACTCCATTTGATTTGATATATTCAGATGTTTGGGGGCCTTCACCCTTTTTTCTAGGAATGGTAATTGTTATTGTGTCTTATTTATAGATGACTACATTGAATTCGTTTGGATTTATTTTCTGTCCCATAAATATCAAGTTTTTTCTACCTTTTTACAATTCAAAACTATGATTCAAATTCCAATATTAAAAGTTTACAATCTAATTGGGGTGGTGAGTTTCGAAATATTTCCACTTTTATTCACCACCATGGCATTGAACATTGCATCTCTTTCCCTTACACTCAAGAGAAAAATGGTGTTGTTGAGCGAAGAAATCGCATTATTGTTGAGAAAGGTCTTACCCTTTTGGCTCAATCTTCCTTGCCTCATGTTTTTTGGGAACATGCTTTCAAAACTGCTACTTATCTCCATAAGTGAACTATCATTCCCTTTCTTAAATTTCAATCTCCATATCAGCAACTATACCAAAAACCTCCAAATTATGAAATTCTTAGAACCTTAGGTTTTCTATGCTACCCTTTGTTACGACCCTACAACAAAAACAAAATTAACTATCGATCTCTTCCTTGCATCTTTCTTGGCTATAGTGCTTTTCACAAGGGATATCTTTGTTTTCACCAACCTTCTTCACGACTATATGTCTTTCAGCATGTTGTCTTTAATGAAGAGGTTTTACCTTATGTTATAACTTCCCTTCCTACATCTCCTCAAATTCCATCCACTACCTGATCTTCTTGCTTTTCAAATTTAATGACACCCTTCCATGGTGCAACCTTTAGTAGGACACGGTCTCCTACTTTGAATTCTAGGGGTTTATGTCTCACGTCAGCATAGCTTTTCTGACGACTACGTGTGGCCTTTAATCATTTCTTTATTTGAACAATCTCTTCTATTGTTTTGTGGATGATCTCAAGACCAGTAAGTATAGTATCTCCAACATGTTTTCTATCCAGTTGAGTATCTCCAACTTCTACCCAGCATATCGGGGAACGACATTTGTGTCCATACAAGGCCTTGAATGGGGCCGCCTTTATGCTAGTGTGATAACTATTTTTATATGAAAACTCAACTAGCGGTAAGCAAGTATCCCATGCATTACTGAAGTATATTACAGAAGCACCGAGCATGTCTTCCAGAGTTTGTATCGCCCTTTCATTCTGTACATCCGTTTGAGGATGATATGCAGTACTCATGTCTAGCTTGGTTCCTAAGGACCTCTTCAATGATTGCCAAAATCTAGAAGTGTATCTGCTATCTCGGTTTGAGATAATAGATATTGGCACACCGTGTAGTCTGACTATTTCTTTGAAACATGTCCTGGTGAGTTTTTCCATCTTATAAGTTTCTTTGGTGGCTAGGAAATGGGTGCACTTGGTCAAACGGTCGAACACTACCCAAATGGTGTCATAACCACTTGAAGTTTTGGTAACTTCGTTATGAAGTCCATAGCTATCTGTTCCCATTTCCATTATGTGGTTGATGGTTGTTGTAATAGACCAGATGGCTTTTAGTACTCTGTTTTGACTTTGGTGCAAGTCAATCATTTACTAACATATGTGGCAGTCTTTTCCTTCATGTTGAGCCACTAATAAAGCTTCTTAAGATCGAGATACATCTTGTCTGATCCGGGATGTATCGAATATCTCAACTTGTGAGCTTCGTTTAAGACCGGACTCTTGACTTCACCAAAATTTGGGGTCTAAATTCAGTTCATGAAATATCGTGTTCCGTTTTCCTTGAGGTCGAATTGCTTGTCTATTCCTCTCAAGTTTTCTTCCACTATATTTTCGGTTTTGAGAGCTTCCAGCTGAGCATCTCGAATTTGGGTGGTGAGATTAGAGTGAATTGTTAGGGTTAGAGCCTTTACGTGAAGTGGATTTGCTCGTTCTTTCCTTTTTAAAGCATCTGCCGTGACGTTCACTTTGTCAACATGTTAACAAATTTTGCATTCGTAATCATTTATCAATTCTATCCACCTTCGTTGTCTCATGTTGAGCTCTTTCTGATTGAAGATGTGTTGAAGGCTTTTGTGGTCGGTGAACACGACACACTTCGTTCCGTAAAGGTGGTGCCTCCAAATCTTTAAGGCAAACACTATAGCTCCCAATTCTTAGTCATGGGTAGTGTAGTTGGTCTCGTTTGGATTAAGTTGTCTGGATGTGTATGCAATGACTTTATCCCTTTGCATCAATACGCATCCCAAACCTTGGTGAGAGGCATTGTAGAATACTACAAAGTCTTATGTTCCCTCTGGAAAAAACAAAATTGGTGCACTACACAACAATTGTTTCAATTTATGGAAGGCAGTCTCTTGTACGTCTCCTCAATTGAACTTTTTGTCTTTCTGGGTTAGAGTGATTAGAGGCTTGGCTACTATGGAGAAGTTCTAAAATAAATCTCTGGTAATAGCCCACAAGCCATAAGAATTGGCGTACTTTGGTTGGCATCATTGGTGCTTTCCCTTCCTTAACTGCTTTGATTTTTGCGTTATCGACATGAATCCCTTTGCACATGGCTGAGAAAATGCACTTCGTTAATCCAAAACTCACATTTAGAGAATTTTGCATAAAGTTTCTCATTTCTTAACAGTTATAGGATTAATTGCAAGTGTTGACTATGTTCTTCCTTGGTTCGTGAATATATCAATATGTCATTGATAAATACGATCATGAATTCCCAAATAGGGTTTACACACCCAATTCATAAGGTCCATGAATACAGCTGGTGTGTTGGTCAATCCAAATGGCATAACCAGGAACTCGTAGTGACCATATCGAGTCCTGAATGTCGTCTTTAGGATGTCTGCTTCTTGGACTTTGAGTTGATGATTGTCGAATATCAAATCGATCTTTCAGTAGTAGTAGGATCCTTGTAGCTGATCGAACAAGTCATCAATCCTTGAGAGTGGTTATTGGTTTTTTATGGTGAGTTTGTTCAACTTCGATAGTCGATGCAGATCCTAAACGATCTATCCTTCTTTTTGACAAACAATACTGAGGCTCCCCATGGAGAGAATCTTGGTCGGATAAAGCCTTTTTCAATAAGTTTTTAGAGTTGACTAGAAAGTTCTTACATTTATGATGGAGCCACGCGATAAGGAGATCTTTCCATTAGTGTTGCACCCGAGATTAGGTCGATTCGGAATTCATCCTATCTGACTAGAGGTATTCCAGGTAGGTCTTCTGTAAAACACGTCTGGGTAGTCACACACTTGTGGAATATCTTTGATTTCCAAACCCTTGTCTTGCATATCCACCACATGGGCCAAGAAAATGAAGCATCTCTTCTACAAGCACTTTCTCGCCTTCATGCCAGAGATGACTCTTAGATTCTTTCCTGATTTATCTTTGTAAATCACAAGGGCTTCATTGTGGGGTAGAGATAATTGAGTGACCTTTTCATAACATAAAATCTCCGCTCGATGAGGAGATAACCAATCTATTCTGGTGATTACATCGAGAGTTCCAATGATTATGTTGGGTTTTAGTTCAAAAATAGTTTCATAAACTTGAAAAATATGGCAACTGAAGAATTTAATTTTTGAAATAACATAAACATTTTATACCCACCAAGGATCTTCTTGCAAATTACAGAAAGATTAAAACACCAACCAAAAAAGAGGTGAAGAAATAACAACCTTTGTAGTTCTTTGGGTCCTCTCGGGAGGCTTGGAAGTTGATGAAGAATGTGGAACCTTTGAGACACCAACAATGACTCAACTTGATGTAGATGCTAGTCCAAAACTCTTAAACTCTTAAGCTTTAAGTTCATAACCAATATGAACTTAAAGAGGGCTTGAAGATTCAAGTTCTCTAACCAAAACTAGATAGAAATGGAGAGGGAATAGAGGATTTGGATTTTGCATCAAATAATGAATGAGCCAATAATCCAAGTGCAAGCTCTCTTATTTATATACATAAAGTGAAGTTATTAACCATTAGTCTTTAGCACTTTAAGCAAACTTGTCCCCATTGTCATAAGCATGTCTCTCATGCCTTTAAAGCATGATTAGACAAGTCATACACTTATTCTTTTTATGCATATCTCAAAAATTGCATAAAGAAGAAGAAAGAAAGTCAAACTTTTATAAATTCTTTTATAAAATATAAACCTTGTCTTTTAGGAAAAAGACAAAAGGATCTAACTAGTCCAAAAGTTTGTACATGACTTATAAATCATACCATATGATGTATATTAAGTTACTTGCTAATGGAATTTATTATTTCCATGAAATAAATAATTCCCAATTTAATTATAAGAGTTTTATTGAATATTTATTAAAATCAATTTCTAATAAATAATCAATTGTATCAAGTTGTTGTTAGTGTGACCCATTAGTATCATATGTTATTTAGTAATATCACTTTAACATGACTCTTGAGCATACTAGGTCTTTCAGATTATAGGCATTAGTTCGATGTGAAAGACATGGTTATTCAGGGTGAGAAGGTAATTAGTGATTATTTCCAAAGTGCTTTCTAACTGGCAGTTTGCTACTTCTATTGTGTAAGCTTCGTCAAGTTTGTATGATTTATGGTTTATCATGTTCCTAAACTTATGGGAAATAAAGCTCCTTATCGGTACAAGTATCAAAAATGGAAGCATAAATATTGTTGGTAGGAACGTATCAGTAACCACTTAGTTATAAATAATCACATATGATTCGTATTGTATGATAGTGCATTAGTGTAACTTGTCCCTGAAATTCTACAGATTTCCAAATTATAGAGAGCGATCGATTTATGAAATCCTATAGATTTCCAATTGATATATATATATATATATATATATATATATATATATATATATATATATATATATATATATATATATATATATATATATATATATATATATAGAGAGAGAGAGAGAGAGAGAGAGAGAGAGTTGAAATCTTTCTGATTTCAAATGAAAGAGAGATGACTGAAATCCTACCGATTTCAAATGATATGGAGAGAACTGAAATCCTACCGATTTCAAATGATAGGGCGAGAACTGAAATCCTACCGATTTCAAATGGTAGAGCGAGAAATGTTAATATTAACGACCTCTGAAACAACTTGATAGAATAAATACTTGTATTTCGGTTACATCTTATTACACCCAGTTTCCAAACATGGACAGGATTAGTAATGGAAAAGCTTCGTCCACAGGGAGATATAGAAAGGATAAATGTTTGCATATAATCTCTTTTCCCATGATCATTCACCTTAATCTAAGTGTACCAATCACCCTATGTAACCTTGTTAGAGATTTAAAATGTTTGATTAGCAGATTGGCTAGCTCCTCGAGCTGGTTATGAGTTTCATGCATCCTTTGATTTGTTGCAATCGTTTGATACTCGATCTGCTCTAGGTCAGTTGGACTCTATACTCTAGTGTATAGATTTTTTGACCTTGGGTAACAAACTTTCTTTGTTTAATTGACATGATGGCATAGTGTATGAGCAGTACCATTCTCATCATGTTGTTCTTCCTTGAGTTCTCTGACTCTCTGACCTAGAGTGTGAGTGACGTATTCTATTACATCCATGTTGCCTATCATGGATTTGATTTGCTGGTTTAATTTGAACACTCCGTTCAATTAGGAGAAGTATAGTGTTATCAACAGACTTGTCGATAAGAGAAACGGACTTGAGGAGTCATGGATGACTTGTCAGCTTTGTTCCTCGAGGGTATTAGTTTTCTATAACTGGTTTCTTATCTTTGATCTTTCTTTTCTCTTCTTCAGATTCTTCTCCTTCAGTGGGTTCTGTAGATGGTTCGTCCTCAGAAGGATCCTTGTCATCTTTGGAAGATAAGGGAGAGATAAGTTTGGAGACTACTGAACGATCGACTGAGAATTATGGGTTTCTCTGCTACATAGGTAGCGAAACTATTGGTTCTTCGTTCTTCTTCGGATTTACGTAAATCGGGAAAATTTAGGATAATAGATTTTAAGTATATTTTTTGTCGTTAAATTGGTAGGAAAGTTTACCATAAAAATTGTCGGTGAATAGTGTTTTCCCGGAAAAATTTGTCAGAGTTTCCCCGGTAAATTGGTTGGAAAGTTCACCAGAAAAATTATCGGTGAATAGTGTTTTGCCGGAAAATGTTGTTGGATGAATAGTAATCTTGACCAGAGGAATAGTGAACTTGACTGGAAGCTGATCGGAAAAGTGGCCAGAAAAATCACCGGCGGTTGTCGGCGGCTTAATGGTGACCGGAGGCTGCTGTCGGCAGCAAGTCGATTTGAGGGTGTTCGTCGGGGGTCAAATCGGAAAAAGGGGAGGCGGCAGCTGGTTTTCTGGTGGTTCTCGGATCTCCGGCTCGACGAAGGAAGGCATCCGGTGGTGGCTCATGGCGGTTCCGGCAGCCGAAGGGAGAGAGAGATTAGTGGGATAGATAGAGATGAGAGAAAGGTGAATTTGTGAGAAATGAGGGAGACCCTCTTTTCTTTATATAGGATATGCAATCCCGATCCAACGGTCTGAATCCAATCTCATCCAACGGTCTAAATTAAAGCCTAGTTTTCAACCTTATCCTTAGCAAGAAACAAGCGTTCCGTGAAATTCGAGTGGCGACGTTTTCATTTACGAACTCAAATAATAGATTATATTCTAAGACTAATGGTACGAACGATAGTCGTTAACTCAAACCGTAGCTATCCTAACGAAGCGATTGAAAGTTATAACCGGATATTATTCGATTACAGTTACACACTTTTTTCGTAAAAGAGTCGAGACGACGTACGACGGGAAAGTTAGCTCCTAAATCAAATACTACATCAAAATCTGATTTGTAATATATAACTAACTTTTCATTCCGAGACCCGAAACTGACCCCACACAGCGAAACTTAAGGAAGAATGCGAACTTCTTGGCGAAAACAGGTGTTTAGTTGTCTCAACCCTATCCATAACGGCTCAGGGTATTTTTCGGGCATAAAAAGTTAGGAACATGATAATTTCCTAAATTAAACAGGGCTCGTAGGAAAATTGATCGGGAATCGAAATTCATTTCCTAAGACACCCCATGACTCAACCGAAGGTCGTGATTTGACACTTAACAGGCGTTTAGCCATTACCTAGTTGTTTAATTTCTTAAAACAGTCGTATCTTTTGCATACGAATTCCGTATTGAACGTTCTTTATATTTTCGAACTTAGGTGAACATGTATTGCGAGACTTGAGTGAGTGCTTCGCTTATAACCGTTTAATATGAATTTTTAGTTTTTCAGACGTATTAATAGGGTTACGATTTGTGTTTTATGATTCGTTTGAGATTTCCATCAATGGAAGTAAGATAATATTTCATATCTTATTTTAATTGTAATGAAACTATTTATTTTCCAAAAGATGCACTAAAACTCAATATATCAAATTACAAAGAGGTTCGCGGTGACTAGACAATCTATAGTTTTATACCTAAATTCCGGGATGTCGGTGTATAAGTAGTTTTTTATACATGATAGAGTTAGCATGATATGATTGCAAAGTGTATGTTATCAAAGTTAATACTATATATTCTTTAAATTAAATAGTTTAAGTAATTGCATGAACTTTAAAGAAACTTTAGGCAAGTTCGAACAGAATTCTACCTATTTGGCCTTCTTTATTTTTAGTCAAGTTTTTACGGTGTAACTATCTTATCTGTTAAATGTAAATTCAAAGAAACGTCAAAGAAAATGATTAGAAAATTACCGACATGTAATATTTCGCCGTTATCATTAACAATTGGAAATTGGAATATAAGGTTTAGAATTTGTTTTGATTCTTTACCACAATGAGTGTCAGTGTGTCATAGAAAAACAATTTTTATTGAAAATCTCTCCAACTAATTTAGGACAGCTAATGAAAAGTTGCTAAGGTATTGTTAAGCAAATTTTAAAAGTTCAAATTATTTATTATTTCATAACCATCATTTGGTGCTACTTGTTTTTTATTTGCAAATTTATTTTATTGTTTTTTGTCTTAAAAGTTGACTGCATAAAAAAGATAACCAAAAAGATAATCAGTTGTCAGTTGGTCATCCCAGCTAATCCCACTTAGCTGGGGATGGTAGTTTTAATATGTTTATTATTAATTTATTACAGTTTTATAGGTTATTATCGTTAATAAATTAATGCTAATAAATTAATATGAGTGTTTGAATGCACAAACACAAAATAGCTTCTCCTATTGTTAAATAAACATTTTTGTGTTCGATCAAATTCTATAAAAATAAAAAATAAAAAATCAGTACAACGGAAGAATATAGTTCTATTATTTAATCGGTTAGACTTTGAATTTTTTAATAAAAAACTACATAAAACTTTTTGTAAACTGAATTTTCGTACTATATATAAGTTAATAAGCACATAAAATATGAATGAAAAAAAAAAAGTTTCATATAACACCCGCTTAAAAACAGAGATTAAAATAACGAACATTAAAATTTAAAATAACAAACTGTAAAAAAGGAAATGCACAATCAATTTTAAGCAAATGCTCCATTGCTATAGGAAAAGAACAAACCTCATACAGGCAAATCTCTCTCTATACCTTTACATCAAATAAAAAAATCAAACGATAATACAACCAATCAAAGTACACAATTCCAATTCCGATTCCGATTCCGTAGTTGTTCTTGTGGTTTTGTTACACGATTCCATTCCAACATCAAATTAGAACGAAAACCGTATTCCATTACTCGCTGCAAATAAATTATACTCTTCAACTTCAACAACATCCTTTCCACAAGCATAACCATCTCCCAATCCCTTCAATCCAACACCGGAATCAATCTCAACCGACCCGTTCGAAAGATCCACCGGCCCACCAAAATGGAATAGCGAAAACTCCGTATTACCCTTCATTGTTTTCTCACAATTCCCATTTTGCCCTCCTTTGATGGGAGGAGATGCTGTTTCAATTTCAATCACCTTGTTGACATGTGGGACCGATTGGTACATTGGATGTTGACTGTGGTTAACTAACGGTGGAGCCAAAGGACTATAATGATGGAATTGCGAATTCCCATTCCAATTGTACCCGATTGGACTCGGGAATAGGTAATGGTTTGGATGTGGCGGTGGGAACGGAATTGGCACCCAAGGGACTGGACTTTGATGGTAATAACCCATGGAAGGAGGTTGAAACACCGGAAAGTGGATTCCTTGAGGTTGTAATGGAGGTTGACTAACCGGAATGGAATCTGTAATTCCGTTGTTCTTTTCATTTGGTAATTCCTTTGTGTTTAGTGGGGTTTCTTTTATTATAATTACATCTTCTGAATCCGATGTAGACGAGGATTCTAAATTTTGGGTGGTAGATGAAACCGAAGTATTTCCATCTCCTTCGCTTAGACACGATGAACTATCGGAATTGGAATTGCTAATTGTTGTATCAACTTCTGTATTTTTCAATTCCTTCAAATCATTCTCTTCGGTGTTTATTGTGTTCTCGTTTGATAAATCAGGGTTCACAGGGTCGGTTTTGAAAGTAGGAGGGGTGTAAGTGTATCTTTTCTGTGTTTCCATAGGTTCCCATGTTTTCTTCACACATTGTGAATCTCTGTTGGTTTTATTTCTGTTGGCTTTATCATGAACATATTCCGATTTAGGTCTGTAATCGGTTTGGTAACAATTACAACCATGAGGGGCATATCTGTCATTTGACTTGTTATGAGAACAATGTAACCTTGATGATCCATTAGACCTTATGTTGACCCGTGGACTGTTGTTTCTTAACAGTCTGTTATTTTCAGATACCACTGGAAATCGTCCTCTGTCAGACCACTTTAAGGATTGATCCCAGAATTTTGATTTCCTCCGAGGATGTTGAATGTCGGAATCAGGATTCCGATCATGGTTTGAATTCTGCTCTTCCGGAATGTAATCTTCCGATAACACGGAATCTTGTTCTGATTTGCATTGCAAATTTATGGTGTCATTGGCATGTGTTGGCTCCTCTTCTTCCTCATGGGGAATGGAAACAGGGATTACTTGATTCCGTTGACAATTCTCTCTTTCCTTTTCTAATTCCTTATTCCGGAGTCTCTCTTTCCTACGAAGTTTCTTTTCCTTTTCTTTTGCCCTTCTTCGCTCCTTTCTTTCTTCTTCATCTCTCTTTTCCTTCTCTTCTTCTTCAAGGAGTTTAAACTACACAAACAAGAGTTGTAAAATCCACCATACATGAATTATGCTTCCTAAAATGATGTATTTGGAATGGAATAGAAAATTCTTGAAAGGAGTCTGAGATTCCTTTCATTTTGTTAATTTGACACATTTTTATTTATAATTTTTTTAATGACACAAATCTTTTATAAGAACTTCATGATTTAATTCATTTCATTCCTACAGTCGAACTAAACATGATCACAGAATGTAATGACTCTTTGTGATTCCATTCCTTTGTGATTCCATTCCATTGAACCAAATAAGAGCAATGGTGGGAGGTAAAGGTTTTACCTGTTTTTCCAAGGTGATGATGTCTTTGCATGCGACAAGAAGACGTTCTTCCAACAATTTTAGTGCAAGAGATACAAAAATGCTATGTGCATTTTGACGTGCAGTTCCTTCTCTAAAAGCCTTTTCAACTTGTTCCTTGAAAATAACAGTTGCAGCATCCAATAGAAATTCTCGTGCAAGTTCGGGGCTTTTCGCGTGTTTTTGAGGTCGGGAACATTCTCCATCCATCTCAATTCCATCGTTGTCCATGGAATCATCATCCTGAAATCATCGTATGATGGAATCAACAAAAAGAATGGAATTGTCCATTCCATTGGAATGAGAAAAAAAGCTGTTTGTTTTGCTTGATGGAATGGGTTGTATTATTCTTGAAGCAATGTGATTCCTTCAATGGCATAACTTTCTTTTAACTTTTTGTTTGTTTAATAGTGAAAAAAAATATAAATTTTATTATAATTTATTTGGGGTTTAATGGGATTTCAATATTTCATACCTCTTCTTCCTCGGCCTCTTCTGCATGTTCAAAGAACCTCCTAATGCTTTCACCTCTTGTAATTGTAACAAAACCATCTCCAACAACAAGCCTACAATGCACACATTGTTGACCTTTCAAAGCATGAGCTTTGACCGAAAGCTCACTATATCTTCCATCTTTTTTCCATGCCCTTAAAGTGATATAACATGCATGTAAACCTTCAAGGTCAAGACCATTGACTTGAACCCTTACATTCAAACCAACATTTTCAAACTCTAATATATCTGATTTTCCTTCTGCAGTTCCAACAGCCCATTCATAGTGATGATATGTTCCTGCTGAGTCAGCATAAGTTTGATGCCAATCAGCTCGGATTGTGTCTCTTGTTACCTGCATTGTCCAATTTAGTTACAAAAATCATGTTGGATTTGGATTTTAATCATTTTATTAAAAAAGTTATAAAAGATTTGGTGATTTGTGGTAAAACAAACAGACCTCGTATTGGAAACTTGTATCAGCCACACAAAAAAAGGAAGTGCAACGAGGTTCTTTTCTCATTCGTTTTAATTCTTTTAGCTCTTTGAATTCACGAATAACATTCTTTCTGCAATCTCTACAGAATCTCTTGCTATCAAACCTGTAGCATAAGATTAGGGATAATTGGGACTAAAAAAAAATACTAAAAGAGTTGATGGAAGAAACTGTTAGGGTCTATTTGGTTGGATGGAATGGAATGACGAAAGACTGGAATGAGTCATTACATTCCATGATCATGTTTGGTTGGCTTTTAGGAATGTAATGAATTGTCATATGTAAATATAAGGTGTAGTTAGAATACTATTCTATATGTTATAAGATTTATTATATAGATAAATACAAGGTATAGTTAAAACACTATTTTATATGTTATTTTATTAGCAAATACTTAATCCACTAATGTATTTCAATTGCCAATAGATGTTAGTAGGAATAAGAACATACCTGTACATTAGGCGTTCCATAAAATCTTCCTCCTTCATCTTTAGAAGAGAATGCCGTGTCTCTTCCCCCAATGCAGACCAAAAGTCAACCAAAGTGTCAACAGAAAGTCTAGCAGTATGCAAGGCACATGTTTCGCGGGTCCCATGACCTCTCCCATACCCCACCGTTCCTTGGCTGATCCACCCTCGACCTCCACCACCACATGCATCAGGATAGAGTAATTCACGCTCCCTTTCCCTTGCTCTTGCACTACCAAACACCTGATTGAGTCAAATGTGAAATACAATACAAGAGATTAGGCTTCCACAAAAAAGAAGTAACATAACAATTAGATAATTGTAGAATTAAGTACATTTTGTAACCCCTTGAGAGATTTTGAATGTAAATAGCAATCCAAGAGGGTAAGTGTCCCATCACGAGTTGTAGTTAAACCTCCCCAAGGGTGGACAGCTGGATCTTGAATGTCATCATCACAATCATCTTCATTGTTTCTATTGTTTGAGGTTCTGCATCCATTAACTATTGCATCCTGCTGTAAAGACTTCCCATACATGACAATCTGTAAAAAACCTTCCAGCAGTAGCCCGTTGCATCTGGAGCAATAGATGTTTTTTCTAGCTTGTTCAAATAGAGTCTGCTTATCAACTCTCAGAAGCTTTTGCCTAGCTTGTGGTGACAACCCATTCCAAAACTACAATAGATACAGAAATGAGAAACCTGATCACTAACAAGTTCCAAAATAATGAACTTTACAGGTAATATACTGCATTATAAGTTATAACTATGACTGAGTTGTTTAAATGTATCATGTATGTAATCTTGAACTATGTCAAAATACTTTTGATCAAAGAAAATGTTGAGCCTCAAGCTTGCTTTATCAGACAGAACAAAATCATGTCAAGTCTGACATATTTTGCAGTTTTGATGTTTAGCAGCACATGTCACAACAGCCATTTTAACTGCCTCCACCACTAATACTCATATACATTCTCAATGCCCTTCCTTGACAAAAGAGTTGTTTACACTAGTTACATGTTCAAACTATCCAATTAACCATGAGAATCATTCTCAAGAGTCAAGACTATGAATCTAAGTAAACACGGAAATCATAATAACCAAGTGACAATATCAATAAGGTCCAAACTTAAGCTCTAAGTTGTTCTAAGGAAATGCCAAATAATTTGTTAAAATGATACATATATGAACAAACAAATTTACACCTAAAATAACAAAATTAAATCAAAATTAAGAACCTTCTGGAGTTGATTGCAACTAACATCATTCCGATGCTTAGACCAGAATCCACTCGACGAAACTGATCCATTTGACGACAACGAGTAAGACGTCGTCGTATCGCCATCGCCGCCACTAAATTGGCAATCACACGCTAATTCCGGCATCGTTTTCCTTAACCTCACGCACATTCCTTCCTCAAATTCTCCATTTACCGAATCCAGTCTCCGATTAAATACAAAACTTCTTCACAGAATTAAAAACAATCTGATCCAGAAAAATTGATAGAAGAAAGGAAATATTAAATTTGGTTAGATTAGATCGTTTAATTGATGTGAGATTTCAATCTGAATTATTCGAGATTATTGATGTGTACCTGAAGAAATGATTTGTTGGAAGGATCTCTAAGAATTTATTAGAGAGCGAGAAAGAAGCAAATGGACGCAGGGAATTTCGATGAGATTTAGTTGTGTGCGTATATATTGATATCGTTGTATGTGTGGAGAGAGAGAGAGAGAGAGAGAGAGAGAGAGAGAGAGAGAGAGGGTGTTGTGACCTGTGTGGCTTGAGCAGGGGTGCACGGTAATACGGAGGAGGCACTGTTATGTTATCATTATATATTCATTTATTTATATATATATATATATATATATATATATATTTATATATAAGATTGATAACTACCAAAATTACAATCGGATTCGCTCATTTATTAATTATTATTGTATTTTTTTCTGCTCTTTTACTTAAAAAAATGGTTTTTTTAATAAGAAATATTAAATAATGCACACCTACTTTTATTTATGTATCCCAATAATAAAGTAATAACTAAAAGTTTGTTTATGTTTTTTTTAATCTACAAAGCATAATTTAACATGTTAAACCCATAAAATGATATTTATCTTATTATTAAGATAAATGTAAATCATACCGGTAATATTTTAACATGTTAAACCCATAATTTAAAATATTGTATTGTAAAATTCTACAAAACATAAATTATTGTGTACAGAAAAAAAAAAATTGTTATGTACGAATGATTACCATGTTTTTTTTTATTTTTACGAAATACCTTAAAATTTAGCACTCTTGCAAAGTCATTTCTAAATCCATGGGATCCCTATACAAAGGTTTTTGAAATTAGAATAATATGCATGTTTATTAGTATTCAACATACATAAATACATGTGGGATTTTTTTAATTAATTTGATATATCGAGACATTATGTATGGATTATAACCGGTTTTTAACTATTTAAATGACATATTTAATATTTAACATTAAAATCACAAGTTTAATAGTTTATATTATATAAAAAGGACAATGAACCAAATAATTACAAAACTAACAGTGGTTTGATATAATATTAATGTAAAATGGTTACCTATTTTGTCATGTGTAAAAGCTGCCATTATTTCGACAATATGACAACACTATTCTCCGTCATGTAGGGTAGAACATGGCAACATTTTTTTGGTAATAAGTTAATAGAAAATAGACAAAATTGTAGAAATAGTCCTTATGGTTTTCAAATTTTTTTAGTAAGTTCCAAAAAATGGTTTATTTGTAAAAATGGTTCTTTTTTTGACGTTTAAGTTGTGGATTTGGTCCCTAAAAATAATATATGTTAATCTACTCTATTAAATTTGCTCAAATGATTGTTTTGCCCTTCATTATATATTTTCAGTTAATAGCCAAAGTTTGATTGAATTAAAGCTCCTCCACCGCCATTGAAAATCAATATCATTCGAAAAGTCTTCAACCACTTTCGCAGCAACATAAATCATGTGTAAGAAGATAGTTGGATACAATTCAAAAGTGTTGGGGTTCAAAGGTTGTGAGATGTTGAAATTGTCTTTGTTATTTGTAATATCGAATATTGGATTGTATTTTATTTTAAGGACTACTTTAGTGTCGAAGCTTAGATGTCAAATGTCCTTATATTATTTGTGCTTTCAGTTTTCCCTATAAATATGGGAAGGATACTTTTAGAGGTTAAGAACTTTTCCCTGATTGTAATCATTTCTCTTTCCTCTTGTATTCAACTGATCAAGCAATACAATGTGCCAAACAGATTATATTTAGATCTCTTGTTCTAAATCATTTCATACTCTGATTTTGTTTGATTACTCGATTCAGTCGGAACTACATTTGGTATCAGAGCAGGAATCAAACTGTTTTGATCTGATTTTCTTCTGTTTCAAAAGCTTTTTGAATCTCGTTCTAGATTCAAAATTTTCCGCACTTTTGATACTGAAAATCTTTGTAGATCTTCAGTTCAGATTCGATTCTGGATTTTGATTGACTAATCGAGTGTTCGGTGTTCATTTGTTGTTTGATTCATCTTTTTAATCTCAAATTTTTCAAGCTTTTCTCTGATTTTGTCCGTACATCCATGGCGAACTTCAATATGAATACCATGACTTCTTTCTCTCATCTGCTAGGATCTTCAACTAAGATTCTTATGCTTATTCCGGAGTATTACGATCAATGGGTGGATCGTATGGAGGATTACTTGAACGGAATCGATGAAGAGCTTTGGAAGTGCATTACTAATGATGTTCTTCCTCCTCCTTCTGTTCAAAGCATTGGTACTTCTACATCAACTCAAAGTGTTACTGATCAAACTGCAAGGCTTCTAGAAGAACGAGAAGAGGTGCATGAGAGAGCTTCGTGGTGCTCTTCCTCTTGTTGTGTATAATTACGTTAGAACCTGCAAAACCTCAAAAAAAAATCTGGAATACGTTGAAAGAAAAGTACCAGGGTAGTGAGAAGACCAAAAATCAGTTCAGTCAAAATGTCTGATTGGATTAAGAGAGTTCAAGCAAAAAGATGGAGAAACGATTGAAGTATACTATGACCATCTGAATGAGCTCATCTATAAGTGTAATAGGTATGGAATTACCAGGTCTGCTATGGAATACAACCTTACTTTCATTATGGGACTTCGCAAGGAGTGGAGGAATGTGAGTTTGATGATGAAGACACAACAAACCTTCGATTTTTTGACTCTTAATGATCTTTACAACCTGCTAAAAGCTCACGAAACTGAAGTGAATGCAATAGCTGAAGAGTCAAAGATCAATCTGGATGTTCCATTAGCATTGGTTTCGAAGGTATCCGGAAGATTATGTGAGATGGAAGCTACTGAGAAGGAAAGTTCTGAAGACGAAGGTCTTATCGTCAACTCTGATGACGAAGCGGTGGCTTTTTACTCCAACAACAGAGTAAAGAAGTTTTATAAGAAGCCATTCAATGCAAAGTCGAAAGTTGGTGAAATGAAGGGAAGTAACACTGGGAAGGTTAGTGATGAGAAGAAGTTTGAGAAGAAAGAGGTTAAAGGTGAAGATTCGAAACAAGAGAAAAAGCTAAAGGGTGATTCAGGAGTTGATTGTCATTATTGTCATGGTGCAAATTACATGGCAAATGGTTGTATGCTGAAGAAGAAAGAAGAAAAGAAGAATAAGGTTAAGGATGAGGCATACTATTCCGAAAGGCTGGAAGAAGTGAGGGCTAAGTCGAAGGGATTGTCACTGGTAGCGAGAGGAGAATATGAGGATGAGGTAAAATACCAAATATGGTCTTCAGGCTCGGATGACGAAGAAATGAGGAATCCAACGCATGGAGCCATGTTCGCAAGGTATGGGGAGGATGAAGAAGAGAAAATCACTGGTAGTTGTTTCGACATAAGGACTAAAGTATTGGACTGGACTACAGGACAAGGCCCATTGGACAGGCTTGGGCCCAATTTGGAAAATTGGGCCATAGATAGGCCATAGCTGGGCCTTGAAGATTATGAAGTATTGGACTATTGGATGGCCAAGTGTTTGTACCAAATAAATGGTTGGGACTTTTAAGTAAGACCATGTGAAGGATTTGGGCCCAATTTAGGAAATTGGGCCATAGTTGGGCTTTAGTTGATTATCAGACTGTTGGGCATTTGGATTGGGCCTTGGGCTCGAATCAAGCCAAGTTAGGGGTAAAGTAGTCTCTTACCCAAGCAAGGACTTATGGATATGTATTTGGGATCCAATTATTAATTGGGTTTATTTGGATGTTGACAGCTTGATGATCTATCAGCCAGCAGCCCGGGATTTATTCGCGGGACTTCAGCAGTGCGAGGTGAGTCCTCTTCCAGTAGGAACGAGTCTAAGGCCACAATGCCGGCCCGTTTAGATGTTAGTAGTACCGGGCGGGGCCCAATGCAGTGGTTTAGCTTATGTGTTATATGTTATGTGTTACGGACTTCAGTCCGATGTCGGGAGGGGCCCGATGCAGTGGTTTAGCTTACATGTTATATGCTATGTTTTCTGGACTTCGGTCCAATGCCGGAGAAATCCCGAGAAGTAGTTATGTATGCTTGATGTCTTTGTGATTCATGCATGTTTATGTTGTGTGCTATATGTTCCGGGCTTTGGCCTGATGTCGGGCAAGCCCGATGCAGTATATGTGATTATGTTATATGTTTATGATTATGTTATGTTCAGTCGATATCGGACTTTGGTCCGATGCAGTGGGCGGGGCCCAAATTATACCGGACTTCGGTCTGATGTCGGGCGGGGCCCAAGTTATACCGGACTTCGGTCCGATGTCGGGCGGGGCCCGATGCAGTGGGCGGGGCCCAAGTTATAACGGACTTCAGTCTGATGCCGAGCGGGGCCCGATGCAGTGGGCTAGGCCCAATATGTGATTTTGTGTGTTGGTATGTGGTAGCTTGGGGAGACTCACTAAGCTTCGTGCTTACAGTTTTCAGTTTTGGTTTCAGGTACTCAGTTTTCAAAAGAGGAGCTCGGGAAGATTGCAGTGCACACACCATTTGTTTCAGCCTGGGATGTTTATACTCTGATATACTTGACAATTGTTATAATATTTTGAGATACATTGCTTATGATTTTTATATGATGTTTATCGACTATGGTTTTTATTATTAAATTAAACGAAATTTTCAGACTGTGTTTTTGGGATGTTTCAAGTTGGTATCAGAGCCTTGTTTTGAGGGATTCGGGCATACTTCCGGGTGTGTCTAAACTCAAACTAAGGAATTGGTATAGAAATTTTCAAAAGGAAAATCAATTTTTGTAAGAAGGATTTTGAGGAAAGAAAAGTGTTTTAGAAAAAGCGAAACGGATTTTTAGAAAGAAAAGAACTTTGAAAGAGAAAAGGGTGTGGTGCATGCAATCAGCCGAGCTCAAGTAAGTACTCCCAAATTACCCATACAAGTTCATGTTATGATATGATTATCAGATTTATGAGAACTGCATGCTAGATTAGGACTAAGGATCTAGGAAGGATGCCTTATGTGCCTATTATATGTGTATCAACTTTATGAGAACTGCATGCTAGTTTAGGGCTAAGGATCTAGGGAGGATGCCTTATGTGCCTGTTATATGTGTACCAGCTTATTGAGAACTGCATGCTAGAACAGATTAGTCAGTATGATAGCCAGAGTAGTATATGCTTGATTATGTGTACTCAATGCCCGAATGCTGCTTGCTTTGTGCTTTTAGGAGTTCTAATTGTCTTTCACTAACTAGTAAACAAATATGCTAAGTTACATATTGCAAGGACTAAATAATTTCAGAAGGTTAGGTCTAGCTCTATTTCGCAGCTCTTGTTTGAGTCCAACCGTTGTAGGGTAGGATCTCTCATTCGAAGAATTATCTAGTCTGAGTAATATGTAATAGTATTCGCGAGCTAGTTAGGGGAAAAAAGTAGGGACTTCTTATGCAGCTGATGGCGGAGAGTCGGTTGGTGATTACCCTAGGGCAAGCCTAGGATGAGATTAGCATGAGATCAGCAGTAGTATTATAAGGGACTTGGTAGAGTCGAGGCAGTTCTTGAAAAAAGTACGGATAGATGTGGAAGGTAGTAGGGGCCCATACTACTAAAAACAGAGGATCTGTACTCGAATCAAGGAAGGCTGAGATAAGACCAGGGAACTTGTAGTGTGTGAGATCCCTTGAGTTTTGATAAGTATTGTGATGTTAGTGATGGTATATTACCGAGTACAGTGACGCTACGTGGTAGACCAGATGGTAGTTTTGGTGTCGACGAGGGATCAGGCTCGGACTCTGTAGCCGGGCAGCTCGATGGTCAGATGAGGGAGTTTATTTCATCTGAGAGTACGCGCAGTATCATTGACTAGACTCCTGTGATCTTCAGTATGATCAAGGAGGGCATTTTGGAGATTTGTGACGAGAGGATGAGTGCACTCTGCACTGAGATAGCAGCCAGGATCGGGATGCGTACACTGATGATTCGGGAGTTAAGAGCTTGAGAAGCTCTAGATTATCATGGGGCTAGGGACCCCATCGCTAGTAGCAGATGATTGGCAGATGTCGCCAATGGTTTTGTGTCAGTCGTAGCCTCAAAAGGGGACAAGATCTGATTTACTTCCTGTCTCCTGAAGTACAGAGCACGCAATTGATAGGAAGAGGTTGGTAGTGAGTTGAGTGGTGAGGCAGTTGATGATATGTCATGGGATGAATTTTTGACCAGATTCCGTGCAGAGTTTGCCCAGGTGATTGAGGCGCAGCAGTTGGAGTGAGAGTTGTTAGATCTCCTCCAGACTACGGAGACTGTGGTAAAGATCACTGCCAAGTCTCAAGAGAGAGCTTAGTTGGTACCGCAGCATGCAGCATTTGAGGAATTGAAGAAGATAAAGTATCGGGACATACTGTAGAATGATAGCAGGGAGATCGTGAGTATCTCGGGGTGCGAGACCCTAAATGATATGACTTCTAGAGCACGAGAGTGAGATATTGACTTGGAGCACATTGGGAAGAGGGAACCAGATCAGTTGCTTATATTGAATGGTCTCGGGAGGAGACCCTAGATTTAGGATTTGCTTTCGAGAGACCAGCAGGACCAGATTCGGTGCAGCAGTTGCGGGAAACTGTACAAGGGAGCCTTTCGTTCCAAGGGTTTGAGTAAGTGTAACCCTGATTTATCATCGGTTTGTGTCTAAATTATATTTTCAATAGATGTCATATGCTAATTGCATACCGAGAAGCATTAGCGAATAGTGATAGAGCAATTCCCCAAATTACGGGATTGGGAGAGTACAGCGTCATCTTGGATTATTCCTGTTGGGTTTTGAGCATTCTAACACTCCTATGGTGTACATGCAACCCTAAATACCTTGGATCTATGTTTTCTCTAATATACATGCAAATGCTAATATTCCAAGGTATTACCCTATCTAGCATACAATCATAGATACTTGGGTAATAATATAGATAGAATACATACCTTTTGTAGTGTAGCTTGACTCCATGGGGCTTGAGTGCCTAGTGCCTCAAATGTGACACCTCAAATGGTTCACACAACATCAAATGCTCTTGGAATAACTTAGAGAGAAATCCACACTTCAAGAAATCGGCTAGCCCTTCTTTTTCACACATAGTGGCCGATTTTGGTGAATAATATGATGCTTATATAGTATGTTACAATTAGGGTTACACCATGTAAACCCTAATTGTCATGACCTTTCATTTCCATGACCCATGGGTTAAGAAACCTCCATGGAGCATCCATGGAGTATCCTATGGGTTTAACCCAACTTGATTATCCATGGAGATTTGGCCCACTATATAAGTTATGGATGATTTACACAATCAACCCATATATTTAATTAGTCTTCTTTTGATCACATAATTAATTCTAAATTAATTCTTGATCAATGCTAATTAAATATTATTATTCTTATTATTAATATATTAGAACTTATAATATATTAATAACCATAAGTGTCTTATTTCTCTCATTTAGTCTATCCAAGTACATGATGTCATGCAACCCAAATGGACCATGCATGGTCGGGTCAAGTACATACCAAATATAGTTATGGACTTAGACACTAATCCAACAGTCTCCCACTTGGATAAGTCTAAAACTATTATTTCGTATGACTTCAAGAACCAACTGGCAATCGTAGCTCTCAAAAGCCGCTGTCGAACTCTGACCTTGTAACTGAACTCTGAACTTGTCAATGACTTGTCCATTAGATAAGGGATCATATATTCCTCCATTCTAGATATCATATGGACTGAGACATGGATTATAAATCATTCTCTCTGTCCATCTGTTGTTTCCCGATTTCTGATTCATGATGACTGACTGATTGAACAAATCAAATCAGTCCTGGCTTGGCCAAGCACTCACATGTGTCGTCACTAAATCATCGAGGGGCACACAGATATCGCTTTTATACCGAAGGTAAAAGGAATGGATAAACTTCGACTCATATGGCTTGTTCTACTACTTGTTGAATCATACACAAAGGCACGTTTTATAACATCGAGTTACCAATGCGTTTTCGTGCAATCAATGTACTATCAACTCATAGTAACAACTCATATCTCTAGGTTTGAAGAATATACGATATTATCGTCTCATGATCACTCGTGATAAAATCCATGAAGTGATTCAAATGAGTGCGGGTTGAATCCAATACTCAGAACTTATGAGCACTCATGAGTGTTGTAGCACCACTTTGTCCATCAACTTGGACCTCTACAAGCCAACCCATGACATTCTTGATTCATATCTACTTCCAACATATGACCGACTGTGGATGGTTTGAATAACTTAGTCATTCAGGAAGAATAACCTAGTTTATTCTGGAAGTCAAAACATGCAAAATGAAACACAAGAATAAATGAATCTAATATGGTATCAAACTATGAATATAAATAAAACACTTTTTATTTATCACCATACTGATTATTCATTATTCATTGTTTCGGTTTTATCAACTTTATACTTGAATTTAGAAAACACTAGTTGTCCCATGCTCCAAGCATATACACTATGTTTTCTAAACAATAGCTTTGCAATGCACTCTATGTTTGTCTATGATCCTTACTTTGTGAAATAGGTCGATTGAACGTACTTTCAATGATTCTCTTTTCACACTCCCAAATCCTTATCGAAAAATGTAAGAATTCCAAATTCCTAACATTTACCAAAATCTGTTTAGATTTTAAACTTATATGCACAGACCCTCTTGTAATGAATATGTACAAAGTCACAGAGACTTGTCATCAGTCATTAAAGGTTATTCCAATGGAGATCAATTCCATGGAGATGAAGTATCAAAGCACATTGCTTTGAATATCCTTCTTGCATTAAGTTTTCTAATCTTACACATATAACTTCCACCTATGGAGACAACTCCATATTCCTATTTTGACTACTACTTCTGAACAAGAGTTGTCTCTTTTCCAGAATATGTCAATATGGTCCTTCCAATATTAACAGTATACTTCCAACTGTCCTTGAGCAACCAATCTTTGGTAAAACCTTAGATTGTCCTCGACAATTGCTTAATCACTTTAGTCATATCCAATTCTAGACATTTTTCCCCTTAATGCCCCAAGGCATTTGGAAAAATTCAGAAAGGATAAATATTATAGCACATGTAATCGATCTTGTACCCAAAGTAAATGGGACACGATTCATGATGTTTCACATAAAGACATGATTCTAGACCAGTCTTTTGCTACAATATTTTTATTTGCCATGTTCTCAAAATTTGACTATGAAGAGGGATGCTGTAATCATAATCGAATTTTAAGAACGCAATATATAGAATTTCCTTAAGTTGAACCAATCCAACATGAAATTCATATATATATTCTTGACTAAAACGATTAAAATCTCAATCTAAGCCTTTTAGAATTGAAATGAAGTATAATTTCCTCTCCCTTAATTATAGCAAAACAACTTTTTCAACCCCTGCAACCTCACGAATTGAAACTTTTGTTTTCTATAATTAACATTGCTAACTTGCAATACTTATCATAATTATCATGCTCCCACTAACATGATGATTATCAGCATAATACATATGCTCCCACTAGCTTTGACATGTATTCAGAAATTAGTGGACTTCTAGAAATCAATACTTTATTGACTTTTTTACCAAAGTTCAAATTTCTGATACTAGATTGCTTTGATAAGACTTTATCAAAATCATACACCTTATTGTAGATAGCCCACTGGTGTGTCTAAACAATTTAAGAACTATGAAAAGGGATGTCGTAATCATAGTCTCAATTGGTTAGACCTTTACTATTTCTCATAAGTCCATGTTAGTGTACTCTACTAACGACTTTGAGAATGCAAAGATTACTATCTACTTAAAAAACTACTTAGTGAAAGTGTTTCCTCACCATCATTTTCATGAATCGGAGAGAAACCTTATGACACTTAGATTTTTATGGTGTATGAGTTCCTACCCTTATGAATTTGTCAAAACCATAATCACAAGACAAGGTTAGTGACAAATCCAAACTCATATGGATTGAACTTGTGCAATCTTAAGTTCTTGCCACCTGGCAGCACAAAGGCCTGCCATTGCTTCCAAGTTGTTATGCAACCAACTGAGAACTCTAAGAACTCATATGCAAAGCCAACTTTAACTGGAATGGGCACAGAAAAGGAAATATGTCAACACGATAGGTTATAAACCTCTCGTCGGTGCTAGTGTTAAACTACAGGTTATTATTCTTGATTAGACCTTGAAGCTTTCAGAATCTCTAAGACTCCCACCGTCCTCTTGACATATAAGACTATCTTGCCAAATATTCAAGAGATAGTGCAGCTTCTTTATCAAGACAAACACTTCACACTCTTGGCCTAAGTTGGTCTTTGTTTAACCCAAAACATCACAACTTATCAATTTCAAATGTACAAGAGTAGGACACTTGTACTCTTACATTTGACAAGTGTTTTAAACCTTTCATTAAGATATGTCACTCAAGTTACAATCTTGGAGTATGACTCTAAGAATTGTTTTGGAACGAAGTATGACTCATCTTCCTGATCTAACCATTTCAACAATTCATGACTCCTCTTCTTAGTCATAAGAATGCACTAAGATGACCTTTAGAGAACTAATTGTGATATGATTTCTAAATCATTAAGATGATCACAAACATGATACTAAAGTACTCTCCCATCTTTTCAGATTTGAGAAACTTTTATCTTTCTGCCTAATTTGATTCTTCCCATTCGTTCTGCCATACATTGAGACTTTTCCAATGTTTCAGAATTATACTTAAACTTGTAAGTATAACCATATTTACTAAACTTTAGTAAATCAAATAGTCTTAACGAGCTTTGTGGTGGACATGACCAGTGCACAAGAATGTATACTCGATCCCTTTAGTCCTTCACTTGACTCACACATCCATGTGCACAAGTAATTAGTCTTGATTTTCCAATGCTTGAAAGTTCTCATTCATCATACTATTCAACTTGCATGATTCCAAGTTTCGGTCTAATTGAAACTTGGGTGATGAGGAACTTTCTTGATTTGGTAAATTTAGACACTACCATAAATGAAAGAATCAAATCCATTTTCCAATATTGCTGTCAGTGGAATCATATAAGCAACAATTTTCCACAAATGCCATTGTAAGGATACTTCAAATAAATAAAATTAAACAGTTTTATTTTATTTTAAAACTTTGCGGAAAAACTTATCCTTACAATCCACATGGAAAATTGTTGTTATCTATTCCTTAGCAATATATCATAACTTCTTAAGCAACTGCTCAAAATTCTGATGCGATCGAAATCCACCTTCGCGATCAGAATCAGCATATATTTCCTTTAAGATTTCTCTCTATTATTTGATTATGAAAACATCAACATGTGACCCAGTCACATCATGTAATGAGGATCTCAGAATAGAACTTAACAGAGTTAGACAATTGGCTCTACCTGATGTAGAGTCAAACTTATTGACTTTAACATCCTTAGGTAAATTTGGAAGCTTTGCAATCAACGCCCCTTCCTTTGGCAAAATAACCATATGGACCCTTTGGTAATGGGACTATCTCAGACTTAGCCTTTCTCTTTACCATTTGGTCAACCGGGTTGACTATGGCCAATCCCTTTCCATTGGGAAGAGAATGCTTTTTCTGGATTTCCAGTGTCACCATTGTCACTGTCCATAAAGTTTTTGGGAAGTTGATCTTCTAATCAAATTTGCTTTACTATCGTTCCAAATCATTGTTGATTCAGCAGCACCAAGCAAATAGATATGATCATTAAGGTTCATGTCATAGTCTGTTTCATAGTAGTCCCAAAGGAACTCACTATGTGACTTAGAAAGTGATTGAACATCCAACTTTCTCAAGACTTTGACACCCAACTCTCCCGGCTTGTCAATATGTGACTTCATCTCTAAGATGTGATCACACATAGACCTTGCTTGCCATTAGGGCTTGAGTGCTTGAACTTGTGGGTTAGGGAGAATAATTGGAGGAGGTGGAGGAAGTAAAGTTCCAAGAGATTTGGGAAGATCATAGATGTCTGAACTAGACATCTTTTGGGAGATATTCAAGATAGTTGATCTAAAGTCCTTAATATAACACCCAATATGAAATATTAAGGCTAGGATCCAACAACCTATTTATAACTGGAAGAGGGATGCCGTAATCCGAGTTATAAAATAGTTGAAGGTAGGTAAATGACGATTTACCAATTTCCACCATGAAAAACGAAATAATTTAATTAGGTTTTTACTTGGATTTGAAACTCCTAGATCTTTTGAGATTCATTGAACTTTTCAATGGCATGTTTCAATCTCGAGTGTGCCCTTCAGGTTTTGTGACTGGGATGCCGAGGATCACAAAACAAGGTGTGAAGTAACCATGTAAATATACTTGGTACCCTTAATATTTACCCCTCAATCGATGTGCCGGTTAACCACATGAACTCCACCGATACTATGATAAATATTAAGTTACCCTTTGCCTACTTTGTTAAATCCAGGTTAGTGTGCCGGTCAACCACACACGCTCCACTAACGATTTAAACAAAGTGAAAAGTGTAATTTCATAGATTAGCACCTTATTCACATTTTCCTAAGTAACTAAGATTGGGAATTTATAAGTGTTTAGTTACTTAGTATTTATCATTAATACTTTTAATGAAGGGAGAACTTATAGTCTTTGTCCTACCCGTTCGGCTAACGACCCTCCACCAGTCAAGGAAGCGGTGGGTGAGAGTGGACACCCATTAAACTGCCATTTTATAGGCAGTAACCTTATACCCCCCTTATAGACCGGCTTCGTGAATGAGGCTTACTAATGGTAAGACTGACTTGCTCTTATACATATATATATATATATATATATATATATATATATATATATATATATATATATATTATTAACTTATAATATTATAAAGTATAAGGGTTGAATTTTAACTTTTAAAATTCTAAGGGCTTAACTTGGAATTAAAGTATTCATAAGAGAAAACTTTTCAAATTCCAAAACTTGAGGGCAACTTTTGAAAATATTCAAAACTAATTAATTCCATAACTTATGTGTTTAAAGTAGTTTTAATTAAAAAACTCTTCAAGTTCCATAACTTGAGGACAAGTTATGGAAGACTTTAAACTATTAAAGAATGTAACTCTTCTTTTTTTTGTAACTTATGGAACTAATTAAGGTTACACATTTAAATGATTTAATGAAGTGACTCTTAAACCTCCATAACTTGAGGACAAGTTATGGAGTCATAAAACCATTTAATGAGGACAAGATTTTTCATTTTGTAACCATTGCCAACTTTTATGAGTTTTAAGAAACTTTAATGTGACTTTTCATGTAACTTGAGGACAAGTTACACAAACACATTTTAGAATCAATTCTTAGATTAAAATGGATCAAAGACACATAATCAATCAACCTTTTCTATTAATCTAAGCAACTCATATGAACAAGATAATTGGAATCAAACTTTTTCATGTAATTAGAATAACACTTAAACTAATACAAAACATGAATCTATTGACAATTATATTTGAAATTGGATTAGTATGAACATTACCACATCAAAAATAGGTTTACAAGTCCAAAAACAGCTTTTGGTAATGTTCCTAGTCCAATTCCAGCCAAAAAGCACGAAGATATGCATTCTGGGACACAAACTCGTCGAGTTCTTCATGGCACTCGTCAAGTTCATGCTCTAATACATGAACTCTTCGAGTTTTCCTCCAGAACTCGTCGAGTTTCAGGTCCTGACAGATTCTTGGCTTCGAAAAATCAATTTGCAATAAAGTATAATCGAAAACAGCCCTAGGCTCTTATACCACTGTTGGGTTTTGAGCATTCTAACACTCTTATGGTGTACATGCAACCCTAAATACATTGGATCTATGTTTTCTCTAATATACATGCAAATGCTAATATTCCAAGGTATTACCCTATCTAGCATACAATCATAGATACTTTGGTAATAATATAGATAGAATACATACCTTTTGTAGTGTAGCTTGACTCCATGGGGGCTTGAGTGCCTAGTGCCTCAAATGTGACACCTCAAATGGCTCACACAACATCAAATGCTCTTGGAATAACTTAGAGAGAAATCCACACTTCAAGAAATCGGCTAGCCCTTCTTTTTCACACATAGTGGCCGATTTTGGTGAATAATATGATGCTTATATAGTATGTTACAATTAGGGTTACACCATGTAAACCCTAATTGTCATGACCTTTCATTTCCATGACCCATGGGTTAAGAAACCTCCATGGAGCATCCATGGAGTATCCTATGGGTTTAACCCAACTTGATTATCCATGGAGCTTTGGCCCACTATATAAGTTATGGATGATTTACACAATCAACCCATATATTTAATTAGTCTTCTTTTGATCACATAATTAATTCTAAATTAATTCTTGATCAATGCTAATTAAATATTATTATTCTTATTATTAATATATTAGAACTTATAATATATTAATAACCATAAGTGTCTTATTTCTCTCATTTAGTCTATCCAAGTGCATGATGCCATGCAACCCAAATGGACCATGCCTGGTCGGGTCAAGTACATACCAAATATAGTTATGGACTTAGACACTAATCCAAAAATTCCAAGACTGAGGAGCAGCACGAGAAGCACCTGCGGGAGGTGCTAGAGACTTTGAGGAGGGAGAGAATTTTTGCAAGGTTCTCCAAATGTGAGTTCTGGTTGCACGAGGTGCAATTCCTTGGGCACCATGTCAACCAGAAGGGTGTACTAGTCGATCCGGCCAAGATAGAGGTCGTGATGCAGTGGGAGATTCCGAGGTCTCCAACTGAGATTCGGAGCTTCCTGGGTTTAGCGGATTATTACCGGAGATTTATTCGGGTTCTTGGAGGTGGTGTGATCTTTTGGACTGGCTAGTATTGAAACATTAGCAATGGTAAGCGTGGTTTCAGCAGACTGGGCATAGAATGGTAAGAAGGATTGAGAATCCTTCCAGTATTGTGTGCTGTAAGACGTTAGTTGAATCAAAGTGGGGGAGAATCATCCAAGGATTTAGAAGTATGAGCAGTTTTGAAACTGGGATAAGTTTCGCATCCTTGTTTGGAAGGAAGACAGCCCAAACGGCTGTATGGTTTGAGGATAGTGTGAGATGGAAGTTCGGAAAAACTTGCCAATAAGGAGATCGCGTTCCCGTAATGTTTGATAGCAAGCCTTAGGGAATCAGGTTGGGGATTCCAGTTAGGACATGAGTTCAGCTGAGTGCCGGTGTAGCCGTAGCATTCACTAGCAGCCAGATAGTGTTAGAGTGTTGTAAGTCTGCGGGTGTAGCCGTAGCATTCACTAGCAGCTAGATAGTGTTAGAGTGTTGTAAGTCTACGGGTGTAGCCGTAGCATTCACTAGCAGCCAGATAGTGATGGAGTGTTGTAAGTCTGCGGGTGTACCCGTAACATTCATTAGGTTGGTAGATAGCGTGAGTGCGTTGTTAGGACGCGGAAAGAACAGTAGTACCCACCATTTCGGGTGTAGCAGTAAGGATATGGAAATCCACGGATTGGATTTCGGAATTACCCAGACGGATTAGACCTGGTTAAGCCAGTGATAAGACTGTAGAAGCGCCACTATAGCTATGAGAGCAAGGAAGCGGTGGACTGTTTAAGGTCATTTATGACATAAGGCTACCAATAGTCATGTAGCAATCACTTTTAGCCTTGGGTTTGGTGACGTCAGGATTTGACGCATGGAACCAATCAGTTAGATCAGAAGGCCGTTAGGGCCACAGTGGCAAGACAACTAGTAGCAACTAGTTCTAGAGAAGGATTTCGTTCAGAAGTCGTGTGAGGTGACTAAGTAGGGAATCCTTTGGCTCCGCAGTCGGGCCGGAACCCGGTATTTCAAATGACTGACGGATAAATTGAGACCGGGAAGGTCTCGGTAGGATTTGGGAAGCAACCATGTGGTAGCACGCTATTTCAGGCAGCTCGGTGTTTCGGGCAGTTTCAGTGTTATGGGCAGTATTAGTATTTGTGTTTTGGGGTTGAAAGTACGGACAGAGTAACATATTGCTTGGGAAGTGAAAAGTCACTCACAGCGGAATTAGATGAGCCTTGGCCAAGTGTAAGTGACCTGCAGGGATACTTGGGTTTGTGATCCTATTTATAGTGGGAACCTCGAGTTAGCGAAAGTTGAATAGTCAGTTGAGGGGTAAGTGGACTGGGTCCAACGATATTGAATCAGTATGAACGGTCAGTCAGGGAGTTTGACCACCTCGAGACTGCAGATTTCAGATAAGGTAGACGTGATTCCGTTGCAAGAAATTCATTCATATGTGGATTTTAGGGCTTTGCGAAAATTGGTCACGGCTACCCTGGGAAGGCTAGGGGGTGCCCAGGATGGTGACCATGTTATTAGAATGGTTAGCGTGTAAGGAAAGACAAGTAATGATTTCGAGGACGAAATCTAGTTTAAGTGGGGGAGAGTTGTAACACCCCGTTGATTTATTTAATAAATAAATAAATTAATGAACGAATAGTAGCCCTAAAATAAATAATTATATGTCAAAAGCTGGTCTCGAGGAGTTAATTGTTACAATTTTAGAAGCTCGGGGTTAAAAGTGCTAGTTCTGGATTTAATTTGAAAAGAATTTCAGAAGTCAGGGTGCGTTTGGTAATTAATGGATTTAAATTGAGAAGATTTAAAGGCTTAAGGGGGGCTGATTGGTAATTTAGGGATCTATTATAAAAGGAATTTATGGGATCAGGGTTTAAAAGGTAAATTTTGGATTTATGTTGAAAACAAAATAGAGAGGAGGGACCAAAAGTGTATTTGTGACAATGAAGTTTGGTTGGAGTCACGGGATTAACCCGATTCTTTCACCCTCTCGTTAATCAGGTGCAGCCAAAGAACCCTAAACCTAAGGACACGATCCAACAGCCGCCACCATGAGAAGTTATTCCAGCCGCTGCCTCCGGTGTTGAGTTCGACCGCCACTCCACCCTACTACAACAGCCTCGCCGAAGAAGCGCCACCACAACAGCCATGATACCGGTGACGTGGTGTACGGCCATAGGAACTGCTAAAGACCGGGGAGCGGCGTAGCACGGGCTGTGAGCAACCAGGAGGCTCTCGGTAACGCCAGCCGCCTTCGCACTCTCGTTCCTCCCCATAGGCTCGACGTCAGGTACGTTGCTACTGCCGGCGACAGTTTTGGCGGCGATTTTCATTTTTCCGGCGTCGTCAGCCGCCACATAGGTGGCTGATTATGTGTAGGATCGATTAGTTGTATTGTTGTTGATATCCGTTACGTTGTTTGAGCAATTTGGGACGGAAAACCCACCGCCACCACCTCATGGTCGTGGCTGCCACCATTTCTACCACCCCTTTGCCGCCACCTGCCACCGTAGGAGGTGGCTGTGTGTGTGTGTGCTTATTATGTGAAGTGATATGTACGATCTCTTTTAGGCAGGAACAACCACCACCACCATTGGAAATGGCGGTTGCCGCCACCTGCCGCCGTAAGCCGCCGCCGACCACCGCTGCCCGAGGTGGCAGTGGGTGGTGCGCAACCTAGTAGGGCCCTAATGGACCTAGAAGCCTAATGTTGGACTTGGTTGGTTTGTTATTGGGCTAAAAACCCTAGTTAGGGTTTAGAAAACCCTAATTGTGAATTTGTTGGATTGGGCTTATTGGGACCCACTTTTGGGCCATTGGGATTGGATTGTGTATTAGACCCAAATTACTCTATATCATTTACTTAGTGGAATAATGGACTTAATGGGTTAAGTCCCTAATGGGTTATGAGAGAACACTTAACCCTAATCATCATTTCATGTGAAAACCCTAATTTGTTGGGTTTGGAGTTGGGCCTCCTCTTGGGCCTAGATGTTTTGGGTTATTGATGGACCATCTAGGAACAAGTATAAGGACTAAAGTACTGGACTGGACTACAGGACAAGGCCCATTGGACAGGCTTGGACCCAATTTGGAAAATTGGGCCATAGATGGGCCATAGCTGGGCCTTGAAGATTATGAAGTATTGGACTATTGGATGGCCAAGTGTTTGTACCAAATAAATGGTTGGGCCTTTTAAGTAAGACCATGTGAAGGATTTGGGCCCAATTTAGGAAATTGGGCCATAGTTGGGCTTTAGTTGATTATCAGACTGTTGGGCATTTGGATTGGGCCTTGGGCTCGAATCAAGCCAAGTTAGGGGTAAAGTAGTCTCTTAACCAAGCAAGGACTTATGGATATGTATTTGGGATCCAATTATTAATTGGGTTTATTTGGATGTTGACAGCTTGATGATCTATCAGCCAGCAGCCCGGGATTTATTCGCAGGACTTCAGCAGTGCGAGGTGAGTCCTCTTCCAGTAGGAACGAGTCTAAGGCCACAATGCCGGCCCGTTTAGATGTTAGTAGTACCGGGCGGGGCCCGATGCAGTGGTTTAGCTTATGTGTTATATGTTATGTGTTTCGGATTTCTGTCCGATGCCGGGCGGGGCCCGATGCAGTGGTTTAGCTTACATGTTATATGCTATGTTTTCTGGACTTCGGTCCAATGTCGGGGCAATCCCGAGAAGTAGTTATGTATGCTTGATGTCTTTGTGATTCATGCATGTTTATGTTGTGTGCTATATGTTCCAGGCTTTGGCCTGATGCCGGGCAAGCCCGATGCAGTATATGTGATTATGTTATATGTTATGTTCAGTCGATATCGGACTTTGGTCCGATGCAGTGGGCGGGGACCAAGTTATACCGGACTTCGGTCCGATGCCGGGTGGGACCCGATGCAGTGGGCGGGGCCTAAGTTATGTCGGACTTCGGTCCGATGCCGGGCGGGGCCCGATGCAGTGGGCTAGGCCCAGTATGTGATTCTTTCTTTGGTATTTGGTAGCTTGGGGAGACTCACTAAGCTTCATGCTTACAGTTTTCAGTTTTGTTTTCAGGTACTCAGTTTTCAAAAGAGGAGCTCGGGAAGATTGCAGTGCACACACCATTTGTTTTAGCTTGGGATGTTTATACTCTGATATACTTGACAGTTGTTATAATATTTTGAGATACATTGCTTATGATTTTTATATTATGTTTATCGACTATGGTTTTTATTATTAAATTAAACGAAATTTTCAGACTGTGTTTTTGGGATGTTTCACAGAGATAAACAAACTGGTTGAAGAGGACAATAAGAAAGCTTCGAAGGAAGGAATTCTCTCAAATCAAAGCACCATTGAGAACAATCTTACCAAAAACTCATACACTTTTCAAAGACAAAAGCCTAGTCGAACTTGGGTAGTTAAAACTAAAACGTCAAAGGTTGAAAAACAAACAAACGTTAAAGTTTCTAAAAAACCAATTGAAAAAGTTCAAAGTCAAAAAGAAAATATTCAAAAGATTTCACAAGAAAATGTGATTTCAATAAATAAAGCACAAAATAAGGCTTATTGGAATACTTATGTGTCTAAAAATAAACAACATAATTTTTCTTCCAAAAAGTCTGAATTTGTTAAGACAAAATCACAAAAAGATTTTTCTAAAGACAAGGAACATGTTTCGAAATCAAACCAAAAGTCAAATGTTCAAACTTCTTATCATGAGAATGATGTGAAAAGTCAACAAAAAGGGTTTGTTAAGAATTCTAACAATCAAAGGTTTTCACAAAATAATTTTCAGAGAAGTGATTTTCGATCAAACGAACAAAATATTTATCATCGTGTTCCTAATCAGTTTTCAAATTCACAAAAAGTTTTTCCAAAGAATAATGTTGGTTGTCAAAGCCGATTTCAGAATTGTTATAATCCTCATGTTTCGACAAGAAATCCAACAAGACACTATGAGAAATTGAAAGTTCAAGGGCGAAGAAATGAATCTTTCAAGCCAAATCAACCTCATTTTCAAAACCCACCTTCGAAACAATCCGCAAAAGCTTCATTTGTTAAAGGAAAAACAAATGTGCAAAATATCAATCATTGGTTGGAAGGGAAGGGAAAGCGTTTTCAATATTGGAAATTCTCTCAAGAACAGATTAAGGATGCATATGAGAAGTATCTGAATGAATCATCAAATGGAAGTTCTTCTTCAAAAGAACCAAATCCTTCTGTTCAAAAATGGAGAGAAATTTCGACAGAAAAAGTCAGTAAGAAAGAACCTAAGAAGAATGAGGTGTACGTTAATGTTGACTTTAAATCTTCGAATGATTACATTTCGATACCCTTAAATAATGATGTGGACTTAATTGATAGTGTCAAAACAAAAGTTCGAAACTGGATAATTGGATCTTCGATTCATCAAGCTTTTTATTCTACTAACCCAGGACCCAAACAGCCTTGGGGACCTAAATTCTTTAAATGATTGCAGGTTTTGTGTGACGAGCAATACGATGACAAATGGTATATTGACAGTGGTTGCTCTCGTCACATGACTAGGAAGAAGGAAAACCTGAGAGATTTTTGAAGTCTGGAAAATGCTGGAGTTGTGAAATTTGGAAATAATAACAAGTGTCGCGTCAAAGGCTATGTGAAGGTGACCAATGGGAAGTTTACAGTCAATAGAGTTGCTTATGTCGAAGGTCTTCAACAAAATTTGATCAGTGTTTCGCAACTTGTTGTGGGCACTGGCAATCAAGTTGTTTTTAATGAAGAAGGAAGTGTCATATCCAACATCGAAACAAAAGAAGTTCTTCTTAAATCAAAGCGAAAAGAAAATATGTTTACACTTGACATCAAACCCATTGTTGGTGTTCCTTCTGTTTGTTTACTTTCGAAGGCTTCCTCAAATATAAGCTAGCTGTGGCATCGAAGATTGTCTCATTTGAATTTTAAAAATCTGAACAAATTGGTGGTAAAAGATCTTGTTCGAGGTTTGCCAGTTTTAAAATTTGATAATGATTCTCTTTGTGCAGCTTGCGAACAAGGAAAACAGCATAGACAAGATCATCCGATTGTGATTGATTCAAAGATTGTCGAACCTTTGGAACTTCTTCATATTGACCTTTGCGGTCCTTCGACATTTGAAACACTCAACAAGAAGAGGTACATTTTGGTTATTGTTGATGATTTTTTCAGGTTTACTTGGGTATATTTTCTTCGTTTAAAATCAGAAACAGCTCAAGTGATGATCGATTTTATCAAACATATCGAATTAAGTTTGAAGAAAAAGGTTTGCAAAATCAATAGTGATAATGGATCTGATTTCAAGAATAAGGTTCTTGATTCGTTTTTTACTGACAAAGGAATTTCGCACAACTTCTCTTATCCTTACATAACTCAACAGAATGGTGTTGTCGAAAGGAGAAATCGTTCACTCTGTGAAGCAGCAAGAACGATGTTAACTTACGCGAATCTTCCACAATATCTTTGGGCTGAAGTTGTTTCTACTGCTTGCTTTACTCAAAATTAGTCTTTTATTCATAGGCGATTTAATATCACCCCTTATGAAATCATTAACAAAAGGAAACTGAATGTAAAATTTTTCCATGTTTTTTGTTGCAGGTGCTTCATTATGAATCTTAAGGATAATCTTTCGAAATTTCAGTCTAAGGCCGATGAAGGAATATTCTTAGGTTATTCTCATAATTATGTGGCATACAGGGTGCTCAACAAGCGAACAAGGAAGATCGAAGAAACCTTTAATCTCACATTCGATGATCACTATGTCAAATGTGTCGAAAAATGTTTTCCACAACAACCAATCATTAATGAATCAAATAATGAATCTGAAAGTCCAAATTCATTCGATTTTGACTATGATTTAATTTTTGGTACTTTTGATAGGGCTATTGATGCTGAAATTCATGCTGAGGATAATTGAATTCCCGAAGCATCGAAACATTCGGAAGATTCGACAGTGATACAACAAATATTTGATTTACACTCGACAACAAATTCTCCTGTTTATAACGAAAGTCTGTCAGTTTTACAAACTGATCAAGTGGATGGGGAGCACTTGACTTCGACTACTCATGTTGAGGGGGAGAATACTTTCGAGGGGGAGAATAGGAGAATGAATGCTGATGTCGAGGGGGAGCAAAATGATGATCAAAACGAAAATTTTCATGGTACAACTGATAATGTATCTATTGCAGGTTCAGAGAATGATGAAACATTTGAAGATGCACCGTTGGATTTTGATCCAGCATATCCTCCTTTGGATAGATGGACTCGAAATCATCCACATGAACAAATTCTTGGTGATCCACAAGCTGGAGTATTAACGAGGGCTCAAATTCGTGCAAAGAATGAGGTACTCGATACTCACCAGGAATTTTGTATGTTCAATGTTTTTATTTCAAAAATTAAACCGAAATCAGTCAAAGCTGTTATGGAACATCCTGATTGGGTTGTTTCTATGCAATCTGAGCTTGCTGAATTTGAAAGAAACAAGGTATGCAGATTGATTCCCAAACCAAAAGATGTTTCTATTGTGGGCTTAAAATGGATCTTTAAAAATAAAACTGATAAAGATGGTAATGTTGTTCAAAACAAAGCTAGGCTTGTAGTTAAAGGTTATTCGCAACAAGAAGGTATAGACTATGAGGAAACCTTCGCCCCTATCACAAGACTCGAGGTAGTTCGAATATTTTTAGCCTATGCAGCGCACAAGGATTTTGATGTCTACCAAATGGATGTCAAGTGTGCGTTTCTCAACGGAGAACTCGAAGAGACGGTGTATGTTGAACAACCTCCAGGTTTTATTAACGAAGAATTTCCCGATGATTGTTATATCCTAGATAAAGTTGTTTATGGGTTAAAACAAGCACCAAGAGCATGGTATGCAACTCTTACCAATTTCTTAAAGCAATCGAAATTTAAACAAGGATCAGTTGATCCCACTCTCTTTCGAAAGAAAGTTGGTGATCATCTCATGCTTGTTCAAATATATGTCGATGATATTATTTTTGGCTCTACTGGCCCTGCTTTGTCAAGAGAATTCGAAAATTTGATGAAAAGCCAGTTTGAGATGAGTATGATGGGGAAGATAAACAATTTTCTGGGATTAAACATTCGTTAGAGCAGAGAAGGTATATTCATCAATCAAGAGAAGTATACAAGAAATCTGCTAGAAAATTTTGGATTGACGAATAGCACAAAGCTGAGAGTACCAATGGCAGTTGGAACAAGACTTAATCCTTCGTTGGATAAACCAGCTGTTGATCTCACAATGTATCGAAGCATCATAGGTTCGTTACTTTACCTCACGGCAAGTCGACCTGATATTATGTTTTTTGTGTACAATTATGCTAGGTACCAATCGAATCCCAGGGAGCCTCATCTAACTGTTGTCAAGAATATATTTCGTTATCTTAAAGGAACAACTTCGTTAGGATTGTGGTATCCTTCGAAGTCAGGCTTTTTCATACATGCATTCTCTGATGTTGATTTAGGAGGGTGTAATCTTGATCGAAAAAGCACAAGTGGTGGGTGTCAACTATTGGATGGGAAGTTAGTAAGTTGGCAATCGAAAAAGCAAACATGTGTGTCGATTTCTACAGCAGAAGCAGAATATGTTGTTGCTGCAGCTTGCACTTCACAAATCATATGGATACAAATTTAACTGCATGATTATGCAATCAACATGAAGAAAATTCCGTTGTATTGTGACTCGCAAAGTGCCATTCGCATCTGACATAACCTTGTGCAACATTCGAAAACCAAACGCATTTATCTTCGTTACCATTTTATAAAAGATCACGTTGAAGATGGAAACATAAAAGTTCATTTTGTAAAGACCACTGATTAGCTTGCTGATATCTTTACAAAACCCTTGGATGAAAAATCTTGAGCTCAAGGATCTGAGATTACCTCATCATTTGGCACTCATTGGAGGTATAAAGCTTTCAACATTCCTTATGTGTGCTTGGATCTAGTGTAGTAATGTTTTGGGATCTTTTAGCCCCAAGAATGCATCTTTATGACTCAAACTCGTTTCTAGGTCTAGCGTTGCCACCCTTAGTGATATATGAGTCCCATAAGCTGTAAAGTTTCGATCTTTAAGGCCCATTTGTGACCATGCATGAAATCTAGCCGTTTCCATGGAAGTTAGTTGCTATATTCCAAGTTTGGGTTTATTTGGTGGGTTGCAAGCCACCAAGTAGTCGACTTTATGAGTTAAGACATGCTAAGGGAATCAGGTCTATAATATGGGCTTATGGTCTTAATGGAATAAGCATTTTTGAAGTTGATGGCTTAACAGGGTAGTACGTTGGGCATACACGCCAGTATGCGCAACGTACAAGCCATGCAAGTTGTACGCTCAGCGTACTCTCAGGTTTTGGGCTTTGCGACGTTTGGGCCTCGGTTTGGGCCAATCTTTGGGCTTAGCAGTTATTGGGCCGCAATGGGTCATTAGAAGTCAGATAATGGACAAAGGACATGTTTGGGCTTAATGGAAGGCCTATTTGAGGAGTTGGGCCCAATTTAGAAAATTGGGCCATTAGTGGGCCTTTACTGGGCCATTAGTGGGTTTGGAAAGATTAGATGGAATCGGGCCTAGGATATGGTCCAAATTAGATCAGGGGGTAAAATAGTCATTTTACCCTAAGAAGGATTATTGGATTTTGACTAAGTGTTATTGTGATAATGATAGCCGAGGAGTCGCGGGAGCAGCCGATAGAGATTCCTTACCGAGAGGTTCAGCAACCAGCTTTGTGAGGTGAGTTTTCCTCCAGTAGGAACGGGTCGAAGGCACCAATGTCGGCCCGTTTATATATGTTAGCATATGCCAGACTTAGGTCCGATGCCGGGGTTAGCCCGATGTAGGTTATATGTTTCCGGAATTCGGTCCGATGTCGGGGGAAGCCCGAGGAATGTTTGTATGCTTGATGTCTTCGTGATTCTTGCATGTCTTTTTTTATATGTTCCAGGCTTTGGTCCGATTTCGGGGCAAGCCCGAGGAATGTTTAGCTTACATCTTATGTTTATATGTTCCGGGCCTCGGTCTGATGTCGGGGCAAGCCTGAGGAATGCTTATGTTATGTGTTTATGTTATATACGTTGTTGATATGTTATATGTATACCAGACTTCGGTCCGATGTCGACCGGGGACCGATGCCGAACTGCGGTCCGATGCCGGGCGGGGCCCGATGCCGGGTAGGGCCTGATGCCGGACTTCGGTCCGATGTCGAGCGGGGCCCGATGTAGCAGGCAAGGCCCAATATATGTTATTATGTGATTATGTGTATGGTATGTGGTAGTTTGGGGAGACTCACTAAGCTTCGTGCTTACAGTTTTCAGTATTGGTTTCAGGTACTTCCGCTAGCAAGGGAAAGGGCTCTGGATGATTGCAGTGCACACACCATATGTTCAGCATGGGATTTTTATACTCTGATGTTGTTGACGAATGTTATGATTTTTTGAGATACGATACTTATGTCTTATGAGATGATTTTGATGAGTATGGTTTTATTTATAAATTAAAAATGAAAATTTTGGACTGTATTTTTGGGATGTTTCACTAATTCACACTTTATTCTTAAAGATATATTTTTATAGGCTTAGTCTGTTAAAATATGTATAAAAATCATAACTCTTTCATATGGATTTTGTTCTCAGCTGTCTTTATATCGATGGATTCATATTACGAGATCTTCAAATCTCACTTACATTGTTTTGGCGAACACTTAACTGATTTAGATTTCAATTTATGTGTTAACATTGTTGCGCTCGAATGAGAGGTCAAAAATGGCATATGAACGATATAGAACTGGTGGTCGATGGTTGTGAAGAAGAAGAGAGCTAGATGAAAAAGAGATCAGAGATGTGGGAGATGAAAAAGGGAACTAGTGGCACAAGTTCTTCCGTGTTTTTTTTTAACAAAAATAAAGTGAATTTTTATTGATAAAAATCGATTGTAACATCAACACCAGTTCATGCAATAAGGGCGTAAGAGCTCCATTTCCTTCTGTCTATATCAAAGTTGAAGACTATGGAGATGAAGAGACAAAATCTAAGGTATGAATTAGTTCACATGGTGAGCTCAAAACTCGAACCAATCGTGAGACCTAGAGAAGAGAGGTAGAGGAAGGTGGGGTACTTCAAATTTTTTGGGGATTTGGTTTCCCCTTAGCTATATAAAAGAGGGCAATGCGCGCGTATTAAAAATTATAAAACGCCATCTCTACACGATGCTCATTTAACTTCGGTGCCCTCCGTGTTTGTAATTTTTTTGGCTGACAATAATTTTAGGGCACACACAAATGCATGTCCTCTATCCTTTATATTTTAGAAAACTGACATTATTTTTAGGACACACAAAAAATGAGTATTGTAAATCATTGTGTGTCATTGTTTGCGTGTCATTAAAGGGTTGTTTTCTACTAGTGTAAATTAAAAATAGTGAAGTACCAAGCATTCCAAATAAAACATGCAAGCGCCCAAATTGTTAACTAAATGCAAGAATTAGGAAGTAAAATGCAATGAAAGGACGGAAATAAAGATGCAAAATAGGTGCATATAATGCACCTATTAGTATGTGATTATAAAAAGGTTTCATAAACTGTTGTCAAGCTGGATGTTTAATTTGCTTTCATTTTAGGGTCGCTTAACCTCATTAAAATATGTTTTGGGGAGTCTTGATATCTATTAGATGTCTATGTTTAAGGTACTGGGAGGTATTCTCCGTTTGTTGGATTTGACGAAAGCTTGCTTCTTTTGGGTACGAATTCTCAGGATCGCCGTCTTAGCTGGGAGAAATGGGACCTCATCTTAAATTCAAATCAAAAAGGTGGGTTAGATGTTGGGAGCTTTAAAATATTCAGTTATGCCCTTTTGTATAAATGGCATTGGCATTTCTTTAATGAGTCTAACACTTTACGGGTTACAATTATTAAGGGTTTATATATGAAAGAAGGCGGGTTTGGTGTCGGTCATCGTTATCGGGTTTAGAGAGGTGTCTTGGCGAGTATCATGGGCTCTATGTATAAATTTATTAGTGATGGGACTAAAACGCGGTTTTAGACGGATACCCGGTGTGAGGGCATATGTAACAGCCCAAATTTCCAATAAAATTTTTCATTTTAAATAATCAAATCATTTCCATAAGATATAAAATTTCCATTCACATTTGTTTTCAAAATCCATAACATCAAATAAATTATTCATAATATCAGAGTGTCCCAAATAAAATGCCAGAGAGTGCATGTTGCACCATCACGCCGGGCTTTTGCCCTTAGATCCTAAAGTGTCACACCCCCGGACCAGACGGCAGAAACGTCCGGAGGCGGGTGACTTCATTGTGCAGTATCATAACAATTGAATATATATGAAATATAGCAAAATCCAAACATCATACATTGAGATAACAAACTTACATTGTTTACATATTGTGTTTGTTCTTCAAATTACACGAAAGAGACATAAGTAAATAAATTCCAAACTACAGCAAAATAATCCTGAATCCGCGTCCCTTTAACCTGCTTATTGATTTCCTAAGAATACAAGTCGTTTGAAAAGCGTCAACTAAAAAGTTGGTGAGTTCATAAGCATTTTCGTATAAAACTGGTGATAGTTTAGAAATCCAGAAAATTCCAATGGTTTCTTATCAAAATAGTTGTAAGTCTTGTTTTCTATCTAGTATAGTTGCATGCGTGTATTTTAGTTTATCATCTTTCGAAATTGTGAAATCGTTTTCTCCAGAAATTCCTATATTTTTGTTGTATAAAATAATCGTAAGTTCTTGTTTCCATTTGAGTATAGTTACATGTGTGTGTCTTAGTTTATCGTTTTTGAAATCATATAAAATCGTTTACTCCAGAAAATCCTATATTTTCTAATATACAAAATGGTGGTCATAAACCCTAAGACTGGTGAGGTGTGAGAAATCAACAGGCGATTGTGGACATTCCGCAAAACGCAAGTGGACGATCAACACAACGAATGTGGACAATCACTACCATGCATAGGGGACAGTCAACACAATGTGCCAATTTATTTGTAAGGTTTTCCCTACATAAATTTCTAATTAATATTATCATATTCTAGTGAGCCGTTATAACCATACTAATATGACGGAGGCCTGTCTTGGTGTTTCTCAGGCGCCCAAATCGATTAAAGACATTTGTCACCCTAGACTGGCCGGTCTAGCTGTAGCGAACAGCGAAGGTGCGGGGTGTCAACCCCGTATAGATCTATACACAAATTCCCGCTCTCCCTCTAGGAGACTCTGGTTACAACTCTTTACAGGACTTTAAACGTACACTAATATATATATATATATATATATATATATATATATATATATATATATATATATATATATATATATATATATATATATATATATATATATATATATATATATATATTAGGTACATTGGAGATTCGTCTGACTATAATACTAACAGGTTTTTGAGCAAATCGTGAAAATCCATTATTGATTAAATAAATAACAATAGTTATACTCGTTGACTAGATCTATCGTTTTCGTTTATTGAGGATAATCCACTTGGAATCATAATTATCAAAAATGACCCAATATTATCGGTATTGGCAAAAATGGCCATTCTTTTTATAAAGTATCAAATAAGACCCATATTTGCCAAAAGGTGTCATAAGTGGCCCAAAACTTGGTGAATTGTTGAAAACGGCCCATTTCTTCTAAAATGTTCATTTTAGACTTATATTTATGAAAATATTCAAAAAGGCCCTTGTTTATCCAAAAATTTCATTTTTGGTCCTTTAAAATTGAGATGTTCAATAATTCTTCAATTTTATTCCATTTTCCAAAATGGTCCTTATATATATATATATATATATATATATATATATATATATATATATATATATATATATATATGTGGCCGAAAATGGTCCCCAAAATATCATTAATACTCCAATTTAACCATTTCCAAAATATTATGTTTAACAATTTGTTTAAACAATTTTTGGAGCAAAACCTTATGATTCTTGATATAACAATTTATGATTTATATTTCATAAACATATTGGTTTTTGTTTCTAACTTCTACTTTGTGATATATAGTTCAAAACCTTGAGACTTGCTAAAAATCTCGAGTTCTTGAACCAATATATATAGGGTTCATAACTTTAAGCACATAAATCATATCATACATGCATAAACAAGCAATTATACTAAAATTTCACAAGACCCTTAACTTGTATCCTCCCCCAAAACCATGAAAACATCAAAAAGAGGGGTATGAAGTTTCAAGTCCTAACACTTAAAGAGTTTAATAACTCTTTGAAACTTAGTATCTCCTAGAAACATCACCACATAATATCTTGTGTAACTATGATGAAATAAACAAAATAATATGGAGAAATACTAACCCAAAACATGAACTACTTACTAGAATGTAGAGAGTGCTTAGAAGAATTAAAGCTTGAAGCTTGAATCCATATGAGAGCAAGTTATGAGTTCACAGAAAGGTGAATATGATAAATGGGATACAATGAGGAGTTTACAGAGAGTGGCTTGAGTTTTGGTGGAATAGGAGATGGGGTTTACGCCCCTAGTAAGGAGATGGAGTTTGATAGAGTTCTTGCTTAGTTATCTGATGTATAATATATGTTTATCCGTGAAAGCCTTGAAAATAGTTGAGATGTTGCATCATAAAGTCAAATGTATTTGTCTTATTCACACTTTATGGTCGTAAACCCCATGAAATGGAGTTGTTTACGGCCTAAAAGCCTCCTAGAATTGTGTTCATGGTCAAAGTGCCTTCTAGGATGGAGTTTACGCCCACAAGATGGTCCACCAAAGGAGTTTACGCCCTATATCCTCCTAGGATGATGTTCACAGCCTAGTTAAGGTTCCATGAAGTAGTTCACGGCCAAAGAGAGTCCATAAGGGGTGTTCACGGTCTAGATTCCTTTCCTTTAGGTGTTCACGACCAATGTGCTTTCTAGGATTGAGTTCATGGTCTTAGGTGGGTCCTATGGAAGTGTTTATGGCCTTAGCTAATAGTAAACCCAAACATATTGTCCTTATAATTCAAGTGTCCAAATTGTGGCACAATTACAAGCTTTTGTGTCTACACCATGTGATCCTTGTTTGATTGCATTGTAGATTGAATTCTCAATTTATTTGTCCCACTTTTTCTTGCTTAACTTGTTTACTTTTCTAAGAGATTACCTTACGTGCAACTTTCAAAGTGTTTACTTCCTTATACATGCACTTATGCTCTCATGGTTTTCAAGGTTCTTATTGTAATAGGGATACAATTTAGACCTTGCCTGGTCCAAATAGTTTGGGTTGTCACATCATCCCCCCGTTAGAGGGAATTTCGTCCCGAAATTTTGTAGGAGTCATTTTTACAGACTAGCGAAAGGTGGGGGTACTTTTGCATCATTTGATTCTCGCGTTCCCATGTGAATTCAGGTCCGCGCTTGGTATTCCATCTGACCTTCACGATGGGGATGCGGCCTTGTTTCGTGCGCTTAACTTCTCTATCCATAATTTCGATAGGCTGCTCAACGAATAGGAGTGTCTCGTTCACTTCAATCTCACCTAATGGAGCCGGTGGGGGTTTGTCTGATAGACACTTCCTTAGGTTCGACTCATGGAATACAGGGTGTACATTACTGAGTTCTGAGGGTAGTTGGAGTTTGTAGGCTACCTGACCGATCCGGGCAAGGATCTCGAATGGTCCGATGTATCGGGGATTTAGTTTACCTTTCTTCCACATCGTATCACCCCTTTCCAAGGGAGGACTTTTAATAGTACCATGATTTCCTACTTGGAACTCCAAAGGCTTTAGTCTGCTATCTGCATAACTCTTTTGTCGGTCTCACGATGTTTGGAGTCGTGCTCTGATTTGGACTATTATTTTCGTTGTTTCTCGAATAATCTCGGGTCTAGTGAGTGTGCTATTGGGCATTTGTCCTCTTGACATCTGGGTGTCTCCCACCTCAGCCCAACAGAGGATGATATGCACCACCGGCCACGCAGGGCCTCAAAGGGTGCAACTCCTATGCTATAGTGGTAGTCGTTGTTATGTGAGTACTCGATTAGAGGCAGGTGGGTATCCCAAACTTTGTCTATGTCTATTATACATGCTTCTCTTCGGGACGTGGGTTCTTGTTTACCTTGATCTCGTCGAGGGGATTTCCAGAGATTCGGTGGTCAGACACTTATGAGTGCTGAATACACGGAATGTGAATTGTTCGAAACTGAGTTCCTATGATAACTAAATGCCGTAGGTTACCGGACCTATCCTGGCGAGGACTTTCGAATGGTCTACTAGGTATCGTGCTCCTGGTGTCCTAGAAGTAGAGTTTTCCTGGGCCTTAAGAGTTGGCACCATTGTCACCAAAGTTGAGGTTGCGTGTGGTGTAGCTGACCTTATGAGTCTTAGGTTACTTTGGGAGTTCTCTTCCTATAGTGTTCCGAGCTAAAGATGGATCGGCCTCTGCCAGTTCCTTGCTGTTGGTTGAACAAGTCTCTGATTTGGGTAGGGAGTATCGATCCTTGAGGATGGGTTTATTTGACCTATTAGCAGTTAGCGACCTTATGGGCAATCCGTTTTCCCTTTTCTTAAGTCAGGCGGGTGTCTACTGAGGTTAGGGGCTTGGTCTGGTAATTTCCTTTCTTATTAGGTCGTTCTATTGATCGGACAATATTTGTTCTTGTGTTGGTGCTAGGTGGTATCGAGGGTTTGGTTATTGAGATGGTTCCAAAAGTCGAGGTGATTCTATCTCCGCTTAGCACATGGTTGAGGTTTCCAAAGGGATTCTGGTAATATCTGGGGGAAGGTTGGAAGTCTTTCGGATTCCCTTGATGTCTTTTGTTTCTTGCTTTTAATCTTCATTGGGGCTAGGAAAGAGCGTGACATCTCTTACACAGGAGCTCATGGGTTTGGATGCTAGGGATTTGTCGTTACAGGTTGGAAGAGTTTTGTTATTCGGTTGTGTAAGATGGAAGTCTCTTTGCAGTGCTCGAAGCTGGTAAAGTGAGAATCAAGCCAGTCCATGCCAATTGATGACGTTGGACTCCTTATTATAACAGATGTTACGTCGATTGGGAAGTAATGGTTGTTAGGAATGATAGGGTGTTCTACGTTCATGTTCTCATCACTACTAGTTTCGTTTTCGTTGTTACTATTGCGTCTATTCAGTTCCTGCTTGCTGGGGGTTTTATTAATACGAGAGCGCTGATATAAAGCAATGGGATTCGTAATCTGAACTCTGCTAGGTTTTTCTATTATAGATGGGCGTGACTTAACCGTACGTACTTAGGATTTTAAAAAGATAACTGACTGCGTGGTTCTGCCCTAATCAACATTCAGACCAGGGACAGGAAAATAAGGCGGGATCACACACTCTTAGTTTGTGGAATCCTAACTATATATGATACTAACATTCATATGGAACCATCATGGTCCTTTCACAAGGATCTCTAGTTTCTCCGTGATTTACAGGATTTTCTCGAATGAGGAAATAGTTTTTGATTATGTTTTTAATTGACAAAACCTTTTTGTGAAAATTTGATGCATAAAGTTTATCGTGGGAACGTACCAAAAACCTCGGTAGGGTTCCTTGTCGCCTCTTCCTGTCTAGTTGTTAACTCCTCCGCCATTCATCTCTGTTGGACAATCTCTCTTGAAATGTCCTGCTGCACCGCATTTGTGACATGCTGGACTTACTTCTGGGTTGAGGGTCGGAGTGACGCATGAGGATGGGGCCCTACAGTAGCGGGAGGTGTGCCCCATCTTGTTGCACCTTCTGCAACGAAATTCCTGGCAGGCTCCCCGATGATGGTATTTGCACTTGTTGCAGTGTGGAAAGTTCCCAAGATATGATTTTCTCGATGTGGGAGGAGTAGGGTTAGTAGGGGTAAGGACTGCTCCCGCTTGTTGCCTCATGGTAAGCCTCTGAGTCCAATTGCCTCCTTTTTCGTTCCTGAACTTTCGCTTCATGACCTTAGGTTTGGAGTTTGGGGTGTCTTGGTAAGTCGTCCTTCGTTGGTTTCCTTGGTTATTATTACAGTTGAAATTATTGACACCGCTTCCATTTTCGTTTGTGTTGTTGGCATTGAGGTATGCCATGACAGCTGCCACGGCAGCCGTTACAGTGGTTTGGAAAGTGGCGGAATCTATTCATAGGACCGGTGCTTCGCCGGGGTGTTGGTTGTTCTCATGAGAGGACATGATTATGTTGCATGATGGGAAACAGGTTCGTGAGTAACTATGGTTATTTCTAGTCATATCTTATCTATGATTATAGAGATGAACTTATGCATGTACGCATATAAATCACATGTTTCGTTATACGTTTCTCGTTGTTTTCGACCTACATCCCTACGATGTATTTACGATTGAGAGTAGAATTAAGCATCACATGAATGTTATGTTTTATCGGGATATGGTATAGCCATCTATACAATGATTAGATTTATATCACATGGGTTCTTGGAGGGCGTACCTCTCTTGGGTTACTATTACTGGTTGTGGTTTAAGACATTATAAGTCTCAGGCGAATAGTATGGGGATTCTCCTATGCCGAAATAGCGCACAAAGTGCTCGGCCATTTTACTCATTTCATGAGCGGCCCCTTCCGCTCCTTGCTCTGCCAAGGCTGTCCTAGTATCAGTTATAATCAGGTGTCGTCTCAGGGTGGTCACTTCCTCCTTTATGGAGTGTAAACGGTTCGTGCAGTTCTCTAGTTCTACTGGTTGGTTCCATAAGGCTTTGGAATGGTGTTCTTGTTATTCGTGGGGAAGTCGGATTTACATTGTCGTATATCAAACTTTGCCTTCGATATCCTTTAGTACACGATGGAGAGTCGTAAACTGAGGGTCTAGACGGATCACTTGTGGCCCAAACGGGGGTGGTGCTTGAATTGTGAGGGTGTTGGGGATCGAAGCACGGTGCACCTCGATTGTGGATGGGATTGTCTTTTGTGGGAATGCATCCTGAACCTGGTAGGTGTCAATCACTACGCTTGTCTTTGCGTGGGTATTGTTTTGTTACTAGGTACGTCTATTCCAGGGGCACTTATATTAGGTGTTTACGTATCTGGGAAGAGAGGGGTGAAAGGGTCTCTTGCCAATAGGATAAAGCTCACTAGGGGTTTCCTCGACGCTTTCATCCTTGCTTGGCTCTTATTCAGAATCTTCCCTTTCATAATCCATCTCTTGGCATTCCTTAGGATTTCACCTCTGGGTTTTCCTCATGGGCCTCTTTTGGTCCCTCCTTGGCCCATTCGCAAGTTACCGCGACAGGGTAGTAGAGGTCTTTGTGAGGAATTTATGTTGTTCGTACGAGAATCGGGGTGTAGGAAATACGGGGAAGATTTAGGTGTGGGGGTTTATGGTATCCTAAAATACTCCTATAGTATTTTAAACTTGATGTTCAATTCTGATGTTCTCTTGCATGTATAGTTGGTAGGTTTTAGGTTTGTTGCAACACCACCATCACTCCCAAGCACATGTTGGTCATATCTCAAATAAATATAGTTGATCAGGCTATATTTATCCCAGATATGATTACATAACTGCCTAGGTTTGACTGTAGTGTTCAACCTTTAGTTACTTTTGTTTTCTTCTTATCATGATACTGTGCTAGTAAATATGTATACTTTTAGTCAGAGTGTTTTAGTCCCATTGTATTTATAGTTGTATATCTTGTATGGCTAGATATACTAGTTCACTATAAACAATGTAAGTATGTATACTTTTAGTCAGAGTGTTTTAATCCCATTGTATTTATAGTTGTATATCTTGTATGGCTAGATATACTAGTTCACTATAAACAATGCTCTGATACCAATCTGTCACACCCCCGGACCAGACGGCGGAAATGTCCGGAGGCGGGTGACTTCATTGTGCAGTATCATAATAATTGAATATAAATGCAACATAGCAAAATCCAAACATCATACATTGAGATAACAAACTTACATTGTTTACATATTGTGTTTGTTCTTCAAATTACACGAAAGAGACATAAGTAAATAAATTCCAAACTACAGCAAAATAATCCTGAATCCGCGTCCCTTTAACCTGCTTATTGATTTCCTGAGAATACAAGTCGTTTGAAAAGCGTCAACTAAAAAGTTGGTGAGTTCATAAGCATTTTCGTATGAAACTGGTGATAGTTTAGAAATCCAGAAAATTCCAATGTTTTCTTATCAAAACAGTTGTAAGTCTTGTTTTCTATCTAGTATAGTTGCATGCGTGTATTTCAGTTTATCATCTTCCGAAATTGTGAAATCGTTTTCTCCAGAAAATCCTATATTTTCTTGTATAAAATAATTGTAAGTTCTGTTTCCATTTGAGTATAGTTACATGTGTGTGTCTTAGTTTATCGTTTTCGAAACCGTATAAAATCGTTTACTCCAAAAAATCCTATATTTTCTGATATACAAAATGGTAGTCTAAACCCTAAGACTGGTGAGGTGTGAGAAATCAACAGGCGATTGTGGACATTCCGCACAACGCAAATGGACGATCAACACAACGAATGTGGACAATCACTACCATGCATAGGGGACAGTCAACACAATGTGCCAATTTATTTGTAAGGTTTTCCCTACATAAATTTCTAATTAATATTATCATATTCTAGTGAGTCGTTATAACCATACTAATATGACGGAGGCCTGTCTTGGTGTTTCTCAGGAGCCCAAATCGATTAAAGACATTTGTCACCCTAGACTGGCCGGTCTAGCTGTAGCGAACAGCGAAGGTGCGGGGTGTCAACCCCGTATAGATCTATACACAAATTCCCGCTCTCCCTCTAGGAGACTCTAGTTACAACTCTTTACAGGACTTTAAACGTACACTAATATATATATATATATATATATATATATATATATATATATATATATATATATATATATATATATATATATATTAGGTACATTGGAGATTCGTCTGACTATAATACTAACAGGTTTTTGAGCAAATCGTGAAAATCCATTATTGATTAAATAAATAACAATAGTTATACTCGTTGACTAGATCTATCGTTTTCGTTTATTGAGGATAATCCACTTGGAATCATAATTATAAAAAATGACCCAATATTATCGGTATTGGCAAAAATGGCCCTTCTTTTTATAAAGTATCAAATAAGACCCATATTTGCCAAAAGGTGTCATAAGTGGCCCAAAACTTGGTGAATTGTTGAAAACGGCCCATTTCTTCTAAAATGTTCATTTTAGACTTATATTTATGAAAATATTCAAAAAGGCCCTTGTTTATCCAAAAATTTCATTTTTGATCCTTTAAAATTGAGATGTTCAATAATTCTTCAATTTTATTCCATTTTCCAAAATGGTCCTTATATATATATATATATATATATATATATATATATATATATATATGTGGCCGAAAATGGTCCCCAAAATATCATTAATACTCCAATTTAACCATTTCCAAAATATTATGTTTAACAATTTGTTTAAACAATTTTTGGAGCAAAACCCTATGATTCTTGATATAACAATTTATGATTTATATTTCATAAACATATTAGTTTTTGTTTCTAACTTCTACTTTGTGATATATAGTTCAAAACCTTGAGACTTGCTAAAAATCTCGAGTTCTTGAACCAATATATATAGGGTTCATAACTTTAAGCACATAAATCATATCATACATGCATAAACAAGCAATTATACTAAAATTTCACAAGACCCTTAACTTGTATCCTCCCCCAAAACCATGAAAACATCAAAAAGAGGGGTATGAAGCTCGCCTTGGTTTGATTTGGTGTGTGATTTTGGAGAGGTGATGAGAAGTTTCAAGTCCTAACACTTAAAGAGTTTAATAACTCTTTGAAACTTAGTATCTCCTAGAAACATCACCACATAATATCTTGTGTAACTATGATGAAATAAACAAAATAATATGGAGAATAACTAACCCAAAACATGAACTACTTACTAGAATGTAGAGAGTGCTTAGAAGAATTAAAGCTTGAAGCTTGAATCCATATGAGAGCAAGTTATGAGTTCACAGAAAGGTGAATATGATAAATGGGATACAATGAGGAGTTTACAGAGAGTGACTTGAGTTTTGGTGGAATAGGAGATGGGGTTTACGCCCCTAGTAAGGAGATGGAGTTTGATAGAGTTCTTGCTTAGTTATCTGATGTATAATATATGTTTATCCGTGAAAGCCTTGAAAATAGTTGAGATGTTGCATCATAAAGTCAAATGTATTTGTCTTATTCACACTTTATGGCCGTAAACCCCATGGAATGGAGTTGTTTACGGCCTAAAAGCCTCCTAGAATTGTGTTCATGGTCAAAGTGCCTTCTAGGATGGAGTTTACGCCCACAAGATGGTCCACCAAAGGAGTTTACGCCCTATATCCTCCTAGGATGATGTTCACGGCCTAGCTAAGGTTCCATGAAGTAGTTCACGGCCAAAGGGAGTCCATAAACGGTGTTCACGGTCTAGATTCCTTTCCTTTAGGCGTTCACGACCAATGTGCTTTCTAGGATTGAGTTCATGGTCTTAGGTGGGTCCTATGGAAGTGTTTATGGCCTTAGCTAATAGTAAACCCGAATATATTGTCCTTATAATTCAAGTGTCCAAATTGTGACACAATTACAAGCTCTTGTGTATACACCATGTGATCCTTGTTTGATTGCATTGTAGACTGAATTCTCAATTTATTTGTCCCACTTTTTCTTGCTTAACTTGTTTACTTTTCTAAGAGATTACCTTACGTGCAACTTTCAAAGTGTATACTTCCTTATACATGCACTTATGCTCTCATGGTTTTCAAGGTTCTTATTGTACTAGGGATACAATTTAGACCTTGCATGGTCCAAATAGTTTGGGTTGTCACATAAAGTACCTGAAACAACCAACAAACTGTAAACTAATGCTTAGTGAGTTCCCAGAGCATACCCCACATAATCCACATAATCATATAATTCATATCAGTCACATAAGCCATGCATATAACATATAGGGATGTCGTGGGCTCCCCCAGGTTCTTACTCCAGGATGTCGTGGGCTCCCCCCAAGGTCTTACACCTATGTGTCATGGGCTCCCCTATGGTCTTTACATGGAAATCCATGGGGTCCCCCACATTGTCTGATATCCAAGTGTCATGGGCTCCCCCATGGTCTTTACCTGGAATGCCATGGGCTCCCCCATATGGTTTGATATCCAAGTGTTATGGGCTCCCCCCACCCCCATGGTCTTTCATGCAAATATCACAGAAACAACTAGCATACCACATAACATATAACCAACTAGTATACCACATATCACTACATCAACTAGTGTTCCACATATCACAAAACGGGTCGGCATTAGTGCCTTCGACCCATTGGTATGGTGAGGAGACTCACCTTTGTCTGCTGAACTCGAAAGCTGCTCGCCTAATAGTCTGAAACCATGAGTGTTGAACAATAATACAGTTAACCCTAAATTAGGATTAAACATAATCTGATTGAAGGACCCAATTACCTAAGCCCAAGTCCTTTTAATGGCCCAAGAGTCTTCCATTGCTAATGGGCCCAAAGTCCATATCCAAAACTATTAATGGGCCTCATGGCCCAATAAGGCCCAACTAAAATAACCATGGCCCAAAACAGATTAACCGGTCCACTAACCCAAAATATGACTAGGCCCAAAACTGCTTAAGGCCCAAAAAGTTTACAATCCCACACGAAGCCCAAAACCAACTGGGGTGCGTATGCCAAGTGTACCACTTCAATACGCTTAGCGTACTTAGTCCTTGGATGTACGCGCTGCGTACGCTATATTACGCCCATCGTACAAGCAGATTAAGCACCACTTCCATTAAGTGCTTAATACTTGATATTATAACGTCCAATATCAGATCTGAGCTCATTAAGACGTCTTAGGGCATAAAGTTGGCAACTTTATGCCCTTGCATGCTATAAGGAACTTCAAAACTTCATTTTTCACATTAGGACTTCATATAAAGCTCCAAACTCATGCATAGAGTTTAGATAACCTTCAAGCTAGCACCTTTATGCATCTAGCATGCTCACAAAACTCAGATCTAACCATCTTAGTCTTTGGATTTGCTCAAACTCCCAAGAGATAATTCATGAACACAAAATGGGACAATATAGCAAACCCTAGCTCAATCTAATGAATAAGATGGCAAGATTAAGACTTTATATCTCTAAAAGCTCCTCAAGGTGAACTAGATGTAGGATCTTAAAGCCCAATGCTACCCCAAGCTTTCTTACTAACTTCTTCTTCTTGAATAAACTCCAAAATGGCCACTAACACACTTCTATGCTCCAAAATCACACTCTCAAAGGAAAACTGAGGTAAAGGGACGAAATGAGACTCTAGAGGCTGATTAGGGTTTGGTCCAAGTGGCTTAAGGATGAATAAATAGGTCTCAAGTTCGGGTTTTAGGGTTTTGGTCCTTTGTCGCGTACGCCCCGCGTACCTACATGTATGCTCCGCGTACCTACATGTACGCCCCGCATACTCAATATTCCTTCGCGATCCTTCCTCCGTAGTATGCTAAGCGTACACTTAGGTACACCCAGCGTACAAAAGGGACCATTTTTGCCAAATTAAATCATTTCAAGGGGGTTAGAACGGTTACCTGATTTGGAGTGTTACAACATAATTGTCCTGAAACAGTTTCCTAGATTATATGCTTTTTATTGCAATTAAGAGGGGACAGTTCGATATTTTTGGAGTAATCAGTCGTGGAGGTTTACATGGAATATGCTTATTCTAGGTGGAGTGGTGGTTCTCCAGTTATCTCAATTGTTGTCTATGTTGCAAGTTGTACAACTGACTTCGAGAGCATATGCTTAGGGTGGGAGTTAGTGATGGGTTTGATATGCATCTTTACACTAGATTTAGGTCATGGCAGCATTCAAAAATAATCCTAAGTATACATGCACCCAAGATCTAGGTTTTACTATTACAACAACCTACTTTCAAAACTATGAAGTTAAACTAACAAGAGGGATAAGATTACCATCCTTTCAAGTATAATCATATATACTTGTAATCCACTTGAAGATCTCGAATCCTTGCAATCACTTGGAAGAACTAGCACCCAAAGTAAGAATGTCTCTAATGGCTCACACCCAAAAGTCAAAAACCCTAGAATATTTAAAAGAGGGGAGAGATGAATATGAGAATGAAATTCTCACCCTAGGAGATGTTAGGAACGAAATTTTGAAGGCAGAGAGGTCTTTATATAACTGAGATTACTTGCAGATAAAGCTAATTTGAATCAATTAAATAATTAGATTTAATTCATATTCAAATCATTATCCTTAACATCTATTAGGATCGATTCTAAAACCTTTCTAGAGCTCCCAAAATTGTCCACCCTCTTTGGGGATTCCGGAATGTTCTTTTTGCTCAACTATTGAACAATTATCATTCAGTCTCTGCACCTTTAAACAATTTTTGATTAATTGCAATTAATTCTATTTAGTTTCTAATTAATTTATTATCATGTGATAAATTAATAAACTATTTTCCTCACTCTCTTAAAATCTATTCTAGCTATTTTAGCTCTTGAGGACTTTATTATTGTTCTCAAAGTTATACTAATTTAGTTATGACATTGGACCCCTATTTCCAACAGTTAGATCCTTCTAGTACGTTCTCGGTTCGATCAATCGAATTCCATATCGATGAGATGACACATGTCTTCCAATGGTAGTTTTGTGACTCGTTGGAATAGGTGGATTCCTGTAAAGATTAATGTCTTTATTTGGAGAGTTATGATGGATCGAATTCCAACACTGAGGAATTTAGATAAACGTGATGTGGAAATGGAGTCTCTATTATGTCCGATGTGTAGTGGTGATGTCAGAGATGTTAGTAATTTGTTCTTCAAATGTTCTCTCGCTCATCAGCTTTGGTCAGGGATTGCGCGTTGTGTGGTATTGCAGTTCCCGGTTTTTGATTGCTTCTTGTCTATGACAGAGTGGATTGATATCCAGCTTGTAGCTCGTTTAAAGCATGCAACTTTGGACTCGGTGTGTATGACAATCCTTTGGGTTCTATGAACTTACCAAAATGATTTGATTTTTCGCCAAAACAAGTATAAGAAAGATTTTATTTTCGATAAAATTATAGCGTTTTTTTTAATTGGTTTTTTGTTAGATCGCTAAAGCTAGGAAGAATTGAATTGGACGGTTAAAAATTCAGATTCTTAACTAGTTTGTTCGTGTTGATGATTTCTATCTAGCTTTTGTTTTCATTTCATGGTTAAAAAAACGTGTAATTTACTCTTATACTTTACTAAAAAAAGTTTCTTTAGTTCGATCTAGATTAATGTTATTTTATTCCATTTTTTACCATTGCAGATTTGTAGGCAACGTGAGTGGGTTTATCGGCGAATCTATCAAGCATCACACCCTTTTCTCAGCCTCTCCAGAAACCCTCGTCTCCCTTTCCCCTCTTTCTCTCTTCCCCCAATTCTTCAGTCAACAATGACATCCCTCTTCTCCACCTTCAAGTACTCCGACGGCCTAACGGTCGTCGGAATCTCTTTCTGCACCGCCGTCATCTGCGAAGCAATCTCATGGCTCTTGATCTACCGCACCACATCTTATAAATCACTCAAATCCTCCATCGACAAAGCCTCCAAGAAACTCGAAACCATGAAAACCGATTCAACTGTCGCCGCCGCCCCCAAAAAGTCCAAAACCAAAAAAATAGATCGCGTGGAAACGTCGTTGAAGGAATCCAGCAGAGATTTGTCTCTCTTCAAGTTCAAATCTGGTGGCGTCGTTGCTTTGGTTCTGTTCGTTGTGTTTGGGTTTTTGAACAATCTTTTTGAAGGGAAGGCGGTTGCGAAGTTGCCGTTTGTTCCGGCGAGGATTGTTCAGAAGATGAGTCACAGAGGATTGCAGGGAGACGATCCGACGGATTGTTCGATGGCGTTTTTGTATTTCTTGTGTTCGATCAGTATCAGGACGAATCTACAGAAGTTTTTAGGGTTTGCACCTCCTCGTGGAGCTGCCGGCGCCGGTTTGTTTCAGATTCCGGATCCTGCCAAGACCAATTGATGATGACGACTGATGAGTGAGTTATAGATCTATTCTTCTATTCTGTTTTTTTGTCTTAAATCTTTGAATTAGATGAGCCATAATTGTGAAAATCGTGAAGCAATAATTAAGATGAATTCTGTTTACACTTGGATTCCAACATTTAGAAAACTTCAACGCTTGTTAATTCCATTATCGAGATTCACGATTTGTTTTGATCCGTGATTTTCATGATCTTCTTTCCCTTCATCGTTGAAATTAGTCATTTATTTCTGTTGTGCTAAGATCTAGATCACAAACTTATTAAATATTGATTATGATTATTCTTATTTTGAACAAGTTATATCAAGTAAACATATCTAATGATCATGTTGATTTGTTCTTGTTCATGCTTCGAACATACTCCATCTGATGATGAAGATTGATGTCATTTTCGCACTGGTTGATTAATTAGGAACTTCCAGATTTACATAATATTTTTATTATATTAATATGCATGAACATGGTTAAAATTAACCAAAATGATGAACATGATCAAAATTTAAAGCTCTTTATCACGTAACTTTAGAGCAAAAAGAACATATTTTAAACCTATCTTCTTTTTCTGAATTTGGCTCAACCCATAAACGAAATAGTTTAGTTTCAAACTTTTATTTTGTACTTAGTTAATTTATATTTATACTGTGGTTTATTTTAATTTGTTTTACTTAATTATATATAAAACTTACTAATAAATATTAAAAAGAAAATTAAATATCAAAAAAGTTGAAATGAAAAGATACTTTTTTTAGAGGAATTGCTATTTTGACACTTAAAAGTTTCTTCTATAGGTACTATAATCATGCTCTCACAAAGAAACTTTTACACTATTTAAGAATATGATGTGTATAATTTCTAAACAAATTTCTAAGCGACCTAAACATATTTAATATTCAATTAATTGAATTATGTGATTAAGAAACATATTATAATAATTAAATATTAAATTTAATAATAGAATAGAGAAATACTTTTGTTCGATTACCATTAATTTCAATAGGACAAAATAACCATGAACTTGCGCACTAAGAAATTGCAACGAATGTGGGCAGCAACGAGAGATTTTAAGCGTTTGTGGGTTGATTTATCTGATTTTATTCGGGTTAACCCCGAATCTGAAAATCTTTATAAAAAGTGACCCAAAACCCGACACTATATAAATATCAGGTTTGACGGGTTAATAGGGTCTGGAAATCAAATCCGGTTATTTAGGTTATTCAGGTTAACCCGATATGTATATAAGGTCGGGTTTCGGGTCACTTTTTATAAAGATTTTTCGGGTTCAGGTTAACCCGGTTATCCCAAATAAAATCAAATAAACCAACCTACAAACGTTTAAATTTCTTGTTTCGTTATTGTTGCCCACATTCATTGCAATTTCTTACTACCCAAGTTCATGATGATTTTGTCCACTTGACATTAGTGGTGATCGAGCAAACGTATTTCTTCATTCTATAATCTAATTTAGTATTTAGTTATTATACCCTGTTTCTTAATCATATAATTCGCATTTGATTCATTGAATATTAAATTCGTTTAGGTCTTTTAGAAATTTATACACGCCTGGTTCTAGAATTGTGTAAGAGTGTCTTTGTGGGAGCATTAGTATTCTTTCCAAATTATGAAGGTCGGTTTATTTTTTTTTCTTTTGAGTTTCTAGAATCTATTTATGTGATGGGGTCATGGACTTAATGGGGCTGTTTTCCATAACTCTTATGTTTAAGAAATCCATTTAGCTCTTTTAGGATTACTAAATCACTCATTCAGTAGCAAAAAGATCAAAACATGTATTAACTCGAACCCGACTAACCCGAAGTTTAATGGAGTCGGGTTTTGAATGAATATTTCTTAAACAAAACCCGACTAATCCGATCCGTTTAACCCGATTACGAACCTTTGTTCTACCCATTATTAAGCCAATGATGGGTTTATTAACCAAGCTAACCACACTAAACTCTTCTTTTTCAATATACTTGAAATCTAAAAAAATGAGACCATTAGAATGCTATGAAAAATAGGATCTCTTTGATATTTAATCTTGGCAGAACGAATGTCATACTGGGATTTCCAAAACACCTACATATAAGCGAAAGTGGCCGTATCAAAGCATTTTTTTAATTAGACAACTGCCTTGTAATGATCCGCCACCAAGAACATTTCCTCAACGGTAGTTGGCTATTGGGTCCGAGTTATGTCACACCATTTAGTAATTTTTATCCCCGCTTCTTTAGCTAGAGCTCAGTGGATGAAGACGTGTTGCGCTCTTTTGAGCATACCCAAGTTTGGCCTTTGCTTCCTGGTTCAAATTATGGTTAATATTATAAATATATCTTATATTTTTCGATTTTTAATATTTTTTTCTTTTTTTTTTTCTCAAAAGAACTCATGTTTTTTTTCAATTTTTTTCTTTCTAAGCCTTTTACAAGGTTTAGTAGTAATTGGTAAAAAAAAAAAAAAATCCGAAAATCCTAACATGAAAAATAAAACCTCTCATATTTGACAATTGTTTCATTTGCATAAACTTTTTCGTTTTTTTCCATAATAATATTGCTTATGGTGTGCTTAACGGGGGAAGATCAATGTTTTGATTATATATGTGTTTGTTAAGTTGAAAACCAAAAGTTTTGTATCTTCTAACTTAGATGTAATTGTATAACAAATGGTTATGTAGTTGCTAATTTAAAGATCGGAAGTTCTGCGTTGGTTAACCTGGATGGAATTGTATTGCAAATGGTTTTGCATTTTCTAATTTGGAGACCGAGTGTTCTACTTTTGCTAATTGAAGGTTCTATATTTTCTTATTTGAAAATAAATAACAATGAAATGATAAGAAGTTTGTTGACTATGTGATTATTGATATGACTATTGATTAGAAAAACTTAGAGTCTCAAATAAATCATAGGGAAATCTCTGTAAAGTCCTTACATTTTGGTCTCATATTCAATTAAGTATATATAATTTTTTTGACCTCATATTCAACACTTAATCATATATATATATATATATATATATATATATATATATATATATATATATATATATATATATATATATATATATATATCCGATTAAGTGTTGAACACCGGTTAAATTATTCAATCGTGGACACTTTTTTAGATTAACTGATTTCACGTTTATGTGACACATATAAAGTCCTTACATTTTGACATCATATTCAATTACGTCCCTAAACATAACACCTACGTATGCAGGTAACATGTTGTAATACCGACTAACCTACAAATTTTCCATAGTTGATAACCAGTATTCGGGACTTAATATATATATATATATATATATATATATATATATATATATATATATATATATATATATATATACTCTAATAAATGAAAATCAATATGCCACATGTCATTCTTTCATTACTTTTGACACTTGTAGTTTTGTAATTTTTTTGGATTAATAAAATCCAAATGTCAAATTCTAGGTTTTTTCAAAATTTAAAATTAAAATCTACATAAAACTTTATTTAAATAAGTAATGTATTAAATGTTTTAAATATGGTTTATTCATTTCTTATTTTAGATCCCCAATTTCCATCTATACTTATACGTCCTTGATTTGCTCAACAATTCACAAAGAAGGATTTCAAGATTTGATTCTCACCATAATCTTTCATTTTTTTCTGAAAAAAAAATCAAATTTCAACTGAACATTATAATTAAATAAAAAAGTCGCAGCATCAGTAATGACATTTACAAAACCATTTATAAGATGAATTTCAATTCAATCTAATATTATGTAGTTTGTATGATTAAAAAATAATTTGTATATATCTTAAAAATATCAAAATATATTATACGAAAACTTTTTCATAATGACACCAACAACATGCTTATCTAGCTTGTATTTGTTTTTTTTTTATTTTACAAATAGAATTTATTTAAACATATTTTTGAGAATAACAAAATAATAGAAGTTATTAACAAACTAAATTATTTCACTATAATTATTTTAAATAAAACAATAATATTAGTCATATTACTATATATGATTGTAGTTTTTTTTCGAATATTAAAATTTGTATTTGATTGTACAACACGATGATTTTATCATTAGTCTCAAGTTAAAACACATTGCTGATATTTTGATATTGAAACCTTAATATTTAACTTTTGTTTTAAATAACCCGTGTATTACACGGGTTTCACACCTACTATATATATATATATATATATATATATATATATATATATATATATATATATATATATATATAGAGAGAGAGAGAGAGAAAGAGAGAGAGAGACTTAACTTAATATAAGTTTAAAATGTAAATTTATAGGATATTTCCATCGGAGTTCAAAAGTTGTCTTTGTGTTTGACTATATGTACATACAATGGAATAAATATATGTACATACAAACATGTATACTCAATGTGATGAAAGAAAATTCCCAAACTAGAAGAAATGAATAAACAAATATGGGCATTTGGATGCTTATAGTCATTATTTGGCCATGATTTATTCTTCACCTTCAACAAAACAATTATTGTATACGGATAAAATTGTTGTGTACGAATAAACAAATTTAGTCTTTTTTACAAATTTAATTTTCTACAACTTTTTTATAATGGTTTATAAGATTTTATTTTCTTTAACTTTTTTTTTATAAATTTCTAATCTACAAGTTGGTTGCTAATTTGCTAATGTATATGAGGTATTGCAAAAGTTGAAAAAAGGTTAAAAAAATATATTGTAAAAGAAAATTTTTTAATAGTTGAAAAATAAATTAAGAAAAAAATCTTATAAACCATTATAAAAAAATTCTTAAAAAAAGTTTGGAAAAAAAAAACTAAATTTGGGAAGAATTCATAACAAAATTTTAAATTCAGATCAAATTTGTAATAAAATTTAAAATTTAGGTCAAAAATATAAATTTAAAAAAAGATATGACGTATTAAATTAAACCTAAGATAACAATAGCCATATAAAAAACATAAGTTGATTTCCCTTTTAAAACATAAAATCAATTACTTGACAACTTTAAATATTCTGAAAAATTAATTTCCAAAAATCAGTGATAACACATCTCAGATAATAGTCGGATATGATATTCCGATTTGTACCAAAAAATTGTAAATAATGGAACCCTACACTCAAACAATCTAATGTGGTTTGGTCATTAACAAGACTCTTAACCAAATATACAGAATGAAAAAGGAATTCACGTCTTTTGAGCTAATCCTACCCCACAAATTTCCTTATTTCCATATGATAAAAGACAAAAATTACAACTTTTATCAAATTTACAGCATTGCCACGCAATTACACCCAAAAATATCAAAAACATTTGAAATATAAGTACTTTTCTATTACGGATAATTTGAAATATAAGTACAATCATACAATGCTATTATGGATGATAAACAAGAACACTTTAACACGTTGCTATTTGAATAAATGGGCGAGGGCAGGATCATTTAGGTCAAGATCTAACCATCCATTCATCCTCATGTAATCGATGTAATGATCTGGTGGTTTAATGGCACGAGGTTTTGAAGGAACATACCCATGAATCCTCTCCAAATCTTTGGCAAGCCAACGAACATATGCAGAGTCCAATGGAGGCACAATCTTTATCACTACTTCTTCTCTTTCCTTTCCCTTTTCCTTTGCAGATATGTTTCCCATCTTCAATCTGACAAAACATTTTTTTATCAGCAACTCATTCATGTCGAATCGGAAAACATGATTGATTCCCCTAATCTATTTGATAATTCAGTGTAGAGTTGATAAAACTGTGCTCCAATTTTGATTTTTGTGACTAACCTAATAATAAAATGAAAATTTGGTTGCAGGAATTTAATCGAGATTAAATAGAAAAAAGATCTGCGATTCTGTGCAATAGAAACAGATACAGATGGATGTTCGACCTAAAACTAAAACAAAGGCAAATTTGTGAATTGTGAACTGTAAATCGGAAAACAACCGAAATTAACGTAACGTAGCATTCGAAGATGATATGAATGAAGGAAGGCAAATTGATTAATCGGATAGAGAAAGTAGGTAAAAGATAGATAGTCCAAGTGAAAGAAAATACCAGAGAGTTACAGACGATGATGATTGATGATTGATGATTTGATGGGGGTAGAGAAACACAGGTGGCCTTTCCAAGACTACAACGGCGAGCTCTGTGTTGGAAGGGCTTTTTTTAAATAACAAAAATTAAAAAATAAATAAAAATTGTTCGAGCCTTCGAGGGTCTTATTTGAAAAAAAAAAAAATCGAAGCTTTTAAATTTATAAGCCTTTGTGACGACTATTTTTAATGATTATGATATCGACCTGGAGAGAGTGGTATGTAGGATTTTTTTAGTTTTTTTTAACTTCGTGTAAGTTTAGCATGTCTAACATAAAAAATAATAATAATAATAATAAATAATAAAAAAATAAAATGGTAGTGTGCCAATTTAATAGTTTGATTTTAAGAGATAACATTAAGAAAAATAAATAAATGCCAATTAATCACGACACTCCTTTCCATTTTTTCTCTCATTTCTCACTAAAAAAGTGTTGTCATACTTACGACACGTCATCTTCATTACATGTTCACTACCACACTAGTACTCCTTAGAAATGATTACCACTCCACATTACTTATTTTTTTTAATTTTTATTTTTATTTTACATTAGATTAAGCAATCATATTGTGGTCGTTTGGACCATTTCGAAAGCAAGCAATCATATTGGGCGTAAACATACGTAGAGAGGTTTACTCCACATTACATCCACTAGCGGACATGTCCGCCACATAGGATTTCACATGTGGCTTTGTATGCCATATCAAATGGCCTAATAAAATTTTAAAAACAAAATTATTGGTTTGAAACTAAGTAAATTGAAAAACTATCATATCATAGAAATATAATAAACTTTTTCATTTAAGTTTATATATATATATATATATATATATATATATATATATATATATATAATAGAAAATACATAAAAGTTTGGAAACCCTAAAACCTAAAAAATCAATAGTAATACATAGAAAAAATTATTTTAAGATATCTAATCTTTTTTTTTTTTTTTTTGACTTTACAGGCTAAAAATCGTAGGTTTTGGAACAAATTCGTTGAAAAAAATTTGAAATTTTTTATATAAAAAAATTATTATTTTTTAATTTTCTTTAAGAGGTTTTATAAAAAAATTAGTGATTTTTAAGTTTGTAAAGTCAAAAAAAAAAGATATCTCAAAGTATTTTTTTATACATTTTTATATGCATTTTTCTATTGATTTTCCCAAAATATATATATATATATATATATATATATATATATATATATATATATATATATATATATATATATATATATATATATATATATATATATATACAGAGAGAGAGGGGATCGGGTGAGGACTCGAGAGGACGCCTTAAAAAAATTGAAAAAAAAAATACAAATCATAAAATCGAGCATAATACTAAATCGGAGAGAAAAAAGTTGGAAAAAAAATTTGGATCATTAAAATTGAAGCATGAATCATTTTTTACGATCCATGATTCAATTTTTATAATTTATGATTCAATTTTAATGATACAAAAAAATTTTCATTTTTTTTCTCCTGGATATAGTACTATGCTCGATTTTTTGATTTGTATTTTTTTTAGATTTTTTTAAATTTTTTTAAGGTGTTCTCACGAGTCCTCACCGAAAAGAGAGTCATCACCGGAACTGGACCCTATATATATATATATATATATATATATATATATATATATATATATATATATATATATATATATATATATATATATATATATATATATATATATATAAGGAAAATCTTCATAAATGGTCCATGTGGTTTCCAAAAAAATCTAGTCCCCTCCTTAACTTTTTTTTTATGTCTTTAAGCATTATCCATATGGTTTCCAAATATAACGTTTTACTTCCAAAATTTTAAAAAACATAAAAGAGACAATTGCTCGTACCTTGTTTTGTGTTGCTTGAATCTTGATGTGTTTTGCATGGTACATGAAATTCAATGTGTTATTTGTTAGGAATATGTGAAAACAAGTATGTTCTTTCTCACGAATATGTGTTTTGAAGGATCATGTAGTCAATTAGGTTATCATAAATTATTTCTAAGGATAATCCTACAATATAGCCATTTACATTGTGTTTATCTTTGTGAAAATGAACAACTTCTATTTATTGTTTGTTTTTTTAGAAAACAGAAGACATAAAACAAATGTTTGTGTTGTAGAAGATATAAAAAATAATTTCTAAAGTTTGAAGGCATTTCTAACCCTTAGCTTTTAAAGTTCATCATCTTTTCCGATTTGCTTTTCAATTGTTTTTGTCGATTTATTTTTTTTGTTTTGATTTGTTTGTTTTTTTTTCCGATTTGACTTTTTTGTTTGCTTTTTTCAAATTAATTTTTTTATGATTTTTTTTTTGTGTTTTTTTCATTTTGTTTTGATTTGGATTTGAACATGGTTTTTATTAATTTTCGAAACATGATGTTTTTGAAGATGATAATGGTCGTAGTGGACGATGTGGTGGTAGTAATGACTTCGATACGATTACGGGCAGATGATGATTTCACTTAATTTATTATATATACATAATAAAAAATAATATTAATTTGCAGACTTTTGAAAAACAAACCGTCAATAAACAGTCAATACAGTAAACTTCTGATCCACATATTCTTCTATAGACTTGGGAAAAGACTGCATACATTTTACCTTTTCAAAACCAAACACCACTTTAATGTCTCCGGCACAAGAACAATAAGCAACATACCACATTTGTATTTGGATGTTCAAGATTTTAGGAGTTCAAGAAAGTAGTGTATTATATGCCATGTATCAAAAGTTGCTAGGCGGATACTAGGTATATGTCAACTAGGAAGTAGCGAGCATTCGACATAGTCGGGGAGTACTCGCATAAGATAAATTTCTTAAAATCAAAATTACCTGAGTTTGATTGACTGAGTTTCTAAGTAAGACAGAAATACGACCGAGTTTGACTAATTTCTAAAAAATCGTTATATTACATGCCCAAATTCCAAATACTCAACTAGGTTAACCGACTTTTACAACATTGATTATATGTTATATATATACTCATATAGCTTCATTTGGTTGCTTATTTATACAAGTATAATCTTTTCTATTTCGCTTACTTTGCAAGAAATATAATTTATAACAAAATACCAAATACGATGAGTCAAAAAGACAAAATTGCAAAAATGGTCCCTGTGTTTGGCAAAATTCTGTAGTTTTGGTCCAAAACGAAATGTTGGTGCACCACTGGTCCAATTTTAGATACCTTGTGTGGTTTTGGTCCCTATGGTTGTATTTTCTTGTGTTTTTGGTCCAGATCCCACTAAAATGACTAATATGCCCCTTAAATAATTATATTTTAATTTCTTTTATTTATTTTCTTATTCTTATAATAAAATGAAAAACAAACAAAATAAACCCACCTCTCTCTCTCTCTCTCTCTCTCTCGCCTGCTTTCATCTTGATCAGATAGATCAAACGGGAATATGTGGCAAAAAAAAGTTAATTCATCCCTAAACTATATAGTGAACACAAGAACCCACCCACAATCAACCAGATTTGTTACCAATCGTGATTTGCAAGTTTGAGATTCAACAAAAATCGAGACTCATCGTTGGGTCTCTTGGTCTCGACCTGTTTCTTCGTCCTCTGTCATGAACCACTGGCTGTAGTGGTGCTTCAGTGAGCCATCGAGACAGCAGCCTCACCTCTCGCACATCTCTTCTTCTCCCGTCAAAGCAAACACCACTGGACCACCTGCGACGTCCTGCTTCTCGTCTGAACTCTTTTCTGGCCTCCTTCCCTTCGAAAACCCTAGCCACACCGATCCCCCTTCCTTCGCATCCTTCTTCTGAGACAGAAGAGCACAAGATCTGCTCAAGCAGCCATTGCTGCCCTCGCTTCATCCTTCGCTCCGGATGAGTAAAACACCAAGAGGCGGCGATTTCTCTTCCCGATGAAAGATAAAAGGTGACGGCCTCTTGTGTTGCTCGCCCCTACTCGCGAATTCGGCCACTGGACCATCGATCGACCTTGGGGCTATTCCAATTCGTATTTCTTTTTCTCCATCGGACGAGGATCTTCATAACTTTGTGTATTTTGTGTGTGTGTGTGTGTTTAAGAAGACGAAGTTAAAGAACCCAGATGAAGATTTAGAGAGAGAGAGAGAGAGAGAGAGAGAGGATGGTGGTGGTTTTTTTTATTTTGAATAAAAATAGATAATAAAAAAATGGAAAAAAAAATTATAAGGGCATAATGGTCTTTTTAAGTAGATAGGGACCAAAAACAATAGAAATATCCAATTTTGGACCAGTGGTGCACCAACATTTCGTTTTGGACCAAAAACACATAAAATTGTCAACCACAGGGACCATTTTTGCAATTTTGTCATTCAAAAACCAAATGAGTAGTTTCCACTTTCCACTTTCCATTCACCACACTTTTTTTTTTTTGTTTACAAACAAGTATATGTGCAAGACCATGTAGCCTTTAGCAATGAAAACCACACCATTAATGTTTACAAAGCAACCAAATACTCGCACAATCAATCAACCTCACTGACTTAATTCAGACAACACCTTGATTCATTAGCTTCACGACTTGTTCAGACATCATCTTAAGCTCATTTGCAGCAGCAGAGGCTAATTCATTGGCGTATGCACTCTCTTCTCTCAGCCTTTTGTTTTCACTTTCTAATTGCTCTTTTGACTCTGTAATCTTGGCTACTTTCTGTTTGAGTTGTTCAATCTCAACTGCCTGATTAATTAACATGAAATTGGTAAATTATTTAAGTATGTTATTTTTTTGGGTAGTGGTCATATGGAAACAAACCTGTGCTTTAATTGTTGTATTTTCTGAAAGAAGTTGTTTCAAGGCTTTGATTGTTTCTTCAAGTCCTTTACATTCATTGTTCTGAGGAAACACAATATTTTTTAAGTAAAAATATTAAATTAATAATAATGTACAACTTCAGTTTTACCTTTCCGTTTAGCTGCTCTTGGATTGCTTCACTATCTGTGAGTACTTCAACCTGATAGTAGAACAAACATCTTTCAATTTACTCAATTATTATATAAAATATATTAATTTGTAGTAACTGTAAGTTATATAAAAAGTCAACCTGTTGCAAGGGCTCTGATGTAGATTCTGATGGAGAAGAGTAAGAAAGTCTTCTGGATTCAACAATAGCAAGAGTATGAGTATTTGCTGGAGGTGTAGGAGTAGGATTGCTTGTTGTAGACATGCCTCCACTTGATTTATCACTACCACTGGTCAAAGTCAAACCATCTCGTTTCTGGTCAAACCAAGTTAAGAACAAGATTTATCACTACTAAGTACTATCACTGATCTAAATTTAATAAAAAAAATATTTGTTAAAAAAATTAAACAGACCTGTGGCTTCTTGATCTTTTTATCATCCTTTATGTGTGTGCCTTCATTAAGAGTAACATGCAGTTGAATGTTTTCATGATCCAAACTTAAGTTGCGCCCTCTTTTTGGAAGATATGCAAGCTGCCCATTTATCAGATTATTCAAGTTAGCCTAAATTACAGTTTTCGTCCCTATGGTTTGTTGAAAGTTACACATTTCATCCCCCGTATACAGAACTTTTAACGTTTTTCGTCCCTACAGTGAAGTTTTTCAACACTTTTCGTCCCTCCTGTTGACGTCTGTATTAACCTTTAACCCCATGTAAAATGACTAATTTGCCCTTTCTCTTACATGTATTATTATAATTATTATTAAGTTTTTTAGGATTATTAAATCAATTGATATGGACAAAGTCAACTACAGGGACAAAAAGTGTTACAAAACTTCATTTCAGGGACGAAATCGTAATTTTACCTCCTCTTCCATGAAGGAATATCTGCTTCCTGGATCAGTCTGATGTGGCGATTTGGTTGAGACTAGGATCAGTCTTGTGAGACTTTGTATTTGGCTTAATAAAGCATCTTTAGCTTCTCCTTCATGCTCCAACTGATGTAACTCCTCTTTTAAAGATCGAATTTGATTTTGATATGTTTTGATAAGGGATTTTTCATCATTGATCTGAAAATATAAAGTTTTACTTTCAAAACTCTTAATTACAGATTTAATTCTCAAGTGCAAATAATTCAAATGCTCATAACCTTATTTTGTGCTGCTTGAATTTCAATGTGTTTTGCATGATGTGCAAATTTCAATGTGTTGTGTGTCTCCTCTGAATTGCTTGAAGAGGGAGTAACAGTGCAAATAAGCTGAAATAATAAATAAATAAATAAAAGATATATGGGCATTAAATAATAAATATGGAAGTTGCATAAAAGACTTACAGATACCCTTCCATGACCACTTAAAGAAGACTGAAGAAGTCTGGTTAATTTTGAGTCTCTGTATGGTATATGAGCAGCCCTCCCATCTGATAGTTTTGATATAACCTGTGACAATTTATTATTTATCACGAATCTTGTTTCCTTTTTTACCCTTGGAGATTATACTGATAAAGTAAAGAGTTAATGAAAATGATTGAGGGCTTACAGTTCCAAGAGTTAGAAGGCTTTTATTTATGTAGGCCCCTTCTTTTCTACGAATACCAGTAGTTTCAGCTTTAGAGCTCTCGGAACCAGCAAGATCTATGAGGTTCTGCAAAACAAGTCAAAATGACGATAATACCCCTGGGGAAATATGTCTAAAATGAGGTTCAGGGGCATACCAGTTGCGACAAGTTAACAGCCTCGCCTTCAATATTTTCACCACATGGGCTACTCTCGATTGTCTATACGTAAAAAGTAAAATAGAAAAGATTAAAATAAGTTATGATATTTAATATTTTAAATACTTTTGGAAGCAAGAGGTGCTGTTAAAAACTAAAACAGCAATTAAAGAGTGGAAAGAATAGATAATAAAATTTGGAATACACAGAAAATTATATTACCAGTGTAAATATTGTGTGACTTCTGCTGCTGTGCAGATTTAACTTTGTGGAAGCAACGTGTCTTTGCTCTGAATTAGCAAAAAAAAAAAAACAATGTATAAATTAAATTCCAATTAAAAAAATTAAATAACCAAAAGTCTAATGAACTATTTGTTATTACCTTCTCCAGCTGCAATAATGGAAAAGGCATGGGCAGGAGATAATACAACTTCCTGTTTTACACCTTCAACAAAGGTTCCCTGCAATTGCAAACAATAATTATTGCATAAATTTATTTTGATTTATGATTTTTGATTTTTTATAAAAGTATATAAAAGTTATACAACTTTACCTGATTGTCCTCTCTTATTCTTAGATGGTGTCCTGCTGGATTCAACAAATCATTAACAACCTGCAAGAAAAGAAAAAAAAAAAAAAAAAAAACTTGAGATAGTAACATTACAGACAAAAGGGACTCATCCATTCATACATTGACATGTGGCATGCTCTCCTAGGTCATGTATCATGCCTTATTGTTTAATGTGAATAAATTTAGTTAGACTCCAGCTTTTTGATGTGTTCATTATTGATGTTTTCTGAAATCTGGAATGTGAAATGTGTTTGCTGAGATGTGAAATTTATGTTCTTGTTTTTCTAGAAGGTTAAAATGGTAATTTTTCCAATTCAGAAGCTCACCTCATTGTATATTTCCAAATATGAGAGACGGAGGAGAAATTCGCGACATGGGGTCTGAAAACACATGAGGAAAATCAATGATTATTTCTCTTAAAACAATCAGATGTTTAGAAAAGCATATTCATACCTCTTGAATGATACAAAAAGCATCCTTTATTGCCAATGGGATAATTCCAGGGGACCTCTGGTTTCCCTGTCTTGTGTGTATGATATGAGCGAGGCAAAATAAATTCATTGGAATATAAAAATTCATTAAAATAAAAAAGTAAATTCATTGGAATACAAAAAGATACTTACATGCATAGTGTGAGTTTTCCCACTACTTGTCACACCATATGCAAAGATAGTGCCTGCTCTTATGATGGATCAAAGAATATATATAAGAAAGAGAGAGTTGATAGAAACTAATAAGACACTTGCAAGAATGATAGAAATTAAAGAAACTATTTTGTACATCAAAGATAAAACTATTAAAAGAGCAAGAATGGGAAACTATATTGATCCAAAAAATAGTATTTGAGTGAAGACATTGTGAGAGAAAAAAATACTAACAATTGGGAAAGTTTTGGATTTAATTTTGGGAAAGACAAAGTAATCATATCATGATGCCAATGCATGTTTGTTCATTCTATTGCAATAAAACATGGTTTTCTTCAAAAGGAAAAAAAAAATAACATACCATTAATGCCTTCCATAGCACCACTGACAACATGTTGGGCTGCAATATCGTATAAATGACGTGTAGTGGTTGTAGGCCCAAAAACTTGATCTAGAAATATATTTAAAGAAAAGAAATGAGATTTCAAATGCCAATAAAGAAATAGAACCTACAATACTTGTGATAACTTCAATTATACAATATGCAAAACCAAGCTAAGCGTCTACCAGTTAATGGTGGAAACATTGATCAAAGCTGATAAACTAAAGTTTTTAACAAAGAAATCATTCTTAAATGAGGATCCTAAATAGGAACTGATACTCTCTTTACATTATCAATTTTTCCATCTGATCTAGCACTTAAGCCAAGAACACTAGATGTTCAATCAGATCTCCCCACTCTCCATATATTATTTATGCCTGCCATTTCTTGGATAACTAACAGCTATACAGTACATGTGTACTCCCTGGTTAATAATAACTTCTGATATGTCCACATATGTGATGATCATGACAGGAGTGGAGGTTATGTATGCAGGGATTACAGCTTTGTGATATTTGAAGTACAAATCTGAGAATGAGATGATAAATTGTGAAAGGGGAAGTTCCACAACAGCCTCATGAAAGAATTGCTTATGTACTAGTTTGTGACATGGTCTTCAGTTTCATTACTCATTAGATGTTCAACCAGATCTCCCTACTCCAAAGTTACTTATATCAAGAACACTAGCACAATGTATGGCAGCATTTAGTTCAAGATCTGGATATGAAGTAGGGTTAAGTTGGTTATCATTGTAACCTACTTTTCTCAAATTCAAATTCCAATTCTAGAGCATGACTCCATGATTGTAAACATTGCAACAATAAATTTCACAACAAGCATCAGATTATTGTATCATACCATATGCAAAAGCTATTGAGGGAGTATTCTCATTCCGCACAATTGTTTCTCCATCAGCATACCATGCAATCTCCTCCCCTTGTCGTATTTCCCTAGGACTACTCCACACAAAATCAATTAATTTGTATACAAGTTAACCAAAAGTATATACATAAACACGCGCATATTATTCCAAATTTTTTGATACAATTTGATCACCTGAGAGGCCGGAATCGGATGGTGACTGAAACATTCTCTTTCAATCTCTCAGAATTCATTGTTGAACTCTTGGTGAAAAAGTATTCGTGCTTATTTCTAGTTTTCTAGCTGAAGAATTAGAGGAGCTCGGATTATCAACTGAAGCTTCTGGAATATGTTTAGAAGACAAAGCTGTAGAAGAAAGCGAATTGGCACATTTCAAGCTTGAATCTCCGGTTTGGATCCTCCATGGCTCGCGGCCATTGTTGAATTCACCACCAAATTTTTTCTACAGTAGATCAAGCAACACGAAAATGTAATCAGCTTACCGAAGATCTTTCTTTCAGTGCTTTCGACAATCGAGATTTAATAACAAAATAAGGATTTCGGAGAAAGATTTGAGAAGAACACAATAATGAGGTTGATTTACAGAGAGATGTGTTTGAGTGAGAGGGGTAAGTGTGGGGGTTACAACTTACAACTTGCAAACAAGTGAGTTTTAGCAGAAGCTTTTGTGCTTCCCTTGTAAGCAATTTACCCCTTTTGGAAAGTTGACCAACATTTTGAATAGTTGGATTTCAAGTATCTAATTGATTATCCGCTGGAAAATAGCTTTGAGAGTAAATTACAGTTTTGGTACCTGTATTTTGTTCCAATCTGCATTTTTGGTCTAACTTTTGAAATATTGGTATGGATGGTCTCTATAGTTTTCAAATATTGCACTGAAGTCCAAGGTCCACGAGCTGTTACCCTCTATATTGCTTAGTTAAATGTATGTTAAAGGATGAAATTGCCCTTATTTTTGTCTTTTTTCTAAATTTGTTATCATTTTATTTTTTTGTTATTTTTTAAACATATTCCAGAAGTTTCACCATTAGAGCTAATGTTCGGATATATATATATATATATATATATATATATATATATATATATATATATATATATATATATATATATAGAGAGAGAGAGAGAGAGAGAGAGTTAGGTTCATGTATTTTAAGTATTTATTGTGTGAATGTATGAATCAATGTAGACCAATCATTTCAAAAGGGTAAATATGTAATCTTACATTTAATTAATTATGGTAAATATATAAATCAATTAATATCCCTTTAATTTAGGAATATCAGTTTTAAAACCCAATTTCTAGTATATATATCCTCACGTCCGCCTCTTCCCCCTTCTTTTCTATTCATCGTCGCCCCCTAATTTGGAATTCCCTCCCAATCCCAAGTTGATGAAATTACCTTCAGTAAAATTAGGTCTATTCATTTCCGATTCCTCCCCTCGTTAAACCATTCCAGTTCTCCAACCACGTAGCCACCGTTGATCGCAACTATTTCTCCGGTCAAGTTCACCTCCTTCGTCTTCAATCACTCTCTCGATCACATTGTATCTCAATTTTCTTCTGTTTCCTTTTCATCTACATTTCTGATATCAAAGATGCTAACAGGTAATCATCTCATTATGCTATAGTTTGGTTTAGTTGATGTTGTTTTTGTCTAGGTTAATGAGTCATTACTCTTGATTTATTTGTTGGAGTTGATTAGGTCATGGAGGTTACTCGTTTCAGTCGATTTGAAAGAATCGATCGCGAACTCTCAAAATATTTGGGACGATTTGGTGTAAAACACAACAGAAAGGAAGCGAAAGTCGTACGGCTTGATTTAAGGTATGATTTACTTACTAAACACAAATTAAAAATCATAGATTAAGCTTTTTACTACACTGTGTTGTTGTTTGGTTGACTCCTTGTACCCAAAATTAACTAGAATGATCATTTATTCACTAAAACCATTGTCCGTTGATGATAATTTCTGGATATATATCGAACTAGCAGTTGAGTTTTGGGTTGATGTTTTAGAATTTGTAACAAGGAATTAGTTCAAATCTGAGTTTCTGTGTAGTAGTAGTTCTTTATTTATTACATATACATTGGAGTTGATAGAATTTCTTAATACTACATGGTTTATTTGTGTGTATATGATCTTCGTTGTTGGTTTGAAGAAGTAATTTTTAAGTAGCCTTCATGTTCTATTATCATACATATGTTATAAAATAATAAAAAATAAGAAGTAATTTTTAAGTAGCCTTCATGTTCAAGAATATTTTTATTATTTTATTGTTCTAGAATATTTTTATTTTTGAACATACTCAAACATATTCTGTCAGAATGTCCGAATTAAAAACCTTATAATTAGTAAAAATCGGATTTTTAAAATTAATAGAATCTATGATTCCTTAAAATATGCAAATTTCCTTTATTAAATCTATATTAATTGACTAAAATACCCTTCTAGTTAAATTGGATGGTATTTTTCAATTATATTTAATTCAATAATATGTATTAATCACTTTCTTAAAATAAATAAAATGATTGGCCCACATTTATGTATACAATAACACAATAATTACTTTGAATAGAATAACCTAAGCATATATATATATATATATATATATATATATATATATATATATATATATATATACACACACACACACACCATATATGTGATCACCACGACGTGGTTGATAAACACCACGTCGTGGTCTTCATGGATATCCCGTATTCTCCGAGTCAGCTTATTGGTCGAGAATTTTCCATTTACCACGTCGTGGTCTTTTGTCTTCAAGCCTTATTTTTCTTCTTTTTGCTTTAGCCCATTCATTCTTGCTTCTAGCTCCTCGTTTTGCTTCCTTTTCATCCCAAGCATGTCTTTGCTATTACGAAACAAATTTCAAACTTAATAAGTACTTTCTGTCCCAAAATAAACATAATTGTACCTAAAGAATTAGAAATATACACAAAATACATGATTAAATATGTGCATATCAATGAAACTTTTCAAATCGGTTATTCTCACTGAACTATTTGTTTTTTTGGAAAGAGACGTTCCCGCAATAAACACCTTTTTTTACTACCAGTTTGCTTTTTTTTTCGAACACTTTTTTTCCTATTAGATTTGGATACACGCCAAAATTAAAATCGGTGATCAGACAAAACCTTTCAAGGCCATAAACCATTTTCGTATCTCCCATTTTAAAATACAATCGGTTTATGCCATTTAGAGATAATATTGCGTCTGACCGTATATGATGAAGAAAAATTTTATGGAATAGCAAGTCATCTACTTGTAATGAAGGGACGTCCAACAAATAACCAAAAATGGTCCTTCTAAATGCTTCATGCCGGGTACCCTTCAATTGTTCAAATGCTTCCCATATATTACACCCCGATCCTCACCCGTGCTGAAATAAAACAAGATGAATGGTATATTTTTTTCTTCAACAACACATTAAATGCATCACACAACACCAACGACAACACAACGGGTAATAACTTTAACACAACTTATTATAAGGAAAGTAGTTGTTATTTCTAATTAAACTAAAAATTCACAAAACTGTAAAAAAAACATATAAATATGACAATTCAGTTGGAATGCAATTCATACTTTACATAAATCTACAATACAAACTATGAAATGCATCGGAAATAAGATTTACACAACAAGTTTATTTTTAGTTTTTCAACATAATTGCATCCATAAATTAACTACACATAACATCATATTTGCAACATACTAGCATGGGAAATCATCTACGAAATGCATTGTCTATCACATTTGCATAATAATAACATCATAATCAATTTCATAACAATACAATACTATGAAATGCAAAGGTACAATTTTAAGATGCATCAAAAATCAGTTTTATAATACAAATCATATTTATAGCACAATTCTATAACATATTTGCATAACACTTGCATCGAAAATCAGTTTACTACACACAATGCATGATTTACGCATCACATACTTGTACTATCACAGATCTGCAATATACTAACAATACCAAGTATGAAATGCTCTTAAAACCCCATGGCTACTTATGAAATGCTCTAAATATCGAATATAACACATAGATCTATGAAAATCGGAGGGGTAGCACCTTCGATTTTCATTTTTTTCCTATTTTTTCCAGATAATTCATAAACAAACATACCCTAAACATGGTAAATGATGATTAGAACACAAAATCAGTAAAAATCTTACCATGTTTTCGGGAGAGTACATGTTTTCATCTATAGCTCCCTCAAAGAGAGTTTTCCCCAACAAATAACTAGAAAAATGAGTGCTAAAAAGGTATTTATAGTCTCATACCTCCAGGTTTGCAGATGGTCACTTACGTCCGCAGATGGACCTTTCCATCTACGAACATACAACACTCGATGCATAAGCTTGCTTTAAACACTTATATGTTTGCAGGTATGGAGGAGAAATCGCAGATGACCCTAATCCATCTGCGATTTTAGTGGCGAAAATTGTAATGTTGGTTATTTTTGGCTATTTTTTGCAAAGTGATTAGCAAAAGTTGCTTTTTTGTAATTTTCTCAAAAATTGGTTTTAAGACACAAAATAAATTTCAGACTAATATTCCAGTACCAGACAAAATAAAAATGTTCTGGGATTTCAAGAACAAGCCTGAAATCTGATGAACAATTCTGAAATTTTAAAAAAATTATTTCGTGTTTTACTGAATTCTAACAAAATGTTAAAGAAACATAACAATAGCTATGATACAATGGCTTAAAGTGTAACATTTGATTGAAAAATCAGTTATTAAACACATTTCAAAATGGACATTTCGAACATGGATAAAAAGAGTTTTTGAAAAATATTTGGTAAAATAAACATTATATATCACCATTGAGTCTAGAATTACTTATTCCTTACTCGATAGTCATTTCGGTAAAATATATAAATTGGTCAAATGCATTTATTCTACACATTTGTGGTCATTTTTGTAAATATCTCTCTAAAATTTAATGATGCAACCTTTCGACTTGTAATTTAATATATTTTGACTATGTTGTTAAATATACTAACTTAAAAGAATTCAAGTAAACTAAAAAACTAGTTTTTTAAATAACTGAAAAAATTTAAATTCATTAGTGAACGTAAAACCTAAATCAAAATACCACATAAAAAATTTAAATTCGTTAGTGAACGTAAAACCTAAATCGAAATGTCACATAAACTTAAAGATGTCCCAAAAATTAATTTTTAAATAACCATACACACATGCATGCATACAACCATACATCTATTTTCACTTATTTTTTCTTTGAAATTTCCATATTGCAACATAACCACTTATAGATTTTAGATGCCAATGGTAAAACCAACAAATAGGAAAATGCAAAAGATATAGACTTAAAAGTTAAACAATGTTGGGCACACAATGTTTGTCATGATGGTTTCTTTTTGCTTCAATGTTTAGAATAACTCCAACCTTGACACTATAAAAAACACTAAAATGGTGTAATTTTCACACCAAATTTTTTCCCATCCAACCACACACTAAAAAAATCGCATTAAAAACATATATTCAATATAATAATAGCAAAGTAATATTTTTTATGTTTATTTATTTATCAAATTATTATGGATATCATTATCTTTCTTGAAATAGTTCCATCTACGGTTTGATATTCATATGAAACCACAACTTATTCTGATTCCACCCACGGTTTGATATTCCTTTTAAACCACGGTTTCATTTCCTAATTTCTCAACTATATTGAATAATCTTTGTTGTCAATTTTCATTTTCATTTACTTCAAGCTGAGAACCAGAAAAGAGTTTGTCTAGCGCATATTGCCCAATTTTCGTTTCAGTTTTCCATTTCCAAAATGAAGAGCAAAATGCACTTTGGATCACCGAAGGAAAGAAGAAACTGAAACCACCAATTTCATTTCTGAATTTCAGCATTCCCATTTACGTTTCTGTTTTTCATCTTAAAAATGAAGAAGATTGAAAGATTTAATAATTGGGTCGTTAGAGTAAAACAAAACCTTAATTAGTAATTGGGGTCGACGGAGGAATGAAGAAATATTGTGGCGATGAAGATTGAAGAAGGCAAGAACAAATACACATCTACTATACTAATATGTTTCTTATTTCCGTTATTTTGCAAGTAATATAGTTTACCAACAGAATACCATATAGTCATATACAAATTATTCAAAAACCAATGACCAATTTCCATTCACCACACCAAACATATGTACAAGGCCAAACACTCAATCACCTTTGACTCACTCTCAACTCAATCAACTCACCCCAAAAAGGAAAAAGAATTTATACACAAACCCAAACCCGAAAACGCTAACTCACTCGATTATTTATTTACAAATTGCAAGCACAAATTAAGCTAATAAAAATTAAAAAACATAGCCTCCCTTTTGTACAAATCTTTTTATATGTCCTCTGAGATCTCAAAACCACTCTCTTTACTCGACTCAGAAACATCAATTTCAACATCTTCCGATTTTCTTAGCCTTGACACAAGAATCCACATATTCGCCAGCTCATTTTCAAGATACTCCTCGCGTTGATTTGATTCCATCACCATTTGTTCTAATTCAGATTCTCTTTCAGATTTTTCAGACAAAACAGCTTCATAAGCCATTTCTCTCTCTTTACTCATTGCAACCTCTCTCTTTAATAACTCCAACTGACTCACATTTTTTCTATGTCCATTATTCTTAGTCGTATTTCTTGGGGAATTAGAGTTACTGTTACTGATACTACTGTGTGCTGCCAACTCAGCTGATAGTTTCTCGTTTTGGTTCATTAGTTTTATGATTTCTTCAGATAGGATATTGAGCTCCATTGCAGCTGCTGAAGCTAATTCTTTTGCGTATGAGTTTTGTTCTTTTAGTCTTTTGTTTTCGGATTCTAATCTCTCCTTTGACTCTGTAAGGTTGACTATTTTTTTTTTCAGTTGTTGGTGTTCGATCTCAAGTGAATGATTTGTATCTGTGTTTTTTTCGTTTTTTTCTGAACCAAGTTGTTGTTTCAAGGATGTGATTGTTTCTTCAAGTCCTTTTAATTCGTTATTCTGTGGAAATACAAGATGTAAGAAAACTAAAAGTAATAATAATAATAATAAAGTAAAAGTTTACCTTTTGGGTTAGTTGCTCTTCGATTACTTCACTATATGCGACTTCAACCTATCAAAGGAGATAGTAAAACTTTTTTGTTTTTAAAAAATATTTTTTTAACATAATCGTTTAAAAAATAGTATATGCCTGTAAGTTTTTAGAAAACATCCAATAATTTTCAATTTTCACATCACTTACAAAAAGGGTGGGGTCATATCACAAAATACTTTTCAACATTAATTACAAAATAACCACCCATTTCTCAAAATGCCTTTTTTTTTTTTACCACAAATGATGATGTCATTTCGCAAAAGTAAAATGAATTTTGTTAAGAAAACGGTGTTATGTTGTGATTAACCTTTTTTTAAACCTATTGTCATAGTGATTATATTAGTGAACGATAATATATAATATAAGTTGTATAAAGATTGATTACAAATTTATTTTTTTAGAAAAATAAAAATAAAAATGAAGACTACTTTTACCTCTTTGTTGATATCTAGATCTTGTTTGGGTTCTAATAAAAAGCCAACAGATGTAGCTTCTGAGAGTGAAGAGTATGAAGGTCTAGATTCAACAATAGGAAGAATATGACTACTTGCAGGAGTTGAAGGTGTGCTTGATTTATCACTACTACTAGTCAAAGTCAAAGTCAAACCATCTCGTTTCTAGTCAAAAGTCAAAACCAAGATTTATCACTACCAATGGTTTTTTAAACTCAATTAAAAAATATATATATAAACAGACTACCTGTGGTTTTAACCACTTAAGAAGTCCAGGCTTCTTTATCTTTTTGTCTTCTTTTGTTTCTATGCCTCCATTAATAGTAACATGCAAATCAATGTTCTCATGATCTAAATTTGAGTCCCGCTTTCTTTGAGGGAGATACACAAGCTGCCCATTTATAAGATCATTCATTCAAGTTAGGCTGTATTACACTTTTCATCCCTGTAGTTTGTTGAAATTACAGATTTCGTCCCCGGTATTGAATTTTTAACGTTTTTCGTTTTTCGTCCCTAAAGTAAGTGAAGTTTTGTAACACTTTTTGTAAATCGCACCATCTGACACAGTTGGAAAGTGTTACACTTTATTATTCCATGTAAAATGACTGTTTTGCCCTTGCTCTTACATTTATTTATTAAGCTTTTTATCGTTGTTAAACTTTGATATTAATTTTTTTGGATTATTCAATCAATTGATAAGAGTGACGGGTCGGAAAGTGTTACAATACATCATTTCAGGGACGAAAACTGTAATTTTCAACAAAACACAGGGTGAAAACTGAAAACTAGAATTTTCAACAAATCACACATTGTTTCCATTATATTATAATTTATAGATGAGCATTATACAAGCTACGCATCCTATGTGGCATCCATGAAACATGAAGTTGTTTGTTACCAAATTGATTAAATTACAGCTTTCGTCCCCATGGTTTGTTGAAAATTAACAGATTTCATCCTTAAAAGATTTTCGTCCCTAAAAATGACATTTTGTAACACTTTTCATCTCTTACTACTTGACACCAATTAAACCATATATTAAACTGTTAACCCCATGTAAAATGACTATATTACCCTTACTCTTACATTTATTAGTATATAATTTTTTAAGATTCTTCAATCAATTGATATACACAACACAGCATCAACTTGAGGGACAACAATTCATTTTAGAGACGAAAAACGTTAAAAAAAATTGCAAGGGCGAAATTGTAATTTTCAACAGTTAAGTTAATGAGACTTACCTCCTCTTCCCCAAAAGAATATCTGATTCCTGGATCAGATTGATGAGAAGATTTGGTGGAAACCAAAATCAATTTTGTGAGACTTTGTATTTGACTTAACAAAGCATCTTTAGCTCCAGTATGCTTCAATTGAGGAACTGTTACAATTTCTCTCTCCAACTCATCTAACTCCTCCTTTAAACATCTGATTTCATTTTGATATGTCTTAATAAGGGATTTTTCATCAATAATCTACAAAAAAAAAAAAAAAAAAATTATAAACTTTTACTTCCAAAACTCTCAATTACACAACATAAAATTCAAATCTCTCAAACCTTGTTTTGTGATGTGTTAATTTCAATGTGTTTTGCTCGATGTGCAAATTTTAAGGTGTTGTGTGTCTCCTCTGAATTGCTTGAAGAGGGAGTAACAGTGCAAATAAGCTGAAATAATAAATAAATAAATAAATAAAATATATATAGGCATTAAATATGGAAGTTGCATAAAAGACTTACAGATACCCTTCCATGACCACTTAAAGAAGATTGAAGAAGTCTGGTTAATTTTGAGTCTCTGTATGGTATATGAGCAGCCCTTCCATCTGATAGTTTTGATATAACCTGTGACAATTTATTATATATATCACAAATCTTGTTTCCTTTTTTACCCTTGGAGATTATACTGATAAAATAATGAGAATGATTGAGGGATTACAGTTCCAAGAGTTAGGAGGCTTTTATTTATGTAGGCCCCTTCTTTTCTACGAATACCAGTAGTTTCAGCTTTAGAGCTCTCGGAGCCAGCTAGATCTATGAGGTTCTGTAAAACGAGGTAAAATGACGATAATACCCCTGGGGAAATATGTCTAAAATGAGGTTCAGGGGCATACCAGTTGTGACAAGTTAACAGCCTCATCTTCATTATTTTCACCACATGGGCTACTCTCGATTGTCTGTTAAAAGGTAATAAGATATTATTAACATAAAAAGTAAAATAAAATTATGATGTTTTTTAATTACTTTTGGAAGCAATAGAATATTACCATTGTAGATATTGTGTGACTTCTGCTGCTGTGAAGATTTAAGTTTGTGGAACCAACGTGTCTTTGCTCTGAATTAGCAACAAAATAAAAAAGTAAAAAAAAAATTCATAGATTTAAAAAATTAAAAAACCAAAAGTCTAATGAAATATTTGTTATTACCTTCTCCAGCTGCAATAATGGAAAGGGCATGGGCAGGAGATAATACAACTTCTTCTTTAACACCATCAACAAAGGTTCCCTGTAAATAATAATAATTGTATAAACAATTTTGATTTATGATTTTTTTGACTTCTTATATAAAGGAGAATCATATAACAGAATTGAAGACAAGAATTTGAAGTTGTATGGAGATAATATGAGAAAACATGTATCAGTATAGAAGTTATAGAACTTTACTTGAGTGTCCTCTCTTATTCTTAGATTTTGTCCAGCTGGATTCAACAAGTCATTAACAACCTTAAAAAAAACAAAAACATAAGACAATACTCAGATTTGTCAATAAAACAAAAATGGAGACTAGGGTTCCTTTTTAAATAGTAAATGAATCACTGAAAAAGATACTTCAGAAGCTCACCTCATTGTATATTTCCAAATATGAGAGGCGAAGGAGAAATTCGCGACATGGGGTCTGAAGATACATGAGGATAAATAATTATTATTTTAATAAAAACTGAAAAAGTGGAGTTGGATTTTTAGCAATGCATATTCATTATTCATACCTCTTGAATGATACTGAAAGCATGTTTTATTGCCAATGGAATAATTCCAGGGGACCTCTGATTTCCCTGTCTTGTGTTTATGTATTATCAAGGAAAAATAAATTCACTGGAATATAAAAATATAGGAATAAAAAATTAATTGGAATACAAAAAGATACTTACATGCATAGTATGAGTTTTCCCACTACTTGTCACACCATATGCAAAAATAGTTCCTGTTCTTATAATGGATCAAAAAATATATATAAGAAAGACAGACATACTGAGATTTGATAGAAACTAAGAAGACAATTTCAAAATCCAGAAAGAAATTACTTTTTCCTTGGCAAAAAATAGAGCCCATTTTAGTATTAAAAAGAGCAAGAATTGGTGACTTCATTGATCCATAACATTGTAATGAAGTGAAGACTGAAGACATTGTGAGATGAGAAAAGATAACATACCATTAATGCCTTCCATAGAACCACTAACAACATGTTGAGCTGCAATATCATACAAATGACGTGTAGTGGTTGTAGGCCCAAAAACCTGATCTGAATATATATATTTAAAGAAAAGAAATGAGATTTCAAATGCCAATCAAGAAATAGAACCTCAATAACTTAAACCATGTAATATGTAATATGTAATATGCAATATGCAATATGGATTCTCTCTAAAAGGAAGATTTTTGCTTTTTTAGCATATAACTGGATGACATGACAAAGTAATATTGAAAAACATGAAATTCTCAGATATATTTAACAAAACTAAGCTTAGCTTCTTACAATTAGTGGTGGAGGCATTGAGAAAAGCTGATAAATTAAGTTTTTAACAGGAAAGATTCCAAATCTATTCTCTATCTTATGTCACCTAAAAGGTATCCCAAGAAAGTAAGAAGACAACTTTTAGTTCACTTAGGGTTGTTTGATAGTTGCTGATTGAGTCAGATTTGTTTGAGTCAAGGCCTGATTGAGTCAAAACTAACCTCAATCTTACAAATTCTCTAGCTAAACTTGAGAGGATCAATTTCAGGTTTTGACTTAGTAAATACGAGTTGATCTGGCTACTCAATTTCACCTTTACAGTAGTTACATACTTTTCAGTTTCATTCAGATGCCTCCGTTCATCAATTCAATCATATCAAGAACATTAGCACAATGTATGGCGGCATGGTGTTCAAGTTCAAGGTCTGGATATGAAATTGGGTTGAGTTGGTTAGCATTGTAAGCGACTTTTCTCAAATTCAAATTCCAATTCTAGAGCACGAATCTAAGATCCCAAACATTGCAATAATAAATTTCATCACAAGAATCACAATAATGTATCATACCATACGCATAAGCTATTGAGGAAGTATACTCATTCCGCACAATTGTTTCTCCGTCGGCATACCATGCAATCTCCTCCCCTTGTCGTATTTCCCTCGGACTACTCCACACAAAATCAATTAATTTGTATACAAGTTAACCAAAAGTAATACAAATACTTTATACACAATACAAATCTGTATATATACATGCATATAAGTATACATGTGAATATCAATATATGTATATAAACACGCGGATATTATTCCTAAAACTTTGACACAATTTGATTACCTGAGAGGCCGGAATCGGACTGTAACTGTAACATTCTCTTTCAATCTCTCAGAATCCATTGTCGAATTCTTGGTGAAAAGGTATTCTTGTTTATTTCTACTTTTGTAGCTGAGGAATTCGGAGAGCTCGGATTATTTATTAACTGAAGCTTCTGGAATTCGGAGAATAAGTTTAGAAGACAAAGTAGTCGCACAAGGCGAATTGGCACATTTCAAGCTCGATTCTACGGTTTGGATCCTCCATGCCTCACCGACATTGTTGAATTCAACGTCAAATTTGCTCTACAGTAGAACAAACCACACGCAAACGTAATCTGCCTACTGAAGACCTTTCTCCATCATCTTGGAGAATCGCAATTTTGTAACAAATTAGGATTACGAAGAAATTTGGGATTAGAGAGATGTGTGTGTGAGAGGGATGATTATGGTGGGGGTTACAAATTACAAGTCAGTTTTAGGTGAAGCTTTTTTGTATTCCTTTCATGGAAAGTATACCAAATTTTTGCATAATTTGTAATATTTTATTGGAGGGGGTATAATCCTCAAGAGTCGACCATCTTCACCCTCCAAATATTTTAAATTTATTTGACTTTATTCGATTTATGAAAATATTAATCCCATAAATTAATTCCAAGTAGGGTATGTTTCATTTATGAAAAAATATCTTTAACCAAATTTTAATAAAAAAATGGCCCAAATTTTAATTTTATCAGATTTATCTTTATTGATTACTAATGATAAGTTTTTGTCATTATACTTAGCTAATTATTGGTGGGAAATTTTAAAAACTATAAACAATTATTGTTTTAAAAATAGTTTGGTCCGTAATTTTTTTTTTTGGTCTATAAAGGGTATCTAAACTTTTTTTCTTTCATTTTGTGATTTTTGTTGGCTATTATCCATTTACTACTATATGACATTTTTTGTGTTGTGTGTTATTACATCTTGATATTGATCGTGGCAAGTGAGCTTATCACTTTTTTTTTTTTGTAGATTAGTGGGTTTTTAAACTCGTTTTTTTTCCATCATTACTCTTATCAAATGGTTATCATAATTTTGTCTCTTTTAAAGAATGTGCTATAATACTGAAGTGTAATATGAATGCAACTCTCCATATCCTCTCTATAAAATAAAGATCTTATTGCCACATGTCATCTTCTTATTTAATTTGTCACATGTAATTTTCTCATAATTTTTGATTTATTTGTTTTCCACGTGTAATTTGCTTATTGGTTCTATTTTATTTTTAGTGAAAATCATTTATTTAATTAATTTCATTCATTCTTAAAATAAATTATAATAAATTCCATTCATGAATCGTTACTCGCTTCTACAAACATGGTTTTGTTTTCCTTTTTTATTTTCATTATTTACATAAAAGTAAACTTTTTCAATTTAAACTTATTTTTACATAAATTTGTATTACTTTGGATTCATTTACATACTTATTCATCAAAGCTTTATATATATATATATATATATATATATATATATATATATATATATATATATATATATATATATATATATAATTATTACTTTTCAAATTGCCTAACGTTTATAAGTTTATATTTTTTTTAATAAACCTGTGTAATACACGAGTCTCACACCTAGTAGATGTAATATGTAAATGTATGAAAGAATCAGTTGCAATTAGTTGGAGTAAGGATAACGCATGTCGAAGGTTTAAGAGTTGTCCTGATTGGATCGTGAGTAAGGATAACACATGTTGACTATGTTATTTTATTTTTCTGATAAAATTATTATGGAATGTGCAAGAGCCAAGAAAAAAATGTAACTAGTTCCATTGGTCAGACCTTGAACTTCCAAGTAAGCATTATAATGATATTATGACATATATGCATAAGAAGTTGAAGGCATTGAAAATGATAAAGAAGTGTATTTGAAGCTTGAAGTAAAACAAACTCATTTAAAGAAAACATTTTGCGGATAAAGGTTCCAATGGTCAAATCCTTAACATTTAGTAATGTTTAAAGTAGGGATGTGCTATAAACCGCAGAAACCGCATAAACCACCCGCACCGCACCAAACCGCACCGCACCAAACCGCACCGCATAACGCGGTTTAAAACACTCGCGGTGCGGTTTGTGGTTTGTATTTTTGTTAAACCGCATTATGCGGTGCCGTTTGCGGTTTAAGATTACAAAATTGCGGTTTAAACCGCACCGCATTGATAAAATCAACTAATGATTATATATATATATATATATATATATATATATATATATATATATATATATATATATATATATATATATATATATATTGACATGTCCTAAATTAGTGACATTATCTTAAGTTTTTAAAATGTAATCTTAATTAATCCAAAATTTAACGCAGTTACCATAGTTTTTTGTCTCAAATTCATTTTCAACTAAGATTCTAACCATTATTTTATAGTCACTATGTTTTCTTAACTTATGTATATTCATAAGTAGTTAATGACCACAATTATTTGACCACCAAATTTCTTAATGACCACTTAATGAGCCGTTAGTGATCACAATGATAGTATTATTATTAAATTTAAAGTAAATAATTAGTCAAACCGCATAAACCGCCCGCACCAAACCGCACCACATAATGCGGTTTTGAATGTTTGCGGTGCGGTTTGCGGTTTCTAAATAACTCAAACCGCATATGCGGTGTGGTTTGCGGTTTTGGCTCTAAACTGCACCGTGCACACCCCTAGTTTAAAGTATCAAGGCATACTACATACGAGAGAGTGTAACAAGTTCATCAAGAGACAACGGTTTAAAGTAAACATCCATACGTTCATTTTAAAGACAAATTAAAACATCTTCTAAATATACAAGTGCTAAATTTTTTCATCGATCTTCAACATAGTGTTTCACCCTAAATACATGTCAAAATATGTAAGTTAGGTTTCAAAAGCCTAGTAAGTTCTCCTACTCATAAAAATATTAGATAAGGTCATCACTTTAACCTAAATTCAACCCCTAAGGGTTTTTAAGCATCATAACATTTGTCCAAATTCAATATTAGGGAAAAGACATTTCAAAGATAAGCATTGCTAATCAACATCAAACTCATAATATATCAACAATTTCAAAAGAATACAATAAATATACGTCTACTCCAAAACCCAAGTCATCTCAAGTCTAAAAGATCTTTGTCATATCAGACATCACTAAATGGGGAAATAGTCCATGTAAAAGTAGCACAAAGCATGGTAACACACATGGACTCTAAAACTATGGACATGTTTCCATTACGCTTTATTCATACAATAGGTATCTAGCTTCAAGTTCAAACCCAGTAAAAGGAATATCTAAATGTGGCCACATTAGTAGAAAATCCATAGAAGGGAATATCTCAACTTGGTGAAGGGAATTTCTCAATGCGACTCCATTTGTGGCAAAATCCATAAAGGGAATATTACAAATTAGAGTACTCAAGTGATAAGTGGTCGCACAAGTCATCAACCATCCTAAGTGAATATACATATTCATGTCAAAATCACTTTCCAAAACAATAAGTAAATCCTCTTTTTCAAAAGCTCGTTACGAAAAATCCATTTCATAATTAAACAAATATACATATAGTATTCACATAGTAACAACAAATGATAGTCAAGTAAAAGATGATTTAATTAAACAAAGTATAATAGTGACATGTATTTTTGGGTAATAATCACCTTAAGTGTGAAGGTTATCTTCTAACAAGCTCTACAAAGTGTTGAATGAGTAGAGAGCACTTGTGCATGCATAATCAACCTAATAACCATAACTACTCGACCTAAATTAAACCATTAAACTAATTATCCAATTTAGGTTTGAAAGGGCTTGTAACTCTACACCTGCTAACACATTTTTTTGCTACTTCAACCTCATTTCAAGGCATTGCAAAGCCTTCTGCAACGCATTACATAGTTGAACAAAATTAAAGACACCACTTTGTAGTGTGTGTTAAAGTTGGTTCTAAAATTTTAATACCAATAAGTTCTAATACATGTATTAGGTTTAAATATAGTATTCAATCAAGTTATAACATTTCTAAATCATTATTAACTTGATCAGATCATGGATCAAGTTGATTATCATCATAATCTCTATTTTAAGGCTTTAAAATTCAAATATGATCACTCGATTGAGTTTTCATCCATGATTTACATCAAGGGTGATGCAAGTAAATTCCTAATATATTATAACATTATTAGCATTCTTAAGTTCAAAATAAAGCTTCAAACTTTATTAAAACACCCAAAACTCACTTTCAATCCTATTAATCCTACAGATGGGTTCATGTAACGCCCGTAGATCCCGCTAGTCAATTTAGAGACGATAAGCATCAAAAGTGACTTTTAGATAGAAGATTATTTAGAATGAATAATCTTAACTAAGTTGTAGTGGTCGTGACAAGGATTCCGAAAATATAAAGAATGCCGAAATTCGAGTTATAACGAAGAGGTTATGACCTGTCGAAGTTTCGCGACAGAACCGGTACGACACTGCATGACGTAAATAGTAAATTTACGATAGAGCGATATTTAGCCTTAGTGATCCAAACGAAAGTCGTATAATAAGTTAAACCGAGAGTGTGCATAAGAAGAACGTCTAAATCTGACTTCGTATGAGGAAGTTATGATTTTTCGAAGTTTCGACTTAGCGGTATGCAGCCCAAAGTTCGAATATGAGATCGGGTGATTTCTAGCCGAAACAATCTAAATGAGAATCGAAGATCTCGTCGATGGTAATGCGACGGTAAAAAGACAGACGAAAATGGACGTCAGATAAAGGAGTTATGAATTTCTAACGGAGTTTTCCTGTCCCGGCCTACTAAAAATAATATAATAAAAGTTAAAGTCAAAATTAGCCGACGGAGTCTAAACGAGAGTTATAGATCATAACCTCACCTACGCGTGGATATAAAGAACGTCGAAAATTGAGCTCGTATGCGAAAGATATGAATTTCTGAAGTTCGGGGCACGAACTTCAACCCCTGTGTCAGAGCTCACGACGTGAGCACAGTGGCTCATGAAGTAAGCAGGTGATAGACATATTCCAGGGCAAGTGGTCTGATAACGAACGCCATGACATCGAACTCACGACGTGAGCATTAGTGGCTCACGACGTGAGCATAGATTTTCAGCCTCCTATAAATAGAAAGCAAGACCAGCCGAGTTTTGTTGCTCAATTTCTTTCCTCTCACCCGTATTACCTCGATTTACGTGAAAGTTATACCCCGAAGCCCCGGTGTCATCCCGAGACCCGAAGCGAGTCCCGAAGCACCGAAGATCCCGAGAAGAAAAGAGTTTCGAGCCGAAGCTCTGTCCGCGAGAAGCCCGGTGTGTGAAGAGATCACAGTTTCACCGAAGAATACTGCTTTAAGAGCCGTAGTGCTGTCCGAGCATCGTCTTATCAAGTGAGTGCATAGTCCCTTTCATGAACATGATTTTAATACAAGTATTAATTAATGTATTAAATATCTGTTAAAAAGTTAAATATTTGTTGAAGAGTTTATGTGTGAGTGCATAGTCCCTTTCATGAACATGATTTTAATACAAGTATTAATTAAAGTATTAAATATATGTTAATAAGTTAAATAATTGTTGAAGAGTTTATGTGTGAGTGCATAGTCCCTTTCATGAACATGATTTTAATACAAGTATTGTTTGAATGTATTAAATATATGTTTTGTGTGAGTTATTTGATGATGTCTGAATTAAGTGTTAAAGAACACACCAGATTGTTTATGATAACTTAGGTTAAAGAGTAAACCTAAGATTGGTTATAATGGTTATAGGGTAGTATCTCTTTATGAGTATGAGTGAGATATATATACGGAGAACAAAACTTTAAAATATGTCATTGATCCGGAAGCATTGATTAGACATAGTTATTCGTCCTTAGTCCGAGAGTATGGATTGGACTTAGTTAATTGTCATTAATCCGGGAGTATGGATTAAGACATAGTCAGTTGTCCTTAGTCCGGGAGTATGGACAGGACATATAATCTGTCATTAATCCGGGAGTATGGATTAAGACATAGTCAGTTGTCCTTAGTCCGGGAGTATGGACATGACATAGTTATTTGTTAATAGATCCGGGAGTATGGATCAGGTCGAGAGGTTAGTTTTTAGTCTCGTTGAGAGGATTGACGGGGTGGGGTAAGAGTTGGTTATATATATATATATATATATATATATATATATATATATATATATATATATATATATATATATATATATATATATATAGAGAGAGAGAGAGAGAGAGAGAGAAAATTTTATATTGTGTGAATTCTTAATTATGTATATGTTATAACATTATGGGATTGAAATCCCTATGTACTCACCAGGTTTTCCAAACCTGACCCACTCAATATTTTTGTATCACATGTATCGATAACAAATACACATTACACTGAGAGATTAAATAGATGTATATCATTAGTGTAGATGAATGTAAGTTCGGTTTATGCTTATGTGTCTGTATTGACCAGGACATCCCAAATGTTTTAAAACGAATAAAATACATCTCTTCGGAGATGCTTGGATAAAGTATTTATCATGTTTTCTGGGAACAAATTCTGCAACTCTTTTAATCAAAGGATTACTCTGATTTGATAAAACAAAGCATAAACAAATCTGTCTTTTCTGGCCATGAAATTGGGGATGTCACAGTTGGTATCAGAGCATTAGTTTAAGCGAACTAGGAATTTATAGGATTTCTAGACTTAAACTTAGAATGCTAAGCGATGATTATGAGATGAGTGTCTACCATATTTTAGACACGAGCACTAGTATATTTTAGGAAAGATGCCTAAAATGCTTTTATGTGCAAAATGCTATATGTTTGCCATATATGATATTATTTGTTTGGATCTATGGTCTGTTGTCGACCGGATCTGGAAACCTTATGTGTTTAGGATTCTAAGCGCACGACTACGATATTAGAACTAGCATGTAAACGTTTCGGAGTGATAAGGAGGTTTATACGTCTATCGTAAATAAAGCTTTCTTATCTTAAATTCTCGCCCGGTACACCGAACGTCTGCTTGGGTGTACAAAACGTTATGGTGAAGGCTCGTAGAGAATTGAGTAAATGGAGGAAATGAGAGGCTTATGATAGTGAATGACACCTATCGGAAGATATCGTAAGAGTGGTATCTTGCCTTTAGAATATGTCTGATAAAATAACGGAACGTTTAGAGGAGTACGGTACGTCTGAAGTACACCTTCGATTGGCAGGATGATGGAACGATTAGTGTAATTCTTGAAGTTGTCCCATCGTCTGGAATTTCCATCACCAACCGAGTTGAAGTATAATTGATGATTGAAGATACGCATGGAAGAAGTCCTAGTAGAGTCTAGGAAATTTTTTATGATTAATTGGACACATTCGTATGTGTTAAATTGTTTTGTGATTTTAGGACTTGGGAACTGCGAGACAATACTTGGGACGAGTATGAGTAGGTGTGAATAGTAGTAGAGATCTATACTACTGGAAGCACACACTACAAGAAAAAACCGAAGCAACTACGGAAAAATTCCGTATTTAAAACATGATATTCTGTAGTTAAACACGATTAGAGACGAAATTTTCTACGGAACCATTCTATAGCAAAATTCTTCGTTAGTAAAGGTTTGTTACGGAATCCGTAGGACATTCGCAACGGAATTTGCAACAAACTTGTTCCGTAGCAAAATAGCTATGAACTATACCTGTAGCAATGTCGTAGCAAATTAACTATAATTTTTTCCATAGCAAGTCTGTAGCAAATTAACTACGACCCGATCCATTGTTAATCCGTTGCAAGTTAACTACAAACTAACCCCGTAGCTGATTTCCATAGAAAATCCACTACCGGTAATAGCGTAGCAAATATTCCGTAATGAATTTACGATGACATAATTCCGCATCAAATACTTCGTAGTAAATTTACTACGGTTTATTTCTGTTGCAAATTTACTACAAATACACTTCTGTTGCAAATATTTCATAGTAAATTTATCACGACCTATTTCCGTTGTGGAAAAAATGTGACATGATAGATTCCATAAAAATTCAGCTACATAATACTACATAAAACATATATGTAGTAACTCATAAAAATATCAATAGCCAAAAATGGTGACATGATTAGTTCAAATACATACAAAAATAACTTAATTTTATTTCCAAAGCAAATTTATAACAAAATCAGAATTATGTAAATGCAATAACAATTTATCAAAAATATTGTAGAAATCCTATGTGAAATACTAACAAACATTTCTAAGTTACCGAAAATATTGTTTTCGATACAAAATATCACCGAAAACTAAAGGTTGCCACAAAAGAAGACCATTCTTTACGAATTTCATCAATATCAGCATCTGTGTATCCATCTTAGCCACGACCAACCTGAGAAAAAAAATGTACTGCACTATAAAGAGGGAAGAGTATGCAAAATCAAGGGATATATAGAAAAAAATTGTAAGCAATTTGACATGGGATATAATACCCATCAATTTGAAAAATAAACATAAAATGGTCCATTTTAATTCGTTATCTTTTATATCATTGTCCTTTTAATTTGTATTCTATTATAGCATTATCCTTTACAAATTAATACCTAACTAATTTGGCTTGATTGTGCATATCTTTCAGTAGTCTTCACATAAACATGAGCGTCAATCAAAAAATCCCATTTCCTAACAAGAGATTTCAACTTGTCTGTGGTGGACTGTGGTGGATTCCATTCCTTAAAAAAATGAAAATCGAGTTTATATATATAATACCCAAAATAAGAAACGTCAAATAAAGATACTATAAGGTTATAGAAACAATAATTATGCATGAGGTGTACATTTACCTTAGATAATATGAAATCACCTAGCCACCTATTGCAGTCGACATAATTTTTATGGATTGAAGCAGTTAATAAGAAGTGTTGACATCAGATTAAAAAAATGGACAAATGCCTATTTCACAAAAGAAACTAATCAATAAAAAACAATTCTAACCGGAATTAAATTCACAGATATTACATTCAACAGGAAATACCAAACTGAAAAAGGGGTTGTTGTTGGAGGCAAGACTTAAGAGTAGCACTGACAACCACTAAAAAGATTGGATTATCAAAACATTGAAATAATAAACAACATAAAGCAAGAAGCGTTATATATATGACCGAAAAAAAGACATATCAATATAAATTACCTCCCCACAAGCAAAATAGGCTTTGGTTGTTCCATTGGGTAGCACAGCCTCAAAAACTCTCAATTCAATGTCATTTGCTGCTATCTTCATGGCTCAACTGTCAAACATAATCATCACAAAAACATCACAATCACCACCACATTAACACAGTATGAGTATGAGTATCATTAACAATACCTTTTCAAACTTCCCCACGAGCCTCATGTCTTGTTCCTGACCTTCAGGATTCCGAGCCATGGAATGCACCCTAGCCAATGCCTTTTCCACTCCAACATATTTCTGTTTCCGACCTATTCTCAAGAAATCATATTCCGATTCTGGAGCTCTCAATTCCGGCTGGAATCCACGCAACCCACGACTCTTTCGTCTCCATCTGAGTATCGCTTTCTCCACTATCCCAACAGACCACACCATTTTTTTATAATGCTTTTGAACTTTATGCCCACGTAAATGTGCCTAAAAATAAGATAAAATAGATTCCCACTTAAATTAACAACATCAAAAAACTAACACCAGTTTACCTGAATCTTGACAACACGATCACGACCTATTCTCAGAAAATCAAAACCTGCCATAGAGTGAAGCCCAATGGAGGGCGGTCCGGCCACATGAATCTCTAAAATTAGGGTTGACACCGGCGGTGACCGGACTGGAGGAAGCGGAAAGTGTGCACGTCGATAGAATATACTTGAGGCGGAGGTCTAGAAGTATACGATGTTGCTGGTTGTGAGCGGTCGTAATAAGAGGCTTGATGGCGGAAGGAATCGATCGGTTGTAGTGAGAGGCTTGATGGTTGAAGAAATCGATCGATTGAGAGATGGAGAAAGAATGTAAGTAGATTCGATCGATTGTGATTGTGAGGGACCGCCGTTTTAGGTTTAGTGGTGTTACGTTTTTTTTTTTTTTGTGGGAGACAGTGGAACTTTTTCCAGGATAGTAATTAAGAGTCTATTTTCTAAAATATTTTAAATTATATTTATATTTAAAATAATATAAAAATATTAAAAAAAATTATATTATATTTTATATTAATCATATTTATCAAATAACTTATAAAAATATCATTTTAAAATTATATAAAAAATAATATCATTATCACAAAAATGAATATGATACTTTTTGTAAAAGCGTATGACTATCAATTTGTGGTGAAAGTTTAAATATATTTGAAACAATTATCACATTTAACCTTAACAATAACTAGTTAAATAAACTCAAAATATATTAAGTTAAACTTGGAATAAACTCAAAGTATATGGGGTGAGAGTGGGAGCATGGATGTGGATGTGGAGGTAGGTGGGATGAGTGTAGGTGCAGGGTAGAGTTGGTTGGATGGGTGAGTGGGTGTGGGGTGGGGTAGCGACAATGTTGGCTTGTGGCTTAAGGCTTAGGACTTATGGCTTATGGCGTAGTGCTTAAGGCTTATGGCTTGGGGTTAAGCTTTAGGGCTCATGTCTTAGGGCTTACAACATAGGGATTAGCTAGGTCTTAAGGCTTAGGGATTAGGGGTTATGACTTATGGTTTATGCCTCTTAACTTATGGTTTAGGGCTTAGGGCTTAAGGTTAATGATGTATGGCTTATGAGGTTCATTCGGGGGCCAATACACATCGAGAAGGACCACAATCGAACTAACAGGATGGGAACCCCCCCCCCCCCCCACCACCACCACCACCAAAAACTTGTTTTCTTATAAGGTTTTGGCGGTTCTTGTTGACCTCAAATGCAACGTGGTTGCTGCTAAAATATAGACTCACAATTCAAGAATGACTTCAATCTTCTACATCACCTAGTCATAATTAGATATATAAAAAATTTCAGTTCTCGAATAGAGTGTGTCAGTCTCTAAAGTTCCACACATTAAAATAAATCGATTATAGTCTTGGGGACTTATTCATTGGTCATTCGAGATCGTTTAAGGGTCTAAACTTTACTTGAGAAGCTTCTAGACACCTAAAATTGTTTATTGGAAAATTCCATTGCATAATATTTATGATTTTTTTTATTTTTTAATATATAGCTACGTTCATTGATTCCATAGAAAATTTATTAGTAGCATAGTTACGAATTCTGATTCCGTAATAAATGCCGTAGCAAATTAGCTACAGACTTAGATTCTGTAACAATTTTTGTAGCAAAATAGCTACATATTTTGATTCCGTAACAATTTCTGTAGCAAAATAGCTATAAACATAGATCCGTAGTAAATTTTTTAGCGAAATACCTACGACTTATAATTTCGTAACAAATTTTGTAGCATACAGAAATCCAATTATGTAGCAAAAATCCGTAGTTATCCAAATATTAGCTACAAAACATAATTATGTAGCTAATTCTGTAGCAAATATACCTACGTCTAACTATTCTATAGCATAGTGCATAGTAGAATACCTACGATTTTTAATATCGTAGCAAAATTCCGTAGTTATTCAAATATTAGCTACAAAATGCAATTCTATAGAAAATTCCATAGTAAAATAGCTACGACAAGCCATTTTGTAGCATAATCCGTAGCAAAATAACTATAGATTGTACTTTCATAGCAAATTTCCGTAGTTATTTCAACTTTTTCCGTAATAAATGCCGTAGCAAATTAGCTACGGACTTAGATTCTGTAACAATTTTTGTAGCAAAATAGCTACATATTTTGATTCCGTAACAATTTCTGTAGCAAAATAGCTATAAACATAGATCCGTAGTAAATTTTTTAGCGAAATACCTAGACTTATAATTTCGTAACAAATTTTGTAGCATACCAGCTACGAAATCCAATTACGTAGCAAAATTCTGTAGTTATCCAAATATTAGCTACAAAACATAATTATGTAGCTAATTCTGTAGCAAATATACCTACGTCTAACTATTCTATAGCATAGTCCATAGTAGAATACCTACGATTTTTAATATCGTAGCAAAATTCCGTAGTTATTCAAATATTAGCTACAAAATGCAATTCTATAGAAAATTCCATAGTAAAATAGCTACGACAAGCCATTTTGTAGCATAATCCGTAGCAAAATAACTATAGATTGTACTTTCATAGCAAATTTCCGTAGTTATTTCAACTTTTTCCGTAATAAATGCCGTAGCAAATTAGCTACGGACTTAGATTCTGTAACAATTTTTGTAGCAAAATAGCTACATATTTTGATTCCGTAACAATTTCTGTAGCAAAATAGCTATAAACATAGATCCGTAGTAAATTTTTTAGCGAAATACCTACGACTTATAATTTCGTAACAAATTTTGTAGCATACCAGCTACGAAATCCAATTACGTAGCAAAATTCTGTAGTTATCCAAATATTAGCTACAAAACATAATTATGTAGCTAATTCTGTAGCAAATATACCTACGTCTAACTATTCTATAGCATAGTCCATAGTAGAATACCTACGATTTTTAATATCGTAGCAAAATTCCGTAGTTATTCAAATATTAGCTACAAAATGCAATTCTATAGAAAATTCCATAGTAAAATAGCTACGACAAGCCATTTTGTAGCATAATCCGTAGCCAAATAACTATAGATTGTACTTCCATAGCAAATTTCCGTAGTTATTTCAACTTTTTCTTGTAGTGACAGGACTCACGCTTGTATCAGGGAAAGTAATAAGGTTACCAAGAAGCTAGTGATTGATTCCGTTTTTATTCAAGTATGTCGTTACCATTGTTTCGGTAATGACTAAGAAGATGATTGATATTCTGACCCTAGTGGTCATATCAAATTAAGTTCGACTACGATGAGTTTGTTACATGGTTTAGAGAACCAAGTTCGATGTAACATCTGACTTAAGTCAGAAGATTGAAATCAATGCGATCGATAACATCGCGCCCGTTGTTAAAGAAGCTTGTAGCTAGAAATGCTATATGCTAAAATGTGATTATATCACATTAGAATATAAAGGAAGGTATATTCCATTCTGGAATTTGACTCTAAGAGACTTGAGTCTAAGCGTTGCATCATACGATGAGAGATCATTAAAGCATGACCCCATCGGTCTGTTACAATAGATAAGGGAAAGTACTTATCCTAAGAAGAAGAAGAAGTCTTCAATAAGGATTTATTTTGTAACTCGTAGGTTACGATTGAAAGTCCAACATAGTACGAAGGTCAGGTGCAAGATTGAGCATCGCCTGCAGTAAAGAAGTCCAAGAGTTAGATACTAATTCAAAGAAACATAGAAGTTACGATTATTACCTAGGATGAAAATATAACGTATGGAATCATTATACAAGTCCTATTTTCGTTGATGATTCTGGGACGTAATCATCCTAGGGGGGAGATAATTGTAACGCCCGTAGATCCGGGCTAGTCAATTTAGAGATGATAAGCATCAAAAGTGACTTTTTGATAGAAGATTATTTAGAATGAATAATCTTGACTAAGTTGTAGTGGTCGTGACAAGGATTCCGAAAATATAAAGAATGCCGAAATCCGAGTTATAACGAAGAGGTTATGACTTGTCGAAGTTTCGCGACAGAACCGGTACGACACTGCATGACGTAAATAGTAAATTTACGATAGAGCGATATTTAGCCTTAGTGATCCAAACGAAAGTCGTAGAATAAGTTAAACCGAGAGCGTGCATAAGAAGAACGTCTAAATCTGACTTCGTATGGGGAAGTTATGATTTTTCGAAGTTTCGACTTAGCGGTATGCAGCCCAAAGTTCGAATATGAGATCGAGTGATTTCTAGCCGAAACAATGTAAACGAGAATCGAAGATCTCGTCGATGGTAATGCGACGGTAAAAGGACAGACGAAAACGGACGTCAGATAAAGGAGTTATGAATTTCTAACGGAGTTTTCCTGTCCCGGCCTACTAAAAAAAATATAATAAAAGTTAAAATCAAAACTAGCGGACGGAGTCTAAACGAGAGTTGTAGATCATAATCTCACCTACGCGTGGATATAAAGAACGCCGAAAATTGAGCTCGTATGTGAAAGATATGAATTTCTGAAGTTCAGGGCACGAACTTCAACCCCTGTGTCAGAGCTCACGACGTGAGCACAGTGGCTCATGAAGTGAGCAGGTGATAGACATCTTCCAGGGCAAGTGGTCTGATAACGAACGCCATGACATCGAGCTCACGACGTGAGCATTAGTGGCTCACGACGTGAGCATAGATTTTCAGCCTCCTATAAATAGAAAGCAAGACCAGCCGAGTTTTGTTGCTCAATTTCTTTCCTCTCACCCGTATTACCTCGATTTACGTGAAAGTTATACCCCGAAGCCCCGGTGTCATCCCGAGACCCGAAGCGAGTCCCGAAGCACCGAAGATCCCGAGAAGAAAAGAGTTTCGAGCCGAAGCTCTGTCCGCGAGAAGCCCGGTGTGTGAAGAGATCACAGTTTCACCGAAGAATACTGCTTTAAGAGCCGTAGTGCTGTCCGAGCATCGTCTTATCAAGTGAGTGCATAGTCCCTTTCATGAACATGATTTTAATACAAGTATTAATTAATGTATTAAATATCTGTTAAAAAGTTAAATATTTGTTGAAGAGTTTATGTGTGAGTGCATAGTCCCTTTCATGAACATGATTTTAATACAAGTATTAATTAAAGTATTAAATATATGTTAATAAGTTAAATAATTGTTGAAGAGTTTATGTGTGAGTGCATAGTCCCTTTCATGAACATGATTTTAATACAAGTATTGTTTGAATGTATTAAATATATGTTTTGTGTGAGTTATTTGATGATGTCTGAATTAAGTGTTAAAGAACATACCTGATTGTTTATGATAACTTAGGTTAAAGAGTAAACCTAAGATTGGTTATAATGGTTATGGGGTAGTATCTCTTTATGAGTACGAGTGAGATATATATACGGAGAACAAAACTTTAAAATATGTCATTGATCCGGAAGCATTGATTAGACATAGTTATTCGTCCTTAGTCCGAGAGTATGGACTGGACTTTTTTAATTGTCATTAATCCGGGAGTATGGATTAAGACATAGTCAGTTGTCCTTAGTCCGAGAGTATGGACAGGACATATAATCTGTCATTAATCCGAGAGTATGGATTAAGACATAGTCAGTTGTCCTTAGTCTGGGAGTATGGACAGGATATACTTATTTATTAATAGTGTTGGATTAGGTGTCTAAGCCCATAACTATAATTGGTATGTACTTGAATTGATAGCAGCACAGTCCTTTTGGGTTGCCCTCAACCTAGCAACTGGACAATGAAATTATGAAAGGAGAGATATTAATTTATAAGATTAATAAATTAATATATATATATATATATATATATAAATGATTTATTAATATGTTAATGGATTAATATATTAATTAGAAATCATTATGTTTAATTAATAGTTAGCCAAAAATTAATCAGAATTAATTTTGGGGTTAAAAGTATTAATTATAAAGTGCAGGGACTAGTTTGCAATTATCTAATAGTTGAGTGGAAGGCTCCAGAACCTCCTTGGAAGGAGGTGGACGAAATCTATAGGGGAAATCCTAAGGATTTCGTCCAAGGGGCTTTTGATAAGGCCTTTGGATTAGCTTAGGCCCCAAGCAAAGGAGTATTAGGGTTTTCCCTAAACCCTAGATCCCTCAGCTATATAAGGAGCCTCCCAGCTCCTAAATTCGATCACTCCTTCTTTGGTGAAACCCTAGGGCCGATTTTGCATACTCTCTCTCTCTCTCTCCTTCAATTTTCCTTCTTGCTAGTTCTTGGGTGTGATTCCATTTGAGGCATTACATTTGTGGTGCTAGGCTTCCAAGAAGATCAAGTTCAAGAGGATTAACAATTGTTTGCTATAACAATTGAAAGGTATGTAATTCTAAAATCCTAGTTTGTTAATTTCGAAATTAGCCTCTCTCCTCTAGGGTTCTTGTTTGCAATTCAAAGTTATATGTTCAATAGTTAAAACATAGATCCAAAGTAGGTTGCATGTGAACTTAGGAATTGGTTTTCTAGTTTATTTGTTTTACCTAAAATTCATCAGTGGTATCAGAGCCATTGTTTGTTTTAAATTGAATTGTAAATTAGGGTTTATAGCCATTAAACCCTAAAGGCTAAAATTTTCGTTTTTAGGGTTTTTGGTTCAAAGGGGTTTTCGAAAAACCCTAGCCTCCATTAACCCTAATCGAAATTAGGGTTAGGGTTTTGGAAAACCCTAGCCTCCTCCCTTGAATTTCGAAATTTGCTTGTTATTTTAGGGTTTTATCTTATTTTGGATAATTATTGCCTAATTGGATAATTGAGAAAAATAAGGAAATTATCCTTTACCCTAATTTTCGAAATCTAGAGGGATAAGGATTAGTATTAAATTAATTGTTTAATTTGATTAGATAATCCTTACAAGATTTAATAGATTAATTAAAAGTTAATTAATAGATAATTATTAAATCTAGTTATTTGGTTTATTTTAAATTTAAATTAATAGTTTAATTTTTCGAAATTTATATATAAACCTTAAAGTTTTAAAAAGTTTAAAACACACCTTATATATGTATTATAATTAAAAGTTTAATATTATATATGTATAAGAATATGGTCAGTCAAATCGCTAGTATGCCTCATTCACGAAGCTAGTCTATAAGGGGGGGTATAAGGAAACTGCCTATAAAATGATAGTTGAATGGGTGTCCACTCTCACCCACCGCTTCCTTGATTAGTGGAGGGTCGTTAGCAGAACGGGTTTGATAGGACAACTACATCTCATTAAAAGTATAATGTTATTAAAGAAAGTACTAGAACATTATTTTACAAAATCCCAACTCTAGTTACTTTAGAAAAAATGTGAAAAGTATGCTAATCCATGAAATTGCACATTATGCTTTATTGGTCGTTAGTGGAGCATGTGTGGTTAACCAGCACACTAAAAGGCACTAATAAAGAGTAGTAATGGGTATCTCATAATTGTCATTTTGATGGAGCGTGTGTGGTTTACCAGCACATCAATAGTTAATGATAAAGACAATGAGGTTACCAAGCACATTTGCATGGTTATTCACATCTTGTTTGTGATCATCGGCATCCCAGTCACAAATAGAAGAGCATAATCTGAGATTAAAACATGCCATTGAATAGTTTCAATGTATCTCAAAAGAATTAGGAATTTCAATTCGTTTATTTCGTCTAATGGTGGAATTGGTGAATCGTCATTCACCTACCTTTATGAAATTTACACTTGGATCTCGGCATCCCATTTCTAAGTTGTGAATCTTCATAGTTGGATCCTAACCTTAATATTATATCTTTGGGTTATTATATTGAGGTATCTTGAGATCTAACTAAAACTTTCTTTCTTTTCAGATGTCTACTCCTGGAAACACTTCTGCTTCATCATCCTCCAACCACAACTTCTCTTTGCTCAACATTTGCTCCAAAGTCGTTATGGATGGCTCTAACTATAACGATTAGATGCGCAACATCAAGATGACGCTTCTTTTTTAGGACAAAGAATATGTCCTTGAAAAGGAGCTTAAAGAGCTTGATGAGTCTAAAGCTACTCCTGAAGAATATGCTGCCTACAAGAAACATTATGATGATGCTACCAAAGTGGCATGCATCATGGTCGCGACCATGTCCCCAGAACTGCAGAGGTACTATGAGGACTACTGGCCCTTTGAGATGAACAAGGAACTTATGGAAAAGTACCATAAGCGAGCTCGTCAAGAAAAGTTTGAAGTAGTCAAGTCACTCATGGCTTGCAAGATGAAAGAAGGGGAGTCGGTTGTGTCTCATGTGCAAAGAATGCAACGCTACATAGAGCGTTTGGTCAAGCTCAACATTCACTTTGATGAGGAATTGGCCATTGACATGGTCTTGAACTCATTACCTGATTGTTATGGTCAATTTATTCTAACTTACCATTTGAACAACACTGAGCAGACACTGGCCCAATTGCACAACTTGTTGCAGACAGCTGAAGCAGGGATGAAGGGTAAAAGTATACCCTCCACTCCTGCAAGTGCCTCTGTCTTGGCTATTGGACAGGGAAAGGGGAAAAAGAGGAAAGGTCCTCCTAAGCAAAACTGGAAGAACAAGGCTCAAGCTGGGTCATCTAGTAATGGCCCAAAGGCTAAGCCCAATGCTACCATTCCCCATGTTTCTGATCCAAAAGATGCAGATTGCTTTTATTGCAATGACAAAGGGCACTGGAAGAGAAGCTGCCCAAAATATCTGCAGGATATCAAAGATGGCAAACTGAAGCCATCTTCAGCAGGTATTTACACTATTTCTTCTAATAACTCATTATCTTCTCGTTCATGGGTCCTTGATACAGGATGTGGTTTTCACACCTGTTCTGATTTACAGGGGCTAAAAGAAAGTGAGGAGATAGAGCGAGGAAGGATAAACTTGATCATGGGAAACAAGAAGTCTTCACCAGTGAACAAGATCGGAGTTTATCAACTTTTGCTTAGTAATGATGTTAGATTGGATTTATTAAATTGTTGCTATTCGTCTGAGATGACGAGAAACATTATTTCATTTCATGCATTGTTCAGACAAGGTTTTAAATATTCTTTTAATGATTTGAATGGTTCAATTTCTGTTTATAAGAATGGTGTTTTTGTATTTGAAGCTTTACCTTGTGATGGTGTGTATGAAACAGTGACTTGTGTTGATAGCTTAGGAAATAGTGTATTTAATATTGACTTGTCTAATAGTGTAGACAAGGCATGCTTGTGGCATTGTCATCTTGGACACATTAACAAGAAACGCATAGCCCAACTCCAAAAGGATGGAGTGTTGGAATCATTTGACCTAAAATCAGATGATATGTGTGGATCTTGTCTTTTGGGAAAGATGACAAAATCACCATTCACAGGGTCTTGTGAAAGAGGTGAAGGTCTGTTGGATCTCATACACACAGATGTGTGTGGGCCCTTCAGATCAACTACAAGGGATGCTAATCGATTCTATGTGACTTTCACTGATGATTATAGCAGATATGGCTATATCTACTTAATCAAACATAAGTTAGAAACCTTTGAAAAGTTCAAAGAGTTTAAGCATGAGGTCGAAAATCAATTGGGCAGGAAGATAAAGGTACTTAGATCCGATAGAGGCGGGGAGTATCTTAGTATCGAGTTCAACGACTATCTGAAAGAATGTGGGATAGTCTCACAATTAACTCCTCCTACGACACCACAGTTAAATGGTGTAGCTGAGAGGCGTAATCGAACCTTGTTAGACATGGTTCGTTCTATGATGAGTCGTGCTTCGCTTCTTATTCACTTCTGGGGGTATGCATTAGAGAAAGCCGCCCACATCCTCAATCTTATCCCTACAAAGAAGGTTGCCAAAACACCTCACGAAATGTGGACGGGGAAAGTTCCCTCGTTAGCACATATTAAAGTCTGGGGTTGTGAAGCTTTCGTAAGACGGGAGACTCACGACAAGCTAGCAGCTAGAAGTGAGAAATGTGTTTTCATTGGTTACCCAAAGCAGTCTTTTGGATATTTTTTCTACAGACCTAGTGAAAACGTGGTCTTTGTAGCACGAAGAGGAGTCTTTCTAGAAAGAGAGCTCATATTCAAAGAGGACAGTGGGAGCACCATAGACCTTGAAGAAATTCAAGAGTTGGCCAATGAAGGAACCTTAGATGACACTAGCACTCAACCAGAGGAAACAGTTCCTGTTGAACCAGTTGATAACTCATTACCTCTTCGAAGATCCACTAGGGTGAGTGTGCCACCTGATTTGTATGGTTTTCATATTACTTCAGATGGTGACACATTCATCAGTGATAGGACACTGGTAAATTTAGATGAACCAGTTCCTTATAAGGAAGCAATGGCAGGCCCAGAGGCTTCCAAGTGGAAAGAGGCAAGGGAAAGCGAGATTAAGTCCATGTATGACAACCAAGTTTGGAATTTGGTTGAAAGTGCACCAAGTCGTAAGACAGTTGGGTGCAAATGGATCTTCAAGAAGAAGACAAACATGGATGGAAATGTGCACACATTCAAGGCTCGACTGGTTGCAAAAGGTTTCACTCAAACCCCAGGGGTTGACTATGATGAGACCTTTTCGCCAGTAGCCAAGATTAAATCCATTAGGATATTGCTCGCCATAGCTGCCTTTCATGACTATGAAATCTGGGAGATGGATGTCAAGACTGCTTTCCTTAACGGGAAGTTGGCTGAGTATGTTTACATGAATCAGCCAGAGGGTTTTGTTGATGCAAAGTTTCCCAATAGAGTGTGCAAGGTTGAGAAATCCATTTATGGATTGAAACAAGCATCTCGCAGCTGGAATCTTTGCTTCCATGAGAAAGTCAAAGAGTTTGGTTTCTCTAGAAGTGAAGATGAGTTTTGTGTGTATATCAAGGCTAGTGGGAGTATAGTAACTTTTCTGGTGTTATATGTCGATGACATATTACTCATTGGTAACGACGTTCCAACCTTGAAAGATGTTAAGTCTGATGGGTTTTAGGTACAACAAATAAACTAGAAAACAATTCCTAAGTTCACATGCAACCTACTTTGGATCTATGTTTTAACTATTGAACATACAACTTTGAATTGCAAAACAAGAACCCTAGAGGAGAGAGGCTAATTTCGAAATTAACAAACTAGGGTTTAGGGTTTACATACCTTTCAATTGTTATAGCAAACAATTGACAATCCTCTTGATCTTGATCTTGATCTTCTTGGAAACTTTAGCACCACAAGTGTAATGCCTCTAATGGAATCACACCCAAACTAGCAAGAAGGAAAGTAGAAGAGAAAGGGGAGAGGGAGTATGCAAAATCTCGGCCTTAGGGTTTCTTCAAAAGAAAGAGTGACCAAAAACATGAACCAGGAGGCTCCTTATATAGCTGAGGGATCTAGGGTTTAAGGGAAACCCTAGTTATCCTTTGCTTAGGGCCTAAGCAAACCCAAGGGCCTTATCCAAGCCCCTATGGACGAAATTATTAGGGTTTTCCCTAAAGATTTCGTCCACCCTCTTCCAAGGGGGTTCTAGAGCCTTCCACTCAACTATTAGATAATTGCAAACTAGTCCTTGCACCTTATAATTAATTCTTTTAACCCCAAAATCAATTCTGATTAATTTCTGGCTAACAATTAATTAAACATAATGATTTCTAATTAATATATTAATCCATTAACATATTAATAAATCATTTATATATATATATATATATATATATATATATATATATATATATATATATTAATTTATTAATCTTATAAATTAATATCTCTCCTTTCATAATTTCCTTGTCCAGTTGCTAGGTTGAGGGCAACCCAAAAGGACTGTGCTGCTATCAATTCAAGTACATACCAATTATAGTTATGGGCTTAGACACCTAATCCAACAGTCTCCCACTTGGATAAGTCTGTAACTATAATTGCTAGTATGCCTTCTAAATTTGACCAGCAAATTGTAGCTTCCAAAAGCTGCTGCCGAACTCTGACCCAGTCAGTTACGTGTCCTAAGATAAGTGATCATATAACCCTTCGTTCTGCTTGATATCCCCAGACAAAAGACATGGAATGTAATCAATCTGTTTGTCCAGAATCTATGTTTCCCGATTCCTGATTTGTGATGATGTAGGACTTCTAATCGAACACATCAATTTAGTCCTGGCTGGGCCCAGCACATAAGTCAACACCAAATCATCGAGGGGCCCACAGATATCGCTTTTCCTGTTAGGGCAAAAGGAACGAATAAACGTTGACTCATATGCTTGTATCTTTTACTCATCAAATTATGCATGACAATACGTTTTATAACACCAAGTTACTGATGTGTTTTCGTATCACCAATGCACAACCGACTTGTAAATTACAACTCATATATCTTCGTTTCAAGATTATAAGATATTATCGTCTCAGTATTACTCGTGATGAATTCCATGAAGTAATACTCTGAGCGAGGGTTTATCCAATACTCAAATCTCAATTTCTGAGTACTCATGAACGTTGCAGCAATTCTATTGCCATGTCTATCTTTAGACAATCTGCAATCCAATTCATGACAGTCTTAATTCACTACTTACTTCCAAGAGTACGAGCGACTGTGGAGTTTGAATAATCTCATTATTCAGGAAGTAAAACATGCAAAAATGAAACACAATAATAAACAATTGACAAAAGGTAGTAGCCAAACTTATAAATAATACTTTATTATTTAATCACCAAAAGTCAATTACATTTACTTTGTTACAAGTTTCAAAAACTAATCTAACTACTAAAACTAATATCATCTTTCAGTCCTATGCTCCGAGCATGCTGAATATGCTTAGCCCTACTCAGACCCTTTGTGAGGGGATCTGCTGGGTTATCTTCAGATGACACCCTCTTTACTATAAGATGGCCTTCTTCTACTCTATGTTTGATGAAATGGTACTTTCTGTCGATATGTCTGGTCTTACCATGATCTCTCGGTTCCTTTGTCAAGGCAACCGCTCCTTCATTATCGCAGAACAGTTCCATAGGCTCCTGGATGGTTGGAACAACTCCGAGATCCCCGATGAAGTTCCTCAACCAAGCTGCTTCTTTCGACGCTTCACTTGCTGCTATGTACTCTGATTCACAAGTAGAATCAACCACCGTATTTTGCTTGAAACTCTTCCAAGTAACTGCTCCTCCATTCAGTAAAAACACCCAGCTTGACTGAGAACGGAAGTTATCTCTATCCGTCTGAAAGCTGGCGTCACTGTAACCGTCTACTCTCAAAGTATCACTGCCACCAAGCACAAGAACCCAGTCCTTTGTCCTTCGCAAATACTTGAGTATATTCTTAACTGCTATCCAATGAGCTCTGACCATGCTCAAAGCAAATGCCACATCAGGGCGAGTACATGTCATAGTGTACATGATCGATCCGACAGCGGAAGCATAAGGTACACGACTCATGTCATCTATTTCAACATCTGTACTCGGGCATTGAGTCTTACTCAATTTGGTATTGCTCTGGATAGGTAGCTCTCCCTTCTTGGAATTTTCCATACTAAACCTCTTTAGTACCTTATCCAAGTATGTGCTCTGACTAAGTCCAATTAGTCTCTTCTTTCTATCTCTCAATATTCTAATCCCAAGAATATAGGCAGCTTCTCCAAGGTCTTTCATGGCAAAACACTTTCCAAGCCAAGACTTAACTTCTTTCAGGGTTGGAACGTCGTTACTAATGAGTAATATGTCATCGACATATAACACCAGAAAAGTTACTATACTCCCACTAGCCTTGATATACACACAAAACTCATCTTCACTTCTAGAGAAACCAAACTCTTTGACTTTCTCATGGAAGCAAAGATTCCAACTGCGAGATGCTTGTTTCAATCCATAAATGGATTTCTCAAGCTTGCACACTCTATTGGGAAACTTTGCATCAACAAAACCCTCTGGCTGACTCATGTAAACATCTTCAGCCAACTTCCCATTAAGGAAAGCAGTTTTGACATCCATCTGCCAGATTTCATAATCATGAAAGGCAGCTATGGCGAGCAATATCCTAATAGATTTAATCTTAGCCACTGGCGAAAAAGTCTCATCATAGTCAACCCCTGGGGTTTGAGTAAAACCTTTTGCAACCAGTCGAGCCTTGAATGTATGCACATTCCCATCCATGTCTGTCTTCTTCTTGAAGATCCATTTGCACCCAACTGTCTTGCGACCTGGTGCACTATCAACCAAATTCCAAACTTGGTTGTCATACATGGACTTAATCTCGCTGTCCATTGCCTCTTTCCACTTGGAAGCCTCTGGGCCTGCCATTGCTTCCTTATAAGTGACTGGTTCATCTAAGTTTACCAGTGTTCTGTCACTTATGAATGTGTCACCATCTGAAGTAATATGAAAACCATACAACTCAGGTGGCACACTCACCCTAGTGGATCTTCTAAGAGGTAATGAGTTATCAATTGGTTCAACAGGAACTGTTTCCTCTGGTTGAGTGCTAGTGTCATCTAAGGTTCCTTCATTGGCTGACTCTTGAATTTCTTCAAGGTCAATAGTGCTCCCACTGTCCTCTTTGAATATGAGCTCTCTTTCAAGAAAGACTCCTCTTCGTGCTACAAAGACCACGTTCTCACTAGGCCTGTAGAACAAATATCCAAAAGACTGCTTTGGGTAACCAATAAAAACACATTTCTCACTTCTAGCTGCTAGCTTGTCGTGAGTCTCTCGTCTTACGAAAGCTTCACAACCCCAAACTTTAATATGTGCTAACGAGGGAACTTTCCCTGTCCACATTTCGTGAGGTGTTTTGGCAACCTTCTTTGTAGGGACAAGATTGAGGATGTGGGCGGCTGTCTCTAAGGCATACCCCCAGAAGTGAATAGGAAGCGAAGCCCGACTCATCATAGAACGAACCATGTCTAACAAGGTTCGATTGCGCCTCTCAGCTACACCATTTAACTGTGGTGTCCTAGGAGGAGTCAATTGTGAGACTATCCCACATTCTTTCAGATAGTCGTTAAACTCGATACTAAGATACTCCCCGCCTCTATCGGATCTAAGTATCTTTATCTTTCTGCCCAATTGATTTTTGACTTCATGCTTAAACTCTTTGAATTTTTCAAAAGTTTCTGACTTATGCTTGATCAAGTAGATATATCCATATCTGCTATAATCGTCAGTGAAAGTCACATAGAATCGATTAGCATCTCTTGTAGTTGATCTGAAGGGCCCACACACATCCGTGTGTATGAGATCCAACAGACCTTCACCTCTTTCACAAGACCCTGTGAATGGTGATTTTGTCATCTTTCCCAAAAGACAAGATTCACACATATCATCTGACTTTAGGTCAAATGATTCCAACACTCCATCCTTTTGGAGTTGGGCTATGCGTTTCTTGTTAATGTGTCCAAGACGACAATGCCACAAGCATGCCTTGTCTACACTATTAGACAAGTCAATATTAAGTACACTATTTCCTAGGCTATCAACACAAGTCACTGTTTCATACACACCATTACAAGGCAAAGCTTCAAACATAAAAACACCATTCTTATAAACAGAAATTGAACCATTCAAATCATTAAAAGAATATGTAAAACCTTGTCTGAACAATGCATGAAATGAAATAATGTTTCTCGTCATCTCAGACGAATAGCAACAATTTATTAAATCTAATCTAACATCATTACTAAGCAGAAGCTGATAAACTCCGATCTTGGTTACTGGTGAAGACTTTCTGTTTCCCATGATCAGGTTTATCCTTCCTCGCTCTATCTCCTCACTTTCCTTTAGACCCTGCAAATCAGAACAGATATGAAAACCACATCCTGTATCAAGGACCCATGAACGAGAAGATAATGAGTTATTAGCAGAAATAGTGTAAATACCTGCCGAAGATGGCTTCACTTTTCCATCCTTGATATCTTGCAGATATTGTGGGCAAGATCTCTTCCAATGCCCCTTTTGGTTGCAGTAAAAGCAAACTGCCTCTTTTGGATCAGAAACATGGGGAGTGGAACCATTGGGCTTAGCCTTTGGGCCATTACTAGATGACCCAGCTTGAGCCTTGCTCTTCCAGTTTTGCTTGGGAGGACCTTTCCTCTTTTTCCCCTTTCCCTGTCCAATAGCCAAAACAGGGGCACTCGTAGGTGTGGAGGGTATACTTTTACCCTTCATCCCTGCTTCAGCTGTCTGCAACAAGTTGTGCAATTGGGCCAGTGTCTGCTCAGTGTTGTTCAAATGGTAAGTTAGAATAAACTGACCATAACAATCAGGTAATGAGTTCAAGACCATGTCAATGGCCAATTCCTCATCAAAGTGAATATTGAGCTTGACCAAACGCTCTATGTAGCGTTGCATTCTTTGCACATGTGACACTACCGACTCCCCATCTTTCATCTTGCAAGCCATGAGTGACTTGACTACTTCGAACTTTTCTTGACGAGCTCGCTTATGGTACTTTTCCATAAGGTCCTTGTTCATCTCGAAAGGCCAGTAGTCCTCATAGTACCTCTGCAGTTCTGGGGACATAGTTGCCACCATGATGCATGCCACTTTGGTAGCATCATCGTAATGTTTCTTGTAGGCAGCAAGATCTTCAGGAGTAGCTTCATTCTCATCAAGCTCTTTGAGCTCCTTTTCAAGAACATATTCTTTGTTCTCGAAACGAAGAGCCATCTTGATGTTGCGCATCCAATCATTATAGTTTGAGCCATCCATAACGACTTTGGAGCAGATATTGAGCAAAGAGAAGTTTTGGTTGGAGGAGGACGAAGCAGAAGTGTTTCCAGGAGTAGACATCTGAAAAAAAGTTTTAGTTAGATTTCAAGATACCTTAATAAAATAACCCAAAGATATAATATCAAGGTTAGGATCCAACTATGAAGATTCACAACTCAGAAATGGGATGCCGAGATCCAAGTGCAAATTTCATAAAGGTAGGTGAATGACGATTCACCAATTCCACCATTAGACGAAACAAACGAAGTGAAATTCCTAATTCTTTTGAGATACATTGAAACTATTCAATGGCATGTTTTAATCTCAGATTATGCTCTTCTATTTGTGACTGGGATGCCGAGGATCACAAACAAGATGTGAATAACCATGCAAATGTGCTTGGTAACCTCATTGTCTTTATCATTAACTATTGATGTGCTGGTAAACCACACACGCTCCATCAAAATGACAATTATGAGATACCCATTACTACTCTTTATTAATGCCTTTTAGTGTGCTGGTTAACCACACACGCTCCACTAACGACCAATAAAGCATAATGTGCAATTTCATGGATTAGCATACTTTTCACATTTTTCCTAAAGTAACTAGAGTTGGGATTTTTGAAAATAATGTTCTAGTACTTTTAATATCATTATACTTTTAATGAGAAGTAGTTGTCCTATCAAATCCGTTCTGCTAACGACCCTCCACTAATCAAGGAAGCGGTGGGTGAGAGTGGACACCCATTCAACTACCATTTTATAGGCAGTTTCCTTATACCCCCTTATAGATTAGCTTCGTGAATGAGGCATACTAGCGATTTGACTGACCAAATTCTTATATATATAATATTAAACTTTTAATTATAATATATATATAAGGTGTGTTTTAAAATATTTTAAAACTTCAAGGGTTTATAAATTTCGAAATTTAAGCTATTAAATTTAAATTTAAATAAACCAATTAACTAGATTTAATATTTATCTTTTAATTAACTATTAATCAAATTATTAAATCTTGTAAGGATTATCTAATTAAATTAATCAATTAATTTAATCCTAATCCTTATCCCTCTAATTTCGAAAAATAGGGTAAGGATAATTATCCAATTAATCTAATTAAGTAACAATTATCCAAAAACAAGAAACCCTAGTTATCCTCTTAGCATATTTCGAAATTCATAAGGGAGGAGGCTAGGGTTTTCAAAACCTTAACCCTAATTTCGATTAGGGTTCTTTGGAGGCTAGGGTTTTCGAAAACCTTTCAATCCAAAACCCTAATTGCGAAAATTTGGCCTTTAGGGTTTAATGGCTATAAACCCTAATTTGCAATTCAACTATTATAGCAATTCAATTTAAAACAACAATGGCTCTGATACCACTGATGGGTTTTAGGTACAACAAATAAACTAGAAAACAATTCCTAAGTTCACATGCAACCTACTTTGGATCTATGTTTTAACTATTGAACATACAACTTTGAATTGCAAAACAAGAACCCTAGAGGAGAGAGGCTAATTTCGAAATTAACAAACTAGGGTTTAGGGTTTACATACCTTTCAATTGTTATAGCAAACAATTGACAATCCTCTTGATCTTGATCTTGATCTTCTTGGAAACTTTAGCACCACAAGTGTAATGCCTCTAATGGAATCACACCCAAACTAGCAAGAAGGAAAGTAGAAGAGAGAGGGGAGAGGGAGTATGCAAAATCTCGGCCTTAGGGTTTCTTCAAAAGAAAGAGTGACCAAAAACATGAACCAGGAGGCTCCTTATATAGCTGAGGGATCTAGGGTTTAAGGGAAACCCTAGTTATCCTTTGCTTAGGGCCTAAGCAAACCCAAGGGCCTTATCCAAGCCCCTATGGACGAAATTATTAGGGTTTTCCCTAAAGATTTCGTCCACCCTCTTCCAAGGGGGTTCTAGAGCCTTCCACTCAACTATTAGATAATTGCAAACTAGTCCCTGCACCTTATAATTAATTCTTTTAACCCCAAAATCAATTCTGATTAATTTCTGGCTAACAATTAATTAAACATAATGATTTCTAATTAATATATTAATCCATTAACATATTAATAAATCATTTATATATATATATATATATATTAATTTATTAATCTTATAAATTAATATCTCTCCTTTCATAATTTCCTTGTCCAGTTGCTAAGTTGAGGGCAACCCAAAAGGACTGTGCTGCTATCAATTCAAGTACATACCAATTATAGTTATGGGCTTAGACACCTAATCCAACAAAGTCTTGGCTTGGAAAGTGTTTTGCCATGAAAGACCTTGGAGAAGCTGCCTATATTCTTGGGATTAGAATATTGAGAGATAGAAAGAAGAGACTAATTGGACTTAGTCAGAGCACATACTTGGATAAGATACTAAAGAGGTTTAGTATGGAAAATTCCAAGAAGGGAGAGCTACCTATCCAGAGCAATACCAAATTGAGTAAGACTCAATGCCCGAGTACAGATGAGGAAATAGCAGACATGAGTCGTGTACCTTATGCTTCCGCTGTCGGATCGATCGTGTACGCTATGACATGTACTCGCCCTGATGTGGCATTTGCTTTGAGCATGGTCAGTCGCTATCAGGGAAACCCGGGTAGAGCTCATTGGATAGCGGTTAAGAATATACTCAAGTATTTGCGAAGGACAAAGGACTGGGTCCTTGTGCTTGGTGGCAATGATACTTTGAGAGTAGATTGTTACAGTGATGCCAGTTTTCAAACGGATAGAGATAACTTCCGTTCTCAATCTGGCTGGGTATTTTTACTGAATGGAGGAGCGGTTACTTGGAAAAGTTCCAAGCAAGATACGGTGGCTGATTCTACTTGTGAATCAGAGTACATAGCAGTGAGTGAAGCGTCGAAAAAAGCAGCTTGGTTAAGGAACTTCATCGGAGATCTCGGAGTTGTTCCAACCATCCAGGAGCCTATGGAACTGTTCTGCGATAATGAGGGAGCGGTTGCCTTAACAAAGGAACCGAGAGATCATGGTAAAACCAGACATATCGACAGAAAGTACCATTTTATCAAACATAGAGTAGAATAAGGCCATCTTGTAGTAAAGAGTGTGTCATCTGAAGATAACCCAGCAGACCCCCTCACAAAGGGTCTGAGTAGGGCTAAGCATATTCAGCATGCTCGGAGCATAGGACTGAAAGATGATATTAGTTTTAGTAGTTAGATTAGTTTTGTTCTGAAACTAGTAACAAAGTAAATGTATTTGAATTTTGGTGATTAAATAATAAAGTATTATTTATAAGTTTGGTTACTGCCTTTTGTCGATTGTTTATTATTATGTTTCATATTTTGCATGTTTTACTTCCCGAATAATAAGATTATTCCACAGTCGCTCGTACTTTTGGAAGTAAGTAGTGAATTAAGACTGTCATGAATTGGATTGCAGATTGTCTAAGGATAGACATGGCAATAGAATTGCTGCAATGTTTATGAGTACTCAGAAATTGAGATTTGAGTATTGGATAAACCCTCGCTCAGAGTATCACTTCATGGAATTCATCACGAGTAATGCTGAGACGATAATATCTTATAATCTTGAAACGAAGATATATGAGTTGTAATTTACAAAGTCGGTTATACATTGGTGATACGAAAACGCATCAGTAACTTGGTGTTATAAAACGTATTGTCATGTATAATTTGATGAGTAAAAGATGCAAGCATATGAGTCAACGTTAATTCGTTCCTTTTGCCCTAACCGGAAAAGCGATATCTGTGGGCCCCTCGATGATTTGGTGTTGACTTATGTGCTGGGCCCAGCCAGGACTAAATTGATGTGTTCAATTAGAAGTCCTACATCATCACAAATCAGAAATCGGGAAACATAGATTCTGGACAAAGAGGTTGATTTCGTTCCATGTCTTATGTCCGGGGATATCTTGAAGAACGAAGGATTATATGATCACTTATCTAAGGACACGTAAATGACTGGGTCAGAGTTCAGCAGCAGCTTTTGGAAGCTACAATTTGCTGGTCAAATTTAGAAGGCATACTAGCAATTATAGTTACATACTTATCCAAGTGGGAGACTGTTGGATTAGGTGTCTAAGCCCATAACTATAATTGGTATGTACTTGAATTGATAGCAGCACAATCCTTTTGGGTTGCCCTCAACCTAGCAACTGGACAAGGAAATTATGAAAGGAGAGATATTAATTTATAAGATTAATAAATTAATATAAATGATTTATTAATATGTTAAAAGATTAATATATTAATTAGAAATCATTATGTTTAATTAATAGTAAGCCAGAAATTAATCAGAATTAATTTTGGGGTTAAAAGTATTAATTATAAAGTGCAGGGACTAGTTTGCAATTATCTAATAGTTGAGTGGAAGGCTCCAGAACCTCCTTGGAAGGAGGTGGACGAAATCTATAGGGGAAACCCTAAGGATTTCGTCCAAGGGGCTTTGGATAAGGCCTTTGGATTAGATTAGGTCCCAAGCAAAAGAGTATTAGGGTTTTCCCTAAACCCTAGATCCCTCAGCTATATAAGGAGCCTCCCAGCTCCTAAATTTGGTCACTCCTTTGGTGAAACCCTAGGGTCGATTTTGCATACTCTCTCTCTCTCTCTCTCTCTCTCTCTCTCTCTCTCTCCTTCAAGTTTCCTTCTTGCTAGTTCTTGGGTGTGATTCCATTAGAGGCATTACATTTGTGGTGCTAGGCTTCCAAGAAGATCAAGTTCAAGAGGATTAACAATTGTTTGCTATAACAATTGAAAGGTATGTAATTCTGAAACCCTAGTTTGTTAATTTCGAAATTAGCCTCTCTCCTCTAGGGTTCTTGTTTGCAATTCAAAGTTATATGTTCAATAGTTAAAACATAGATCCAAAGTAGGTTGCATGTGAACTTAGGAATTGGTTTTCTAGTTTATTTGTTTTACCTAAAACCCATCAAATATATCCGGGAGTATGGATCAGGTCGAGAGGTTAGTTTTTAGTCTCGTTGAGAGGATTGACGGGGTGGGGTAAGAGTTGGTTATATATATATATATATATATATATATATATATATATATATATATATATATATATATATATATATATATATATATATATATATATAGAGAGAGAGAGAGAGAGAGAGAGAGAGAAAGTTTTATACTGTGTGAATTCTAAATTATGAATATGTTATAACATTGTGGGATTGAATCCCTATGTACTCACCAGGTTTTCCAAACCTGAACCACTCAATATTTTTGTATCACAGGCATCGATAACAAAGACACATTACACTGAGAGATTAAAGAGATGTATATCATTAGTGTAGATGAATGCAGGTTCGGTTTATGCTTATGTGTCTGTATTGACCAGGACATCCCAAATGTTTTAAAACGAATAAAATACATCTCTTCGAAGATGCTTGGATAAAGTATTTATCATGTAGTCTAAACGAGAGTTGTAGATCATAATCTCACCTATGCGTGGATATAAAGAACGCCGAAAATTGAGCTCGTATGTGAAAGATATGAATTTCTGAAGTTCAGGGCACAAACTTCAACCCCTGTGTCAGAGCTCACGACGTGAGCACAGCGGCTCACGACGTGAGCAGGTGATAGACATCTTCCAGGGCAAGTGGCCTGATGAAGAACGCCATGACATCAAGCTCACGACGTGAGCAATAGTGGCTCACGACGTGAGCATAGATTTTCAGCCTCCTATAAATAGAAAGCAAGGCCAGCCGAGTTTTGTTGCTCAATTTCTTTCCTCTCACCCGTATTACCTCGATTTACGTGCAAGTTATACCCCGAAGCCCCGGTATCATCCCGAGACCCGAAGCGAGTCCCGAAGCACCGAAGATCCCGAGAAGAAAAGAGTTTCGAGCCGAAGCTCTGTCCGCGAGAAGCCCGGTGTGTGAAGAGATCACAGTTTCACCGAAGAATACTGCTTTAAGAGCCGTAGTGTTGTCCGAGCATCGTCTTGTAAAGTGAGTGCATAGTCCCTTTCATGAACATGATTTTATGACAAGTATTAATTAAAGTATTAAATACGTGTTATAAAGTTAAATATTTGTTGAAGAGTTTATGTGTGAGTGCATAGTCCTTTTCATGAACATGATTTTAATACAAGTATTAATTAAAGTATTAAATATCTGTTAAAAGTTAAATATTTGTTGAAGAGTTTATGTGTGAGTGCATAGTCCCTTTCATGAACATGATTTTAATACAAGTATTGTTTGAATGTATTAAATATATGTTTTGTGTGAGTTATTTGATGATGTCTGAATTAAGTGTTAAAGAACATACCTGATTGTTTATGATAACTTAGGTTAAAGAGTAAACCTAAGATTGGTTATAATGGTTATGGGGTAGTATCTCTTTATGAGTACGAGTGAGATATATATACGGAGAACAAAACTTTAAAATATGTCATTGATCCGGAAGCATTGATTAGACATAGTTATTCGTCCTTAGTCCGAGAGTATGGATTGGACTTAGTTAATTGTCATTAATCTAGGAGTATGGATTAAGACATAGTCAGTTGTCCTTAGTCCGGGAGTATGGACATGACATATAATCTGTCATTAATCCGGGAGTATGGATTAAGACATAGTCAACTGTCCTTAGTCCGGGAGTATGGACAGGACATAGTTATTTGTTAATAGATCTGGGAGTATGGATCAGGTCGAGAGGTTAGTTTTTAGTCTCGTTGAGAGGATTGACAGGGTAAGGTAAGAGTTGGTTATATATATATATATATATATATATATATATATATATATATATATATATATATATATATATATATATATATATATAGAGAGAGAGAGAGAAAGTTTTATATTGTGTGAATTCTAAATTATGTATATGTTATAACATTGTGGGATTGAAATCCCTATGTACTCACCAGGTTTTCCAAACCTGACCCACTCAATATTTTTGTATCACAGGTATCGATAACAAAGACACATTACACTGAGAGATTAAAGAGATGTATATCATTAGTGTAGATGAATGTAAGTTCGGTTTATGCTTATGTGTCTGTATTGACCAGGACATCCCAAATGTTTTAAAACGAATAAAATACATCTCTTTGGAGATGCTTGGATAAAGTATTTTTCATGTTTTCTGGGAACAAATTCCGCAACTCTTTTAATCAAAGGATTACTCTAATTTGATAAAACAAAGCATAAACAAATCGGTCTTTTCTGGCTGTGAAATTGAGGATGTCACAGTTGGTATCAGAGCATTAGTTTAATCGAACTAGGAATTTGTAGGATTTATAGACTTAAACTTAGAATGCTAAGAGATGATTGTGAGATAAGTGTCTACCATATTTTAGACACGAGCACTAGTATATTTTAGGAAAGATGCCTAAAATGCTTTTATATGCAAAATGCTATATGTTTGCCATATATGATGTTATTTGTTTGGATCTTTGGTCTGTTGCCGACCGGATCTGGAAACCTTATGTGTTTAGGATTCTAAGCGTACGACTACGATATTAGAACTAGCATGTAAACGTTTCAGAGTGATAAGGAGGTTTATACGTCTATCGTAAATAAAGCTTTCTTATCTTAAATTATCGCCCGGTACACCGAACGTCTGTTTGGGTGTACAAAATGTTATGGTGAAGACTCGTAGAGAATTGAGTAAATGGAGGAAATGAGAGGCTTATGATAGCGAATGACACCTATAGGAAGATATCGTAAGAGTGGTATCTTGCCTTTAGAATATGTCTGATAAAATAACGGAACGTTTAGAGGAGTACGGTACGTATGAAGTACACCTTCGATTGGCAGGATGATGGAACGATTAGTGTAATTCTTGAAGTTTTCCCATCGTCTGGAATTTCCATCACCAACCGAGTTGAAGTAGAATTGATGATTGAAGATACGCATGGAAGAAGTCCTAGTAGAGTCTAGGAAAATTTTTATGATTAATTGGACACATTCGTATGTGTTAAATTGTTTTGTGATTTTAGGACTTGGGGACTGCGAGACAATACTTGGGATGAGTATGAGTAGGTGTGAATAGTACTAGAGATATATACTACTGGAAGCACAGGACTCACGCTTGGATCAGGAAAAGTCACAAGGTATGAATAGAAAGGAGCATTAGTGGCTCACGACGTGAGCATATATTTTCAGCCTCCTATAAATAGAAAGCAAGGCCAGCCGAGTTTTGTTGCTCAATTTCTTTCCTCTCACCTGTATTACCTCGATTTACGTGCAAGTTATATCCCGAAGCCCCGGTATCATCTCGAGACCCGAAGCGAGTCCCGAAGCACCGAAGATCCCGAGAAGAAAAGAGTTTCGAGCCGAAGCTCTGTCCGCGAGAAGCCCAGTGTGTGAAGAGATCATAGTTTCACCGAAGAATACTGCTTTAACAGCCATAGTGCTGTCCGAGCATCGTCTTATCAAGTGAGTGCATAGTCCCTTTCATGAACATGATTTTAATACAAGTATTAATTAATGTATTAAATATCTGTTAAAAAGTTAAATATTTGTTGAAGAGTTTATGTGTGAGTGCATAGTCTCTTTCATGAACATGGTTTTAATACAAGTATTAATTAAAGTATTAAATATCTGTTAAAAAGTTAAATATTTGTTGTAGAGTTTATGTGTGAGTGCATAGTCACTTTCATGAACTTGATTTTAATACAAGTATTGTTTGAATGTATTAAATATATGTTTTGTGTGAGTTATTTGATGATGTCTGAATTATGTGTTAAAGAACATTCCTGATTGTTTATGATAACTTAGGTTAAAGAGTAAACCTAAGATTGGTTATAATGGTTATGGGGTAGTATCTCTTTATGAGTACGAGTGAGATATATATACGGAGAACAGAACTTTAAAATATGTCGTTGATCTGGAAGCATTGATTAGACATAGTTATTCGTCCTTAGTCCGGGAGTATGGATTGGACTTAGTTAATTGTCACATGTATCGGTATTTTTGTATCACATGTATCGATAACAAAGACACATTACACTGAGAGATTAATGAGATGTATATCATTAGTGTAGATGAATGTAAGTTCAGTTTATGCTTATGTGTCTGTATTGACTAGGACATCCCAAATGTTTTAAAACGAATAAAATACATCTCTTTAGAGATGCTTGGATAAAGTATTTATCATGTTTTCTGGGAACAAATTCCGCAACTCTTTTAATCAAAGGAGTACTCTGATTTTATAAAACAAAACATAAAAAAATCGGTCTTTTCTGGCCGTGAAATTGGGGATGTCACAGTTCAACACAATGATTTGCATTTAGAACCATTAAAATAACATGTGTTGCACAATACTAATCTAAATCCATACTTATAAAATCGAATTCTAATGGATCTGTGGATGAATTTCATGAAGCTAGGGTTTCAAATCCATGATTAAAGATTTATAACTCAACTTTAGCCAATAAGAAGAACTTATATTATTGTGTTGGTGTTATAAACTTATAATTCAACACATAACTTGATCTAATAATGCATTTTATCATAGAATACATATTTTGAAAGAATTATTAACCCTACAAGACAAAAATGAAGAATAAGGCTGCCTTTAGAGCTTTTACTTAAAGAGTTAATTGTAGAACATCACTAGATCTACAAATTTGCTCCTAATTTGGTCCATATACGTTCAAGCTTCTCATTTGTTCCTTGACTAACTCTACGTTAACCAAAAAATTGTAATACTTCCACGTAAAATCTAGAAAGTTAGTATATTTACATTTTTATGAAATGACATTTGGCCTAGTGGTAAGGAGCGACTCTCTCAATTGAGATGTCATGGGTTCAAGTCTCGTTGGAGACGTATGTGATAATTTAGGAGTAGATTAGTTTGTTGTTCCAAAAAAATATTGACAATATTAGGTCCGAATATAGTTTATTAAGTTAATTCCAATACATACCAAAGTACCAAACTTGACAAAAATGGTCCCTTAATAGTCTAGTTTTTTATTTAACTCCAAGAAGACCTCCTAATATTTTTAATTTCTCATTATCTAATTCAACTTTAAATGATAAAATTTCTTATAAATAAGTCAAATTTCTAATTAAATGGATTTCAAATATTATTTTTCAATTCTTAATCATAAATATTTTGACCTAACTTACAATGTAACTGATTAATTAAGTTTGTATTTAATTATTTTAAATAAACAAATTTTGAAATTTTAAATCCATTAATTTAAGTTAGTTCAATTTTTAGTTTACTTAATATATAAATCCACTTAAGTGTAAAACATTTTAGCCCCAAATTACGAGTGTTATATTTATTGTAACATATTGATATATGATGCTCTAAGTGAGGGTGTCATGTTACATTTGGTTTAAAAATGTCATGAAGTTCATATCCTGGTAGAGCCCACTACATGAAGTTCTATATTATTTTTCTAGTATATGGTATTAAATCATAAAGTTATATTTAGTCTGGATAATGTCACAAAGTTCATATCATGACAAAACTTACTACATTAAGTTGCATATTATTTTTCTAGTGTACAATGTTAAATCATAATGTTGTATTTTGTCTGGATAATGTCACAAAAGTTCATATCATGACACAACTTACTACATGGAGTTCTATATTATTTTCCAAATCTATAGTTAAAGTGTAATTATATATTTGGTTTTAAAATGTCACAAAGTTTTAGATGTTTCAAAGTCAAATAAAATAAAGGTAACCAGTATTAACCTCCTTAAGTATGAAATCATAAGTTTGATACAAAAAGATATTGCCACGTTTTATCAAAAGTAAAGAAAGTCACAAAACATCAAAAGTTTGAAAGTTATGACAGAGATATCATGTTCATGATCATTATAATGTAAAAGGACAATCAATGTATTTTCCTCCATAATCTTTATCAAAGTTTGGTTTCATTGAGTTAAATTGTATTATCCTTTCATACTTCTTCCTCAACTTGATTTTGGGTATCCTTACAACCTATTAAATGTCCACCTGTGTACCTGCAACTTGTGAATTATTTATATGTGTGCTTGTGTAACATCCCACGAAACCATATTTTTTTAAAAAAATCATAGTGTAGGTTTTATCCAAAAGGTTTTGTTCATAATTATTAATAATTCATATAATCATTATATCACATCACATCTACATAATAATAATAAACACGGAAGCTAAGTCTTGTTTTGAAAATCATAATGTAATGTAAAATGGACAAACTAGATGTCATGCCCCTCTGAGAATGTCTAAATATCTCAATCATGTCGTCAGAACCACAAGGACATGCAACTAAAAACACATAAAGCAGTAACTATAAGACTAAGGCTTAGTGAGTAATCACAACACTCACTTATTATACATATCATATGCAATACACATAATAGCACATAAACTTCAAGTAATAAATCAAATATTACTTACTTTCTAAACACATAGTGTTGGTACCAACCCTACTCCAACATGTTAATTCTCCAAAGGGTTGTCTTAGACACTGCCAACTGGGACAGATCACTTCCTCGAAGGGTTGTCATGATCATCCAAACTTTAACCACTTCCTCGAAGGTTGGCATGGTCCTGAACCCAACTAGATTCCCCGAGAGGTTGTCCTCTAGTCAGCATACAGACAACACATAATCTATCTAATAAGTAAGTTCATAAAACTCACATGGATGACTGATAAAGAAGTCCATATAGCGAGCTAAGTGGTATAGAAGCTGCCTCAAAACACTACATAATAATTAACCCTAATTTAGAAATTAGGTATAATACTTAACTTTCTTCTCTAAACAAGTATTTTTCTTTCTGATCCTCATATTTGGGAAAAAGACAATTTTTTTCCTTAATCATTAGTCTGAAATACACTTTTACTAACATTTAATAATAAGTCAAACTGATCAAAAAGTCAACGGTCAACGATCCACCCTGCCATGTCAAATCCTTGACCATGTCGTGGTCTAGTCCTAACAAAACAAACATGAGGCTCCCTTTCCCACCGCCCTGTGGTAAGCCCTTTATCGTGTCGTGGTTCGTCTGGCAACTTGCTTCTTCCACTAAGCACTTAATCCTTACAAATCAAGGCATATATTTTCAAGCCTGATTCTTTTTAGTGGATTAATGAAAAAGTTTCTAACTTTGTCTATTCTAATGACATAACCCAACAAGATTTACAACTCAAATTTATTTTACTCATTAAAACTCATCGCTCATTGCATGGCTGGTAAAAAATACAAACCAAGACATTTTTCTTCATCTATAGGGATAGTGACTTGCTTAAGTCCAAGTTAAAGTTCTATAGTTACTCAACTCCAAGAACATGAAGCTCATTTTCCCCAAAGTCCCAAAAACTCAAGAATGGTTTTAGATATAATCATAAATGAGGATAAAACAAAATATAGAAGGCTTAGAATGCTGAAATAAGGACCTGAAGGTGACCTCTTATGTTGGAATGGAAGCTAATAACCAAGATGAGCACCTAAGAGCTCCTTAAGCTTATCAAAATCTCTAAACTCTCCAACCAATGGACATGGAGGCTAGGATTTTGAAAGGAGGGGATGGATGTTGCGATTCCCTGAAAACCTATGAGTTAGCGATGCTTAAATAGGCCCAAAGTCCGAAACTTAGGGTTTTGTGCACATTGTGGCGCTGCACCATGATTATTAAATGAGTAAATAACTACCACACCGTGGTGACAAGGCAACACCATGCCACATCAACTCATCCACCACGTCACGAGAAAGCGAAATTCTCAAGATTTAAATTCAAACCTCAATATGCATAACATTAACTCATACTTGAATTGGTTGTTACAATTCATAGTAAAATCGAATTACCAAAAGAGTCCCAAGACCACTCGGAACTCCTACGACGTCGTCCTACAAATCCATCCATCGAACTGACACCACCCGCAATAGTTATAGTTCCATCACCGACGGTCCATTCAATCACCTTGCAGAGTTACCTAAATCGGAATCCCAACACTGAAAATCACAAAATTACTCATACGGTAAACTTCAAAAGAACAAAAACCCATTGGTCTGAAACCTCGAAAGTTAAATCCTAAGATTGACAATCGACCTCCACAGATATACACATCAACTAATCCCCTTGAACAAAAGTACACCAAATACGAAGGAATGAATATTCGAAAACATTACAACCAAACTGGTAGATTTTATATGTTTATAATTCAAATCATGAGGCAAAATAACTTAACCTTAAGTTCACATGCAACCTATTTGGATCTAAGTTTTCTTTATTAGTAGCTATAATCTATGAACATCAAGAATCCTAAGAAGACCCTACTATAATCAAAATTAACAAGGGATTAAGGGTTACATACCTTTTGATTATTATAGCAAATAGTCAAACCAATTCCTTTCTTCAAATGTCTTGGAAAGCAAGCACCATTAATCCAATGCCTCTAATGGTTTGTACCCAAATCCTAGCAATTAGAACACTTGAGGTGTAACATCCCATTTTCATAACAAATCTTTTTCGTTTTATTAAGGTAAAACTCCGTATTTAGAAAGCCATTTTTTCTAAATTACATTTGTTAAAATCAGAGTAACATAGTAAGACGGAATCTTCATTGCTGCTGATGAATGTGTATAGTCACACCTTCTCCTTCCCATAATAACCGATAGAACCTGAAAACATAAATAACTGGGTAAGCAAAACGCTTAGTGAGTTTCCCCCAAAATACCCCATACAACAAACATACTAGCATGCATATTAGGTCCACAATCATCAGATTAGATTACCCCGGGTATGTGACGGATAAAACAAGTAATGGGTCCAATCAGTCATCGCACTGGAATACCTCGGCCCAATCAGTCATTGGATTGGAATGCCAACATGCAACGAGTCCAATCAGTCACTAGACTGGAATGCCATTACCCAATTAGTCATCAGATTGGAATACCTCGGCCCAATTAGGCATCGTACTGGAATGCCTCGGTTTGTTGCCTTACACACATAACAATAAAGCCTCAACCCAAACCACACTATGTCGACATATGCACAAATAAACATATAACCAACAAATACAGGTAATCATACAGATCTACCAATCTAACATATCAATACAACATATCAACATCCTATACACAAGGATACATAACTAACAATCCAAGGAATGCATAACCATATGTACCTAGAGGTGAGATAGATACCCAAACAGATGACCCTACTCTAGAGCCACAACCAAACAAGGACGAGGCAAGAAAGCCTAGATCAAGTGTCCTCAGTCTATCCTACGTGATTACATACAATCCCTAAGGCATATCTAATAAATGATGACCAAAACTAATGGACCGACATTGGTGCCTTCAACCCACGGGTATAATGAAGAAAACTCACCTGAATCGATGTAACAATTTGCGAATTTTGGCACCATTCATTATTTACAAAAAGTGACCAACATCAAGTGTAATAGACTTAATATGTTATATATATTAACATATAATAAAAATATAACTTTCATATCACGAAAAATAGGAAAAATCAACCGAATCGTCCGTAAGTCGTAAAAATTAGTATGTTGATATATGTGTGTATATATATATATATATATATATATATATATATATATATATATATATATATATATATATATATATATATACCGCGGTGCGGTTCGGTTTTTTTTGCGCTTTTTACAAATCTGAAAACCAAACCCCACCGAAAATTTTTGGTTTTTGCAAAACTAAAAACCGCAACGTCATTTTTTTGTTTCGATTTCGGTTTTTCAGTTTTAGTTTATATGTGTTTTTGGGTTTTTTCGGTTTGTGGTTTGGTTTTTGCTCACCCCTACTTAAAATCACCAATTTTATAACAAAACATAACAAATATAATCTAAAAAAATGTAAACAACTCAAGAACTTCCCGACATCATCATTTCGTTCACTATGAAACAGATGGTTTACATCAACAGAATACATCAAAAAACCTCACTACATATCACACTCACACTCATATTACACAAGAACTAGAGATTTGTACACAAGACAAAGAGTATGAACAAACCCTAGATAAGAAACCCTAATCTACAAATGAGTGACGAGAGAGTTTTACGAATACAGAAATGAGGAGAATGAACTAAAATGAATAAGAAACAACGCACCTACACACTTAAATACTTTGGGTAAAGAAGATCTGTGGTTCGACCCAAAGTCCGCGTATAAACCCGTTAACCTGTACGTCATGTACAAAACACACCCCCACAAATATATTCATATATATAACTCGCCCTAATAATCTATAAATTAATGTTTAAGTTTGAACTCTTTTTAAATATATTCTTTTAACACGCCCCCTCAATCTAAACATTAATTTGAGAGAACAATTAGAAATCAACTTTCTTTAAAACTATCAATCAAACCAAGATGATTTAAAATATATTAATGTTGATTACTTCCAAGAACTTTGGTTAGAATATCTACATTTTGGTTTGAAGATTTTTATTAACCTTCAAAATTCCATTTTCAATTTTTTTCCGAACAAAATGAAGATCAACTTCAAAGTGTTTGGTTTTTTCATGAAATACAGGATTCAAAGCCAACTTAATAGCTGACTCATTATCACAAAAAATATCAACGGGTGAATGTGTTTTAACACCTAGATCACAAAAGCAATTTTGACTCAGTGGAGGAGCGAGAAACAATACTTTGTTTCTTGCTCTTCAAAGAGACAAGTGATCCACCTAAGTAGACAAGATATCCAGTAACAGACTTATGACTGAACATACACTTAGCCCAGACAGCATCCACAAACCCAATCAGATTAAAAGAATTAGATTTAGTTAAATGAATACCTTTACCTGGACTGTTCTTCAAATATCTCAAAAGTCTAAATGCAATATTAACATGAGATTCATAAGGTTTATGCATATATTGACTTAATAATTGGACAACATATGAAATATCTGGATGAGTAATTGTCAAATAAATCAATATACCTATAAGTTTTTGATACTCAGTCATATTAACCAAATAATCAGAACTAACCAAATTAGCTTCAAGAGGTATTTTGACAGGCTTACATGCAAGCATACCAAATTCATGAAGTAATTCCATGCAATATTTCCTTTGGTTAAGACAAATGCCATTATGAGTTTTTATAATTTCTATACCTAAAAAATATTTCAGATTCCCCAAATCTTTGATTAAGAACTAAGATTTAAGAAACTTTTTGACATAATTCAATTCAATGTTGCAATTTCCAGTTATAATAATGTCATCTACATAAACAAGAAGCACAACAATAGTATCTTAAAAATTCCTAACAAATAAAGAGTAATCATTTATATTCTGTTTAAAACCAAAAGTGGAAAGAGAGGAACACAATTTTTCATTCCAATTTCTAGGAGCTTGTTTAAGCCCATAGAGAGATTTTAACAATTTACAAACCCTGCCATCATCTTTCGAATGATACCCTTCAGGTAAGTTCATATAAACACTTTCAGTAAGATCCCCATATAAAAAGGCATTATTAATATCTAGTTGATAAAGAGGCCATGAATTATGAACATCTAAAGAAATGACGATACGAACAGTAACAATCTTGGCTACAGGAGAAAAAGTCTCCTCATAGTCAATACCTTCTCTTTGGTTATAACCTTTAGCCACAAGTCTGACTTTATATCTTTCTATATCTCCATTAGATTTATATTTGATTTTATAGATCCAACGACAACCTATAGCTTTTTCTTCCTTTAGGAAGATTAGTGATTTCCCAAGTGTTATTCCTATAAAGTGCTTCCATTTCCTCATTCAGTCTGATTGCTGACATTAGAGGGAACATGTGCCTCACCAGTCTGATTGCTGACATTAGAGGGATAAGTCTCATCCAGGTTTTGGTCTGCACTAGCACCATCCGACTGATAGACACTTCTCAAGTGATCTAAACTAGTGTTATCAAGAAGAATACTAGAATACAATGACTCATCATAGGAAAACAAGTCACTTGAATTCAAAAGGGACATTAGCTTTATCAGTCAATGATGAAGACTTAAGCTTGAAAGGAAACACTGATTCATAGAATTTTACATCCCTGGAAACAAAAACAAGATTTGAATCAAGACTAAGAACTTTATAACCCTTTTTATCATAAGTGTAACCAAGAAAAATACATTTATCAGCTCTTTCAGAAAATTTATCAGAATTATTTAATTTAGTGGAAAAACATAAACAACCAAAAACCCTAAGTTTATAAAAAACAGGAGCATTATTATAAACAAGCTCATAAGGAGAAGCACCATTTAAAACAGAAGTAGGAGTTCTATTACACAAAAGTTAAAATTGCTTCTCCCCAGTATTTAAGAGGTAAACGAGATTGAAACATTAAAGATCTAGCAACATTTAAAATATGTCTGTGCTTCCTCTCCATAACTTCATTTTGTTGTGGAGTATGAACATAGAATGTATGATGTAAAACACCTTTTGACTCCAACAATTGTCTCATTCTATGGTTTAAAAAATCAGTTCCATTATCTGACCCAACAATTTTAATTTTAACACCAAACTGATTAAGCAGAATATTAAAGAAAATAAGAATACAATCATAAACTTCATCTTTTGACTTTAACAGATAAACCCAAGTTGCCCTAGTGTAATCATCCATAATGCTCAAGAAATACCTAAATCCTTCTGATGTTGTCACTCTATAAGGTCCCCAGACATCTAGACGAATTAACTCATCAAGTTTAGAAGTAACATGTTGACTAATAGGGAATGATTCTCTTGTTTGTTTAGCTTTATGACATAAATCACAAGGTGGGAGAACTTCATTACCAAATTTAAGTTTGTTTATTAAGGAACCCAAAGCTTGATCAGAGGGATGACCAAGTCTGTTGTGCCAAGTTAGTTTAGATACACAACAAATAGAAGAAGAGTTAACAATACTAGACAAATTACCTGAAGGTACACTATATATGTAATAGAGACCTCCAGATTCTTTACCATTCCCCACCATCTCCTTTGATTGTAAACCCTAAATTTTACAACTATGTTCATTAAAACTAACCTCACAATTACTGTCTTTGCAGACTTTGTGGACAGATAACAAGTTGACATTGATGTCAGGAACTGAAAATACATTAAACAAAGTTAATGAATTAGATAAGTTCATATTACCAATTTTCTTAATTTTAGCTGAAGTACCATTAGGATGACTAACAAGAAGGTCTAATTTAGACACATCCACAGTGTCATGAAGAAGGGACTCAGACGCAATCATATGTTCATTAGCTCCCGAGTCAACAATCCATTTTTGAAAATTTACAGATGAATTAAAGACTTGAAACAAGCAAGTACCTGCCATGTTAGCACTAGCAGATGCTTCCTCATGAATTTTCCTATCACCAATAAGTTGTAAAAAATTAATGTATTGATCCTTAGTAAGCTGATGAAACTCAGAATCTCCAAAGGAATCAGAAAGATTAGAAGTATTTGAACTTCCAGAAGAAGTGGTAGTATAATTGGTAGAAAAGTTTTTACTAAAATTATTCTGGTTATTAGATTCATTTCTTTGCTTGAAGTCCTTATGCTAACCAATTAACTTGTAACATATTTTTGTATGGTATGACCTTTAATACCATAGTTTTTACACTAAACAGTTTGGTTCTTATTCTTATTAGAATTATTAAAATTAGATATGTTATTAAATCTGCTGTTGAATGCAGCGGAATGGGATTTAGACACAGACTGAGATGACTGAAGAGAAGACAAATAACCATTTCTTTGAAGAGACTCTTCTCTTGACACAATGGAAAAAGCAGTTTTCACATTAGGTAAGGGTTCCATCAACATAATATGACTTTTGACTTGATTATATGAATCATCAAGACTAGAAAGACACTGCATAAGTTTCATCAGATTAGAATGATCTTTGAGTTTAATAGAAGCCTCACAAGTATACTCAGTTAAACTAGTAAGACCATCAAATTCTTTCCATATGGAATCAAGCTTATTGAAGTAATCTGATAAAGAAATTCCATTTTGTTTAAAAGAATTGATCTGTTGGTGAATATTAAACACAACAGAACCATCAAATTTATTATATGTTTCAAAAGGATTTTTCTATATATCCTCAGCAACCTTAGAATAAGCTTGACTCTGATAGATAGAATCGGAAATGGAAGACAGAAGCCAAGAACAAACAACAACATTAACCCTATCCCATTTAAACTTTTTTGACTCATCAACATCATTCTTTTTCAAAGTTCTATCAACAAATCCAAGTTTGTTCCTAGCCTTAAGAGCCCTAGAAATAGAGCTTCTCCACAGTCTAAAATTTTCAGTTAACTTTGTGGTGACAATTGAAGTAACAACATTATCAGATGGGTGAATGTAGAGAGGATCATCAAAACTAACTTGATCATCCTTTCCACTCCCACCAGGTGGATCAGTAGGATCACCAGCCATAAAGACAGACACAGACAATGAACAAGCAGGAAGTAATAAAGAAAAGAGACACCTGTACTAATCTTAAGTCCAGATGGTCACCACGTACGTTGGAGCCCAAGACAACCAGTACAGAGTTAAGGAAAATCAATCAAATATAAAAGAAACAACAAAAAAATAACAGGTGTACACAAGACAACCAGGATCTCCCAGAACAGAACAATATCAAAAGAGAAAGGAACAAGCAGATCCTCACAGAGCTATCGAGAAATAGCAATAACGTGTCGAATCTCTTTGTCCGTTTCCTACTAGGGTTTATCGGTAACAAAATCCGACCCCTAGAGAGTTGTTTCAGACTAGGAGATTGATCGACGATTGGCAATGATCCAGCCGATGAGACTTCAAAAGAATCACCACAACAAGCCAGCAATAACCTGCAAGATTATAAACAATCTCGCAGTACCAGGATCTAAAAAGAAATAAGAATACATATATTCGTTTTGATTTAAAGGAGTAACAACGGAAACCCTAAATCGAAGTGAATAACTGAAGAAGTCACAGTTTAAGTAACAAAACTAAGGATTCAGAAGTGAAGCCCTAGATCGAACAACAACAGTGATGATCTAACCAAAAACCAAAAAGAAACGAAGAGAGGATTCAGAGAATACCTTCTTAAACTGACAATCGAGTGAAGAAATCACCAATGAGCGTCGAAATAGAAGAATCGGAGCCTGATAGCTTTGATACCATCTAAAAAAACGTAAACAACTCAAGAACTTCCCAACATCATTATTTCATTCACTATGAAACAGATGGTTTACATCAACAGAATACATCAAAAAAACCTCACTACATATCACACTTACACTCATATCACACAAGAACTAGAGATCTGTACACAAGACAAAGAGTATGAACAAACCCTAGATAAGAAACCCTAATCTACAGATGAGAGACGAGAGAGTTTTACGAATACAAAAATGAGGAGAATGAACTAAAATGAATAAGAAACAACACATCTACACACTTAAATACTTCGGGTAAAGAAGATTCGTGGTTTAACCCAAAGTCCGCGTATAAACCTGTTAACCTGCATGCCCCCACAAATATATTCATATACACAACTTACCCTAATAATCTATAAATTAATGTTTAAGTTTGAACACTTTTTAAATATAATCTTTTAACATATAATTTCACGATCATGTTTCCACTTCAATGGAATTTGTAGGCATGTTTGGATCATATCCGAAAGTTTTGCTCTAACTATTGTTGTATCATGAGAAATGAATGGAAATGTGAATATGTTGTAAACGAGTTGTGTGAAACACAAGGCTGCACAACTCCAATTTATTCCATATTGTTTCTACTTTTTGATTTTGATTTTCCTTTTTGTTGGCAACTATAACCACTTTGGAAGAAGTGTGCTAAATTATATATATAATATTCCAACAAGTGTGAAATATGCAGTCTATTACTTTCTGTATATTTAAACAAACATTTGTTTTAGAAATTTTTTTTTAATAAAAATTGAATTAAAAGCATCTTCAATGAGTGTTTTTTAGAGGTCAACTATTAAGAATTAACACCACAAAGATTTTTGTTTTTACCATCGGAAGCGGTTCGAGTCAATTATATCAACCATTTTTATTCTACTAAATAATTTTTTAAGTTTTGGATTTTGTACAATGAATCCCTTTTATTCAATAATTTTTCATTTAATCCCCTAATCATATTCAACATTTAGATCTTTATTATTTTTTTGACTAATTAATTTATTTCATTTTAATCTATAGTATTAAATCTTAAATTCTTAATGATCATATGATTATTGTTTGTTATTTTTATAACTATGTAATAATTTTATCATTTTATAAACTCTAATATCAATATTATTCATTTTAATAATGTGTATTGTAATATATATATATATATATATATATATATATATATATATATATATATATATATATATATATATTGATTTTATTTATTGTTATTGTTTAGTAATTTTTATTTTATATAAATATCAAGTTTACTAAATAATATTAAGCTAGATGATGAATTTTCATTAAATATTTCATAAAAATAAAAATTAATAAATAACTTTCTAGATGCTCTTACATACTACCAGAGGAAAGTGTCATATTTCATTCCACAAACATAGTCAATATCAAGCAATGATGGGTAAAAAAAGGGTGAGTAAAACCGAACCGAAAACTGAAAAACCGAAAAAACTGCATAAATCGAACAAAAATGAAAATCGACGGTATGGTTTTTAGTTTTGCAAAAACCGAAAATGTTCGGTGCGGTGCGGTTTCTAGTCTTGCAAAAACCGCAAGAAACCAAACTGCACCGAATATATATATATATATATATATATATATATATATATATATATATATATATATAGTGTTGATATTTATAAGAACGAAGAATTCATGACAATTAAAATTTCTATAAATATAAATATCTATCTTATCAGAGGATTATTATATATTTTAAACATACATATATTGATATTTACAAGAACAAATAATGTTTATTATATTTTTTAACGTTTAAATATGAAGAGTACTAGAGATGATAATATCATTTTTATGAATACATTAATTGATATTATCGCATGTATCTGTGAAACAAATATTATATTGTCGCATGTACCTGTAAAACAAATATTATATCGGTTCATCTTCATATAAAGTTTCTCAAGAAATGATTAACATTCCTCATCCGAGTCAAAGTAACTCGTTGAAGTACCTGATTTTTAGTAAAAGGGCAAAACAAACATCAGATAAAGATAAAAAACTGACAAAAAACCAAAAAAAAAAACCCGAACCGCATAAAAACCGAACATTGCGGTTTCTAAATTTCAAAAAATCGAAGTTGCGGTTTTCGGTTTGGTTTTGGCCTAAAACCGTACCGAACCGCATCATGCTCACCCTAAACAACAAAGCCAAAGTTGAGTGCATGCAATAAAGTAAAAATCATTTTCGATCTTCTAAGGCTATTGAGCCATTGAGGTATGTTTTTTTCTAATTCTTATGGGATATTATTGTCTCTTCTAATATAAACAAGGAAATAGTTGGTGTAAAAAAGTTAAAATATTAGATATACATTTTTTTTTCTAAGAAACGACAACAAATATGTCATACTCGTATCGAGTTTTATTAATTAGAAATATCTCATGTGCATTGTAGAAATCTCCATGTTGTTTGCTTATGGGCATACACAATCTAATTCCTACACACTATGTTGTTAATTGTTTGGGTGTTTCTAATAACTTTTGGCAAGTCTATCACATCAGTAGTAAACAATATCCATCTTGAGAGACACATCATGAATACTTGAATAGGCATAATTTTTTGTAGTCACTAGGGCGTGGATAAGATAATTACCCACATTTAAATACCACTCTATTAAAAATCACGTTTAATATAAAAGTATATATAAAAGGGATATATTATACAATGCGAATTGTTGATAAGCTTTGAATATTTGATTCATGCCATGTTCTAAAGTCCTTTTCTTTAAAGCCATGAAAAGCTTAACCTCATTTAAAATCATGTCATTGTGATTTAAACTTTTAGATATAATATAGCATGAAATCTTTGATAATATTGGTTTAAACATTTATGTCATTTGCTTACAACCACATTTAAATAAAACGGTTTTACTTTATTTAAATATGCTTTATGTTGAATACTTAATTGTGTGTATTTACTCAAACTTATGAACTCACTAAGCATCTTAAACGTTTGGTTGTGCATTCATGTCATATACTCGCAAGGGCAAGTTGAAGAATGTTTGGGGTTGGTAACAAGCATGCGATGTATAAATTCTTTGCGAGAACATATTTGTGTCAAGTGAAAATAGAAACTTTTGTATTTAACACATGATATTCTATAATGACCTTTTGTTTGGATAACATCTACATAATCTAGAACTTGATGATATTCTAGATTTTTTTTAACGACTTATTTTTATAAGAAATAACAAGCGGAAATTAGAAAAAAAGAGATAAAATTACGAAAATATATCTATAACCGAGTTTTGTAACAAATGAATGTAGTTGACTTTAAGCTTACGAGTCGTAAGAACAAATCAATTAAACGTGTAATCAAACCATCAAATAAAAATAACTCCCTTCTAAGGTGCTTTGAGTTGAAAACAAGGGTGTATTATAGAAGTTTCATAACACCCACCATATCATCGTATCAACCGCTTCTAGACCTGTCAATGGGGCGGGTTTTGACCCTGATTCGCTCCAAACCCGTAAGAATTTAACGGGTTTGGATTTTAATTTTTGATTCGTTTACCCGTTTACGATCCATACCCATTTACCCTTTTAGCAAATGGGTCGGGTATGGATCATGGTCGATTCGCTCCACTTATGACCCGCCCCATTTAATATATATATATATATATATATATATATATATATATATATATATATATATATATGACAACAAAATATACAACTCGATGTCTAAGTAAAATGTGATTTTTATTGTATTGGACTTTGAGTATTAATTAATATTCATCTTGTTTAAGTAGACATTTTATCATTTTGAGAAATATTACTTTGTGGAACACATAAAAATTACAAAAATTTAATATTATAAAAGGGTCGGGTTAATGGGTCGGGTATTCGTTGATTCGGTGGATACGGGTATGGATTCGACTATTCAAGACCCTGAGGGTTATTGGAGCGGGGCGGGTCATGTTTTTATTTTTTTAAACAGGTTTGGATCAATGGTGATTCGCTCCAAACCCGCCCCATTGACAGGTCTAACCGCTTCTAAAGCCAACCTTTTAGTAGCCCACATTGGCAATGCATCCACCCACGTAATGAAATATGTAATAATAACCGTACTTGGAATCATAAGATCACACCAACGGACAATAGAATCCCAAGTACGAGCCACCACCTTCCACACAATAAAAAGACGATCCCCCCTTGGTATGGTTAGAGAAAATCAAACATAACACCAAAGACAAAGCAACACCTCTATTCACCAAATACGTTCTCATAAGAACCAAATTAATTCAACAAAATTATCCAATAAATAATATTGTTTCAGGACAAAAGAATTCCACCTAGTAGCAATGTTAAAGTCACCTCAAAAAATATTGTCTAGTAGAGTTGATCATAAAAGCTTATGATTTATCCAAGTCTCAATCCCATTTATATAGTTGATCGGACGGTTCAAAGGAACCAATTAAATGCATTATATCCAAAAGTTAAGCATCTCCGGCTCCAACCCTAGGCACCAATTCCAAGACGATTACCAGACCAATGATCTTTGAGCATTTCCAACAAAAACAACTTAGGGAACCAATTCATAAAAGACATATTTCTAATGCAAACATCCTTTAAAATAAGTTCAACAAACCATCTCCAATTGTTTACGAATATTGGAGTGAAGGGTAAAACAATTACATGAAGTCGATTAATAGATCCAATTATGCTCGCACATACCCCATTAGAATAAAGCACCTCCCCGAAAGGGCCAAAACCGACATGAAATCTATATATGTACTTATTGAATTTAATGTATAACGTATTTCCTATATTAACAAATCTTCTAAAGAATCTAAACAACTCAAAGATTTCCCAACTTTATCATTTCATTCATTTAAATGAAACAGATGGTTTATACATCAAACAGATTACAAAGGAAAACTCACTACATAAACTCTCACTCTCATATGAAAACTAAGGACAACACAGTGAACTTTTAGAAGTATGAACAAACCCTAAACTGAAACGTAGAGAGAAGATTAGAGAGAATGAACAGTTCACACACTAAAATATCTAGACTCTTGAAGATAAGTGAGAAGGATCTAAGCAACATATACCCCAGATCAAATCACCATTGGGTATAACCTTCAACCCGCGTGTAAACCCGATACTTGCACAAACATTACACAACACACCCCCACAAATATACAAAATATACAAAACTTACCCAATAATCAATAATTAATGTTTAGGTTTGTAATAATACAAAAATAACACTTCTCAACATGCCCCCTCAAACTAAACATTAATTTGAGAAAACATGAACTTAACCAATCTTTTTAAACACATCTACCATATTAAGTCGATTCACAATATACTCATGTTGTACACTACCAAGAGATTTTGTAAGTATATGTGCATTTTGATTTGAAGACACAATTTTATTTACTTTTAGTATTCCATTTTCAATTTTTTCTCTAACAAAATGAAGATCTACTTCAAAATGTTTTGTTTTTTCATGAAAAACAGGATTCGGGGCTAATTTAATCGCAGACTCATTGTCACAAAAAACATCCACAGGTAAATCTGATTTTATACCCAAATCAAATAGCAATTTTAAAATCCAAACAATTTCACAAGTTATACTACCTAAAGCCCTGTATTCAGATTCAGTAGAAGAACGAGAAACAGTGCTCTGTTTCTTACTCTTCCATGAAACAAGGGACCCACCTAAGTACACTAGATAACCAGATACAGACCTTCTACTAATAAGACATTTAGCCCAGTCTGCATCAACAAAACCAACCAAATTAAAAAAACTAGACTTTGTCAAATGTATTCCCATACCTGGACTGTTTTTCAAATACCTCAGCAGCCTGAAAGCAATATTAACATGAAATTTATATGGCTTATGCATGTATTAACTCAACAACTGAACAACATAAGAAATATCAGGTCTAGTCACAGTAAGATATATCAACTTACCAATTAGTTTCTGATATTCAGTTATATTGACCAAATAATCAGATTTTTCCAAGTCACACTCTCTTTTAATCACTAAATTAGGTTCAAGTGGTGTTTTAACAGGTTTGCAAGCAAGCATCCCAAATTCATGGAGTAGTTCCATACAATACTTTCTTTGATTAAGACAAATCCCATTCTCAGTTTTTAATACCTCAATACCTAAGAAATATTTCAGATCACCTAAGTCCTTGATTAAAAACTGAGACTTAAGGAAGCTCTTAACACTATTTAATTCAACTTCATTATTACCAGTTAAAATAATATCATCTACATAGACAAGAAGAAAAACAACTTTATCTTGACAATTTCTGACAAATAAAGAATAATCATTTATGCTTTGTTTAAAGCCAAAACTGGAAAGAGAAGAACAGAGCTTCTCATTCCACTTTCTTGGAGCTTGTTTAAGCCCATAAAGAGATTTTAATAACCTACAAACTCTGACATCATCCTTAGAATGATAACCTTCAGGTTGATTCATATATACACACTCAGACAAATTTCCATATAAAAATGCATTGTTAATATCTAACTGATAAAGAGGCCAAGATTTATGAACAACCATAGAAATAACAACACGAACTGTTACTATTTTAGCTACAGGAGAAAAAGTCTCCTCATAATCTATACCCTCTCTTTGGTTATAACCTTTAGCAACAAGTCTGGCCTTATATCTTTCTATATCACCATTGGACTTATACTTGATTTTATAAATCCATCTACACCCAATGGCTTTTCTTCCTTTAGGAAGGTCAGTTATCTCCCATGTATTATTTCTATAGAGAGCCTCCATTTCCTCATTCATGGCCTTGATCCAATTAGGATCCAAAGCAGCATCACTATAGGATTTTGGCTCAACAGTTTTATTTAGACTAGAAACAAAGCAAAAATTATCCTTATTAAGAGTTGAATAGTTAACAGACCTTTCAATTGCATATTTATGCTTACCTTCTACAACATAATCACTACATCTAACTGGCATGTTAACATTCCGACCAGATCTAGTAACCCTAGTTGACAAACTATCAGAAGGATCAGAATTAAGTGAATCATTTTCCTCAGACAAAGAAGAAGAGTTTGGAAGCATCTCATCAGAAGGAAGCACATATGCCTCACCAGTCTGATTGCTGACATTAGAGGGACAAGTCACATCCAGGTTATGGTCTGCATTAGCACCATCCAACTGATGGTCACTTCTCAAACTTCCTATCCTAGTGTTATCTAGAACAAAACTAAAGTTAATTGAATCATCATAGGAAAACAGGTCATTTGAGTCTACAGTGGCAACAAATTTATCTGTCAAAGATGAGGATTTAAGCTTGAAAGGAAACACCGACTCATAGAATTTTACATCCCTGGAGACAAAAACAAAATTGGTATCAAGACTAAGTACTTTATAACCCTTTTTATCAGAAGAGTAGCCAAGAAAAATACATTTATCAGCCCTTTCAGAAAACTTATCTGAATTATTTAACTTGGTGGCAAAACACAAACATCCAAAAACTCTAAGTTTATCAAAAACTGGTGTACTATTATAAACAAGTTCATAGGGAGAAGCACCATTTAAAACAGAAGTAGGAGTCCTATTAATCAGGAAAACAGAGGTTAAGATAGCATCTCCCCAGTACTTGATTGGTATACCGGACTGAAACATTAATGACCTAGCAACATTTAAAATATGTATGTGTTTCCTCTCCACAACACCATTCTGTTGTGGAGTATGAACACACGATGTTTGATGTAAAATTCCTTTGGACTCAATTAATTGTCTCATCCTACTATTTAAAAACTCAGTGCCATTATTACATCTAACAGTCTTGATTTTAACAGAAAACTGATTAAGTAAAATATTAAAGAAAGTAAGAACACAATTATAAACTTCATCTTTGGATTTTAACAGATAAACCCAAGTTGCCCTAGTATAGTCATCCACAATTGTCAAAAAATATCTAAATCCTTTTGTAGTTGTCACTCTATAGGGACCCCAGACATCTAAATGGATTAACTCACCAAGTTTAGAAGTAGTATGTTGACTAATGGGAAAGGGTTGTCTGGTATGTTTAGCTTTATGACAAACATCACATGGTGGAAGATTTTCATTCCCAATTTTAAGTTTGTTTCTCAAGGCACTTAAGGCTTGATCAGAAGGATGACCAAGTCTATTGTGCCAAGTTAATTTAGACACATAACAAACAGAAGAAGAAATAAATGAACTAGATAGATTACCTGAAGGCACACTATTTATGTAATAGAGACCTCCAGACTCTCTACCATTCCCCACCATCACCTTTGATTGTAAATCCTGAATTTTACAATTATGTTCATTAAAAAAAACTTCACAGTTACTGTCTTTGCAAATCTTATGCACAGAAAACAAATTAACATTGAAATCAGGAACAACAAAAACATCAAATAGAGTCAAAGAACTAGACAAATTCATATTACCAATTTTATCAATTTTAGCTGATGAACCATTAGGATGACTGACAAGTAAATCTAACTTAGACACATCCACAGTGTCATGGAGCAGTGACTCAGAAGCAATCATATGTTGATTAGCTCCTGAGTCAACTATCCACTTTTGACCATCAACATAAGCATTAAAGGCTTTAAACAAACAAGTACCTGCCATATTTGCACTAGCAGAAGCTTCCTCATTGACTTGTCTTTCACCAATAAGTTGTAAAAGTTTGACATATTGATCCTTAGTGAGTTGATGAAACTCAGAATCCCCAATGGAGTCAGAAAAATTATTAGTACCAGTACTTCCAGAAGAAGTAGTGGTTGAGTTTGCAGAAAAAATTTTAACAAAATTATTTTGATTATTTGTTTTACTTCTTGACTTAAAGTCCTTAGGATATCCAATTAACTTGAAGCATTTTTCTATGGTATGACCTTTCACACCACAGTTCTTACATTGAACTATTTGACTCTTATTCCTATTATTATTGTTCCTATTATTAAACCTGCTATTAAAAGCAGAAGACTGACATTTAGTCACAGACTGAGATGACTGAAGAGAAGTTAAAGAACCATTTCTTTGAAGTGACTCTTCTCTTGACACAATAGAAAAGGCAGTTTTCACATTAGGTAAAGGGTCCATTAACAAAATATGACTTTTGACTTGACCATATGAATCATCAAGACCAAACAAAAATTGCATAAGTTTCATGAGATTAGAGTGATCCTTTAATTTGATAGAGGCATCACATGTACATTCAGTTAGACTAGTAAGACCATCAAACTCTTTCCATAAAGAATCAAGCTTATTGAAGTAATCAGACAAAGAAATACCATTTTGTTTAAGAGAATTAATCTGCTGATGAATGTTAAAAACAACAGACCCATCAGACTTATTGTAAGTTTCAAAAAGATTTTCCCAAATATCCTCTGCAACTTCAGAATAAGCTTGACTCTGATAAATGGAGTCAGAAATAGAAGATAACAGCCAAGAACAGACAACAATATTTGCCCTATCCCATTTAGTTTTCTTAGAATCATCCACATTACTTATTTTATAAGAACCATCAACAAATCCTAATTTGTTTCTTGCCTTAAGAGCCCTAGAAATGGAGCTTCTCCATAGTCTAAAATTTTCATTACCAGTTAACTTGGTTGTAATAATAGAGGTAACAACATTATCAGAAGGGTGAATGTAGAGAGGATCATCAAAATTAATTTGATCATCCTTTCCACTTCCACCAGGTGGATCTGTAGAACCACCAACCATAGAAGCAAATAAAGGCAGTCAAGAATAACAAACACAACAAGAAATAAGTCCCTGTACAGATCTTATGTCCAGATGGTCACCACGTATGTTGGGGCCCAAGACAATCAGTACAGAGAAAATAACAGATATAGAAAAGGATAAAGAACGAGAAACCTCACAGAGATTTTAGAGAAGATAACACGGAATCGACTCTCTTAGTCCGTTCTCTACTAGGGTTTATTGGTGATGAAATCCAACCCCTAAAGAGTTATTTCAGACAAGAGATTGATCGATCAGTTTAGGGTTTCCAACTAAAGATCAGTATTGCAGTCGATAATCGCACATCAGAACCTGCAAGAACACAAACCACTCGCAGTACCAAGATCTAGAAGAAAAACACAGGTATTCGTTTCGATTATTGAGGAAAAACCCTAAATCGAACTGAATACCAAGTAGAACACAATTTATGGTAGACTGAGTTCAAGAAACCCTCCGACTAACCAACAAACTTGTGTAAATCAAATTAAAACGAAAGAGTGAGAGATTCAGAAAATACCTAATCAATCGAAAAGGCGGCGGAACTCAACGATCGTCACGATAACAACAAGAACTCAACGATCGTTGCAGGAACAAAGAGCCTAAGCTCTGATACCATCTAAAGAATCTAAACAACTCAAAGATTTCCCAACTTCATCATTTCATTCATTTAAATGAAACAGATGGTTTATACATCAAACAGATTACAAAGGAAAACTCACTACATAAACTCTCACTCTCATATGAAAACTAAGAACAACACAGTGAACTTTTAGAAGTATGAACAGACCCTAAACTGAAACGTAGAGAGAAGATTAGAGAGAATGAACAGTTCACACACTAAAATATCTAGACTCTTGAAGATAAGTGAGAAGGATCTAAGCAACATATACCCTGGATCAAATCACCATCGGGTATAACCTTTAACCCGCGTGTAAACCCGATACCTGCACAAACATTACACAACACACCCCCACAAATATACAAAATATACAAAACTTACCCAATAATCAATAATTAATGTTTAGGTTTGTAATAATACAAAAATAACACTTCTCAACAAATCTCCACCTCCATTTATTATGCAAATCGAAATTAAAACCTAAATGCCTCCTTTCTCTTTAGATGCCAACACATACTCCTATTTAACCCAACCAATATTTTCTTCATGACATCCTCCCCTCCAAAAAAACGAGCTTTAAGGCTTTCCAAAAACCAATTAACTTTAATTGACATTTTAAATTTGACATATAATAGATTTTAAGAGAGTCCAAAACCAATTACAACAACATAAATCGACTACCAATCGAAAACTTCTGACCTTCCACTTGGACAATTATTTCTCATATCTAGCAATAATAATGTTCCAACTTTGCACCCAAGACATTCAAAACAAACGGAATCCCAAGGTATGTAAAAATAAGTTTCTCTTATCTACAACTAGTAATTATTACAAGGTTCTCAATATTATCCAAGTTAACACCAATACCATAAAGATTATATTTTGGAAGATTAATCTTTAAACCAGAAACCAATAAGAAACATCATAAGACCCGAACAATGTTGAGGACGACACCCCTGATAATTGATCATTATTTGTATAAAATTGGTGAAAAATATCAAGATCTCCATTCCTAAGTTTAGCACCTCAAGGTAAACCATCCACAACCATATCTTCAATATCCACAAGTAAATCCTCCATAGCTAGAATGAACAAATAGGAGATAACATATCCCCTCAATCAGTCCTCTATCCAGTTTAAATTCCTAAGATGGGATACCATTGACTAAAACTTTACATCAAGATTAATGTAAACACGATCAAATCCATATAATTTAGTTCAGCTCGAATCCCGTAAAAATCATAATCTACTCCAATTCCTAGCTTAAGGAAACATAGGCCTTATCAAATTCAACTATAAAAATAATAATATGTTCATTGTTATTCTTCTTATAAAATCAACCAATTCTTCACCATCATCAGACCATCTAAAATTTGACAACCCTTGATAAAAATGAGACTTATCAATGCTCATTATACTGTTTACCACTTAAGCAAGTCTATCTGCCAATAATTTTATATGGCATGTCCATAAGACTGATAGGGCAAAGTATTTCAAAAAAATGGATTAGACACGTCTAGAATAAGGGCGATGAAAGAAAAATAAAACTCAGTCGGAATATTACTAGCGACAAAAAACTGGTCAATAAAAGTAGTAATGTTATTTTAAAGCATCTCCAGAACCTTATCAAGGAACATAAAGAAAAATCATCAGGACGTGATACTTTATCACTACCACAAGACAACACAACTTCTTTAATCTCTTGATACATGATTTTCCAATCCAATCTACTAGTTTGATTCAATGTTAAAGAACTAAAGCGTAGGCTTAACTCGAAAAAGGATTTTAAATGGATAAAGATTGATAATCCAATCTCCTTCGATTATTACTACTAAATGGAACTACTTCTAATTAAGAATATCATGGTAGAAATTGGAGTTTTCATCTCCTTTACTTCCCACTTTATCTTCGTATTTCGAGTCAATCAAGCATTTCCACTTTTTCTATAAATTGCTTAAGAACATTACACTGGCCAAAGATAATTTATTTAAGAGAAGTCCCCGCGTCAATAATTTTCTGAATATCACTCATTTTCTTTTAAATATTACACTTCAATATATTTTATTACATCTAAATTCTCCTTGACAATTCTTAATATTGAATTTCAAATTCTTTAAGATTATTTTCTGACCATAAAATCTCAAACTTTATAAAATGTATTTGGTCAAAATACATTCAACAATAAACTCAAGTAGTGAAACAATAATTTTTGTCTTATATCCGTTTTTCTACAACAATTATCAAATATATTTTATGATGTTAAATATCGATTATTAGATTTAGATAGTTTGTAAAGTAATATTCATTATATATTTGGCAATATTTTGTATTATAATATAATACTAATTCGAAATATATATATGAGATAACATATTTTTATAAAGGGGTATGTTGTTTTTATTAGAAAATAGTTAAGGGATCATTAGTGTAATATGAAGGGTGTAGTGTGTTGAAGAAGAAAGAGACGAGGGACCATAATCATAACTATAATTTAAATGAATGGGATAAGAAAGAAAACAAACACGTGCTCAAAATTAATTCATATATGATGAATTGGTTATATTAAATGATACGTATGTATGCATAAGAATTTTGAGTAGATAAGAATTTAGTACTTAACAACATGTCGATCAATTAGAAAGGATGAGGTGTTAAGTAAATAAGGAATCATACAATTAAGCGGATACTTGTCAGTTATTTGATGGTTTAAGTTTCTTTATACATAGGAACATCCCTTACTATTTTTCTAACACAAAATTCTACAAAAGTAATCTTAGAGATTATAAGAAGAAAATATCGACATGTTACAATTTTAAGATTAAGGAATAGAATGAGATTATAGAAATTTCAAGATTAAGGAGTTACATTAGTTGGCATATCGACGTGTATCACAACCAAGTATATAGCCTAAAGTGATGGATTTATTTTATAGAAATTCCGAACGTTCGAGTGGTGACTCATAGATAAATGAAATGTTTTATGAAACTGATTATGAGAATACACTTATAGAACAAGATAAGGTTTTGGCATGGTAATAAAATAGAAAGCAATGTTAAGCTTGAAGCCATGATAGTAGTTAGTCTCCACTAACTAAGCCAAGTGAGTACATGATGAATTTTGGGTACATAGCAAAGTAAATGATTTTATGAAAATTGTGAAATCAAGTTACATATGTGAAAATGCTTACTATTTGTGAGTTTTCATTATGATTTTATGTTATGTACAGATTTAAGGTCTCGTGGTATAGTTTCCTATGAGTGGAAAATAGTTATAAGTTCTCATACGAGGAACATAGGTACAGGTTCCCATGAGAGGAACATAGGTACATGTTCCCATGAGTGGAACATAGTTATAGGTTCCATGAGAGGAACACAATTATAAGTGCCATTAGAGGAACATAGTTATGGGTTCCCATGAGAGGAACACAATTATAGTTTCCTATAAGAGGAACACAATCATAGGTCTTGTTGGTGATTTTAGTGTTATCAACATGTTTTAGTGTAGTTATACTAATATTGAGATAGGTTAAGCTCTATTTCACTCAGTGAGACTGGAGGTGCGAGGTGCACACTCAGAACGAATAATATGAGCTTAGGATATGGAGGTCTGGGGGCAGCGCCCCTGGGTATGGGATTCCAAGGGACAACACCCCTTGGAGGGGTTTAGGGGCAGTTCCCTTAACAGGGTCCAAGGGGCAGAGCCCCTGGCGATGGTTATGTCCAATAACTACCTATTTTGGTGCCAAAACTTCATTTAACCACTATTAACTACTTTACCTCTTGTATAAGAACATTTTTCATGTTCCAGAAAACGGGTTACATAACATACACTCAAAATCTATTCATTAATATTTGATCTATCTCTCAATAACACATCAACCAAAGGTATTCTATGTTTCTCAATCCGAATTAGGCCTGTAATTCAAATTGGTTTTATTCATGGATTATCCCATTTATGAATTTGTATACCCCAGGAAAACGGATGAATTTCAGATTTCAGAAAGTCTTTAAAACACGATCCTTGAATAATCTGAGTAATACAGATTGTTATTCTAATCCCCTATTTTTCTAACAGGTCTTAGTAATGAGATACATTTGTTTGTGATCGAGTATTGAAAAGGAAATTTGAATTATATGGTTTGCCATGAAATGGTTTAACATTATATGTTTCCTTACGATTTTTTTCTTAAGCATAGCATTATGTGATCGAGTCTTAAAAAGAAAGAGTGATGATGCATCATATGCGTATATAACACAACAAGTGAATAAATGAATATCATGCTAGCCATAGTTTCTCATAAGGGATCAACATGACACTACTGGGATGGTACCTCCCATTGCGAAGCAGTTGTCTTGATATCGTAGTAGTTGATCTATTCTTCTACCATGATAAGCCAAATTCGATTCATTACCGAAAGTTATCTCCTTTGGACACCAGATTCGACATATATTCTTGAGATAAAGAAAAGATAAAAGATACGGGGAGAACCCATAAATTTGCATTGAGTGAGGACATACATTGCATATTCTCAACGTTTTTTTAATTTATGAAAATTAAGTTATCAAATATAGTGTATGACTTATGTGTGATTTAAATCACTTTACTAAGTCAAAACCCATGTAGGTCACGAGACTTCAGACTTATGTAGTTTGTGCTATGTACTCATGTATGGAGATCAAAGCTTAATAGTACGTTGCTAGAGAAGGACTTTGAAGGACTTAGAGTAGGTTGTGTAATCGCTTCTCTTTTATTGTGGTTGTAGATATTGATTTTGTAACACCAAAAGCTTTAACTTTGATATTTTGAAAAAGTTTTTGTTAAAATTCATTTACTATGACTAAATTTCATGGTAATTGTGTAACCATGGTATATTTTTGTGCTTTGAAAAATATGGGTGGTATAGGTTGGTATCAGAGCCATAGTTTAAGCGAGTTAGATGGGATTATCCTTCATAGGCTTAAACTGTGAAATTTAGGGTGCACGATTGCTTAAGAAAGATTTGAATTGTTTGTAACCTTGTATGCCTAAACTGATTTGTTATACGTTTAGGAAATATATTCATAAAATATTATCAGAGATATACTTTTATGCATAGAAATGTTGAAGTGATGTTTTAATGACAAGAATCACTATCATTAAGACAAGTGCTTGTAGTAAAAGATTGTTGCGTATTAACAATCAAGTAGGTTGTTTATTATATAAGTAAGATTTTAAGTATGAATACTTTATGAATCACACCAATGAAATATATGATTTTAGGAGAAGAGTATGGAAGAGTTCCTGGTGCTACAAAAGAATGATATGTCATTCCATGAGTATATCGATAAATACATAAGTATGTTACCACAGAGTATTCACACATTATATGACAAGCTCCCATGATGTTCGATGCTATGGTGACAATATTATCGGTATGAAGTTCTCTAGAAGAGAATAGTAAACAAGAAGAAAGAGATCAACGATACGATAAGTGTCATAAGAGACACTTGGGTGAATGTCTAGTAAGAATGTCACGATGCTAACAATGTGGCGCGGAAGGACATAAAAAGAAGGAATGCAAATCAAAACTTCCAGTGGGAGTAAGGTGAATTATTTACAAAGAAAATGATCACTTTCAAGAAATGTGCCTAGATAGACGTCCATATTTCTCTAATGATAATGATCATACGTAAGGAGAAGAAAAGTAATTAAGAGCGAAGATATAACTCTTAAATTAAGAAGATATAAGGAACCTTTAGGGTATAATAAACGGAATGATAATATGTGCTTGTAATAAGAAAGGGTTGAGTTAACCCAATTAGTAGACTTGTAGAACTATAGTGATGCAAAAAGTGGTTTCTTGGTGAAATATAAGGATCACTTTGAATGAGTAGATTTATCGAGGAGTTTATATTGAACCATATAGAGATAAGGAACAATTATAGGATCATAGAAATATTATGTGGACACACGAAAGTGTTACTAATCGCGTACTAGAGCAACAAATGAGATGTAATTTGAAGGTAAACGTGATTAACTCAGACGAGTATATAAATATGATAGCAAAGATGTTTAAGTATATATCAAAAAGGGTAGTATACTTTGGAAACATGAAGCGTAGGTATAAGACCCAACGACATGTTTCCACAATTTAGAAAGACTGAGTTATTACACTCACTAAATGCACTATGAAATATCAACCTCAAATGTGACGGTATAGAATCGATATGAGCAGAAAAGTTTATTACCATAACATAGTAAGAATAAGATGAAAGATAGATTTACAGATTCTCAATTGTAGAATATATTGGAAAATAACATAAACTGATTTCTATTGAACTTATGAATCAGTGGAGCAAATTAGTAAAGTCGGGATTATGAGAACAATGTGTATGTAGTGTTATGTTGCACACATATCACCACAAACATGTGACTCTCATTGTGACTTGATAGAATCATAAAGTTCCTAGGTGATAAAGTTTGAAAATAAGTATGATAGGTATAATAACTGTAAGGAGGCATGCCTACCTAAAATATAGTGTTGTGCTAGTCTAACTGAAGGACTAAAGATAGATGTGAAAGTTATGGTTAAGAATGAACTAGTTCCATTGTGGTACTCCACTTAATGGATTGACATGAGGTTTAATACGCGAAGGTGTAGTTCCTTGTAAGATCAGAGTAATGGAACGAAATGATAAATGGTTCACAACCACATATAAATGATGATTAGAATTCACTTACATAGAAAAAGAATACTACTATTATATACTATATGGTACGTCTTAGATGACTAGAAGTGATATAGAGTAAGCAATTCTATAAGGAAAGGAGAATAGAAAAATAAGGTGGTATCTTCTATAGGAAGTTAATTAATCAGACCAAAGGATAAATGCGAATTGATTCAGATGTGTATGATTGGTAGAACGAATTATCAGAAAGGATCTGGTAACGAGATGTAGAGATGATTGTAAGACACACCTATCAGAAAGAAACTAATAGTAATGCATAAAAAGGCCTCATAAGATAATATGTAACTCCGGTATATTCGGGATATACAGCTAAGATATAATACGTGACAATTATTATAATTTGAAAAAGGCGATCACTAGTCTTGTGCGTCGTAGATTACATTTTATAAGTCTCTTTGGGAATTTATCGATAATCGATAAAACGGAATTTAGATGGAAGGTTATTTAGGATAAATAATCTTATCTAAAATTGTAGTAGATGTAACAAGGATTCCGTACATATAAAGAACTCTGAAATTCGATTTCGTATGAAGAAGTTATGTTTCTTCGAAGTTTCCTGATTAAACTGACACGACTATGCGCGTTGTAAAAAGTGAATTTTAGATAGGTTTCTTATTAGCCTAAGAAATATAAATGAAAATCGTAGTAATCGTAAAACCGAGAGTGTGAATATAAAGAACGTCCAAATCTGAATTCATATAAAGAAGTTATGATTTTTCAAAGTTTCAGCGCAACTGTGTTAGCATAGAAATCAAAATTAAAATTGATTGATTGTTAAGTAAACCGATCTAAACTAGAGTTGCTCGTGGATAAGAATCTGTAGATATAAAGACAGTCGAAAACAGACGTCATATGTTTATACAGACTTTAACAATCGAAGTCTGTTAAAAATATAACTTTAAAAATAAAGTGAGATTAGCCAATAGAGTCTAAATGAAAGTTGTAGTACTCATCGGGAGCTACGCATGGATATAAAGAACGTCGAAAACGGAGCTCATATAAGAAAGATAAAATTTTATGATGTTTTGCAAAAAGCGCCACACATATGAGGTACAACGCGCACTTCTAGAAGGAGTCCACATCGACTAACAGATGCATGCCACGTGTCGCAAGGAGGGCGGTCGACCAGAGCCAGGACGTGGCGTGCCTACCCAAACATTTACCTGTAAATGCGCAACACCCCTCATTCTCCTCCTCACATCTTTCAAACTCTCTCTTTCCACTATTAAGATCCGAAATTTCTCTATATTCTATAAGTTTAGTGAAGCGCTGGGTATCTGAGAGCTGGGCAATTGAAGCTATCAATTCGGAGTTCTGCATGTGCAATTTCCAGACTTTTGTCAGAAAAATCTCTATATGTTAAGCTACACTTATATTGCTTTCAATGTAACTTATACTTATATTCATAGTCGTTGTTATGAATTTATAAATAAGATTTATCAGTGATTCCATGTTATATTTCTGATCGATCTACTTACGGGGGTGATGTTTAGGCTCGATTTAGTGAGGTTTTTAAAGTGGGATTTTCAAATAGTGTACTTTGTATACCAAATGAACCCTACCTCCGATATGGTCTTACCTGGTTACTCCTTACTTTATAGATCTTGATGTAGACATTGGGATGGTTGTGGAATCTAGACTACAATTAGTCACAAAAGTAAGACTTATTGACATTTGTATCTAGGTCATATTAAAGGATAAAAAGTGCTACCCAAATTTCAACTCATCCACTTTAACAAGTGAGTGCATAGTTACTTTCAACTTACACATATATACAAGTATTCTAATTGCTTAAATATTATGTGTGCTGTTTAACAATGCTTAATATATCCATACAACATGATATAGCTATTACTTAATTTAAACTATATATTTATCATACTCAAAATATGATTGGGTAATGAAGGGATGTGTGAGACAAACAAATAAGAGGTTGTGATAGGTTAATGAAGATTTGTGTGAAATAATAGATGAGAGGTTGTGATAGGTTAGAGAACGGATGTATAAATGGGAGGTTGTGATAGGCTAGTAAAGGGTTGTGCGAAATAGTAAGTTATGACCTACAATGCTCACCCAAACTACTATCGTACTGACATGATCATCTGAAGTACTATCGTGCTGCTATGCTCTTCCAAGGTGCTATTGTACTGTTTGGCTCACCCAAAATACTATTATATTGTTGTGCCTAGTCATGTAGGAAAGTATTAGTTAGAAAAAGGTAACACAAAATAATAAATTGTGACCTGCTGTGACCAAACCACTATCGTACTATTGTGCTCATCCAAAGTACTATTGTACTGCTATGGTTAGTTATTTAAGGAAATTTAGATGACAACCAATGCTGATAAAGATCCTTTAGGAGAGGTCCCTCGGGATCATCATTTTAGGATTTGGAAGTGAGGATAATAGGAATGGGTAACTGAGTTATTTGTTTTCTATGAAATATATAATTAAAGATTATAATATTGTGGTTTGAAAACCCTATGTGCCCAACCTGACCCACTCAGTTTCTTTCGGTACAAAGGTGCATGGATAGTGATTTGATAAGATATTTGAGGAAGTAAAGACCATTATTAGAATAAGATATTGTAAGGCATGTAATGACTATGCTTATGTTGCTTCTATCAGTTATGACATCCTAAGTTTTAAAGAATCAATGAAAAACATTTCTTCGGAAATATTTTTATGGGACAAGTTTTGAAATATAAAGAATAATATGTTTTAAAATAAGCATAAAGAAAAAGGTATTTTCGGGCCATAAAAATGGGGATGTCATAGTTGGTATCAAATCATTAGTTTAAGCGAACTAGGAATTTCAAGGATTTCTAGACTTAAACATAGAATTCTAAGCAATGAACGTGGGGTGTGTGTCCATTTTATTTTAGGTACTATACCTGAATTAATGCAAGTACTAGCTTACTTTTGGATAAAACTCCTAATTGGCTGTTATGTGCTAAATGATTTATAGCATGATTTAGGTTGCCTAAATTGCTATTACTTGACTAGATTTAAGGTCTGTTACCGACCTGGATTAGGAAACTTTATGTGTTCAGGGTTCTAAATGTTTAATTACTGTATTAGAACTGGCATATAACTTTTTGAGGTGATAAGGTGATTATGCATCTAAACATAACTAAAACCTTCCTTATCATAATATACTCGCAATTTTGATAAACTGAGTGATTATTATGGTATATAGAGCATCATGGTAAGAACTCGTAATGGACTAGGAAATGGTAACAGAGATCAACAACGTAATACTCGTCGCACAATCAAGTGTGCGACCGAAGTCGTGCCAGCAGCTGAATCGATCATGATGGCAAGAGTTCAATCCATGATTCGGGTAATGCTAGTTGAGCGGATGGATGAAATCAGACAACTACTCCAAGGGATTAGGAGAAAAGTCACTGCACCGGTTGATGAACCACTGTTGAATGAGGGACAGTGCAAAGAAGGAAACTATAGCAGGACCATTAGTCAAATTGAATTGCAAGTAGTTAGAAGGAACAACTTGGATGAAGGAATTAAAAGGAATGGACACAAGTATAAGGACATTATGACTTGCAAAGCATCAACATTTAATGGAACGGAATATCAAATTGGAGTTATGGATTAGATTTCTGAGATGGAACTAGCCTTCATAACATGTGGTTGCAAGGGTAACTTGCAGACCACTTATGTTGTGCGTGAATTTAGGGGTGGGGTTGTTCATTGATACGAACTTTGAATTATGTTTAATCAAATTTTAATGAAATCAGAGTAAGATTGAACACAATGATCTAAATAAGATCAGGTTTCAGCTCAATTACTTTCTAGAATGAGTACAAGAGAGTCTCTATGAGAGAAAGCTCAAAGCATACAAATCTCGAAAAGTTACAACTCTCTACTGTACTTACCCTATTTATAGGGTACTCATAAAAACAAAAAATACTAGGACTCAACATCACATAGTGAACCACTACAGTGCCTAGTAAATACATTACATAACGAAGTCATGCTGACCTTCGCTATTTATAGACTATTCGACAACAAAGACACTACCTAATCTTTGTCATCTCACAACATACATAGACTCTACATTCTCCCCCTTTGTAATCAATGATGAATCTTCAAATAGATGATAGTGTCTTCATAGTCTGTAGCAACACCTTGCAAATCTCTATGTACCATAAGACAATTTTTCTAATCCCTGCTCTGTCTTCATTCAACTTCCTCTGACAGTTGTTGATGCAAAGCAGGATACTAGAAAGATGCTGGTTAGAGTATCTCTTTACATCATCAGTATGAAAGAGAAATTTCTTCTTTCCTCCTTTCTTCCTAGTCCCTTGAAACACAACACCCAATGGTCTGTGTATGATTTCTCCATCTTCAAAATCTTCAATATTCATCTTCCCTTTCAACAAGGACCTTGGAACTTTTTCCCTTTTATTAAAAGCGTCGGAGAGATCAATATCAGTAAGAGCTAAGTGAGCAAAATAAGCATCTAAGAAAGCCTTGATATGCCCATAACCAATGATGTATGTGGTTTATCTGATATTTTAGATTTGCTCAAGTTACCCATCAACTTTCTAGTTGTGATCAAGTCATTCACATTCATAAATGGGAAATCTACAATGGTGAAGTCAGATAATACATTGTTTTCCGTCACAACATGGTATCAAACATTCTGTAGAACTCCTTCAAACAGAGCATATGTAGTTATCGACACCAACTTGATAATCTTCACCAAAGACCACACTTCTTCCTCATTTTTCCCAAGTACTGCATGAAACCATATTTTCATCTTCTTTAATTCATCCTTATCATTGTAACTCTCAATAATTTTGAACTGAGGAAAGACAAATAATGAAAGATTAACTGGGAAGTCCAGTTGGTTGAACTCAATATCTTCAATATCGTAGCTCTAGTTAGGCTTCACAACAAAATCTTGTTCTTAAATAAAAGTTGTGCTCTCAATTGTTTCATAGCACCAAAATTTGTTAGGATCATCTTTGTTGAGTCGTAGTGGATCATTAGCTCTTTGCCTCATGATATTGTCTAATTGCCTAAGTCTTTTCATCTCTTTCTCTTGAACATTTTTCTTCTTTTCTTTTGAGGGTTCGACATGAATACCATTCTCTTTGTCTTTGGGATTAAAAGTTGTTACTGGTTTTGCAGTTGATGAACTTGATCCTCATTCCCCAATAATTACCCCTTTCTTCTGTTGTAACTTGGATAAGTCAACTTCAATAATTGACATAGAAGTTGTTGCTGAAGAAGTTGTGATTATTTTCTTCATAGGTAACAAAGTGGGAATTTGAGTGGGAATCAACTTCCCAAATACCTTGCCTTTGTCTTCCCCATAATCCTTTGATGAACCAACCCCCTTTCTCCCCCTTGTGACATGTTCTCAATTGAACGTGGAGCATTTGTTGGAAGTCAAAGGACTAGATCAAGAATTGGTGCCAACTCAGTTTTAAAGCAAGACTCCACATAAGAAACCATAGAAGTAAGCTGCTCTTGAGATAACAAAGTTTTTGATGAAAGATCAAACTTCATTAATGGTTCTTGAAATCCATTGAGAGACTTCTCAGTGTTAGCAAAGCCCTTCCCAACTTTCTCGTTCTTGAGCTTCAAAAAATTAGTATACCCTTTATCGAAAGAACGAACTTCTTCAATCATCTTGATAGTTGCTCCCATAAGAACATCCACTTTTTCTTTGATCCCATCACAAAACGAATCAAACTTCATCACTTCTTTAGAAAAAAAGTCAATGAAATCTTTCAACTTTGACTCAATTGAAGTTTTGGAAGAATCAACTAACTTCTCAAACAACTCTTGTATCTCACGAGCAACATCATGCAACTTCAAAATTTCATGATTAAAAGTTGAGGATTGAATAGAAAAATGTTCATCAATGCCCTTAACTGTATTATCAAACAAAATTCTTATTCAATACTCTTGGGACTTCAGCAAAAATTCAACTTCCTCACCACTAACTGAGGATTTTCTTGCACTATCATCTTCTTCTTCATTAATCTGCACCTCTGGTTCTATAGGTTGTGATGAGAAAAGTGTTGTAGTTGGCTCATTAATCCCCCTTGAAATGTTGGTGATATAGCTGGAATTGAAGTAGGTGGAATCATTGAAGTTTATGGTGGCGACGAAGGTGGTGGTGGTGGAGCAATTGTAGTATCGATTGTTGATGTCGAACTGCCATTACCCATGTTAACATTTGAGTCCTTATTTGATAAGTTATCTAGGATTTTTGAAGTCCCATCCTCCTCTATATTGGGCTCAGAAATAGGAACCTCGGGTGGTATGAACGTTGTATGCTCATGGAGCGAAGTAATAAGAGGTTTACTAGAATTGATGTTTGCATCCACATCAAATGTGTTTGCAGTGACATCAAGAATACATATCTCCTCAAAATTCGATTTGACATTGATATCCTTTCTAGGTGAAACACTAAAAGTTTGATGATCATCACGAAAAAGATCATCTTCTGTCTTTGCTATCTCTATCAGCCTAAAAGGTTTTTAATTTTGACGAGCTTTGGTTGAAGGCTCTTCAGCACTCAAATACCTAAGCTTCTTAAGACGCTTTAAAACACCAACAATATTTCTCTTTCTGTTTTCTTCATCGGTAACTTCCTGAATAACCACACCAGGAGATTTTGAGTTCATCTTTAACTTCTTGGTCTTCCTAACAATAACTTCAGGAATAGAAGTTTCCTTAACACCTTCGTTAATAACTTTTTCAACTACCTTCTCAGAACCACTAGCAATAAACTTCTCAGGAACATGTTTTGTAACCTTCTTGGATACCCCATTCCTAGATTTCTCATTAATATTTTTCATTGAAGCTTCTTTCTCAACAACTTTTGGCTTCGCTTTTGACTTCTTCATTCTAACCTGTGAATCTTTGGAAGTTCCCGCCGTAGCTTTAAAAGTGACTTTCTTAGGAATTGCACCTGCAGAAGTTGAATCCATAAAAGCTTTGTATTGTATCTAGAGCTTATTCACAGGAGATACCAAATTGAGGATGTCATCTGGAATTCAATCAACAACAGGATACATGACCAGATCATCAAGTGTTGATTTGGGAATATGAAGCTAGGAGTATGTAGCAACCTCACCAGCTTCAGGTACTAGAACACCTGCTTTAGTGTAAACTTCACATAAGATCAAACTCCAAAATCGAGCACTAGAAACCTCTATTAGCTTCTTAGAATGTTTGATCGATGAAGCAAATTCAGCCGATAATAATGAACATAATCCACATTCAACCCATAGTAAAGACCCGCCATAACAAAGTAGAATTTGATTTTTGCTTTATCGAGACCAAAACTTCTACCAAGTTAGACAGTGAAGTGTGATTCCAAAGAAGAAGTTCCAAACACTAGGAAGACTTGACTTCTTGAAATTACTTATAAGTGAAAGAGTAGGCTGATACCCCATCTTGTTAAACATTTTCAACAGTTGTTCCATCATAACCTCCTCAAATGGACCTTCAGATGGTAGTTTAAAAATGTGGGAAAATTGCGTCATATTCAATAAATGACTCTTTTTCGATTCCATCTAAATGTGATGATTTCCGTTGATTTGTTATACAAAGCAGTTGACCCAACAAGAGACAACCATTTCATCGGAATTGCAAAAGAGCAGTTAACGCATGTGTGAGAATAGAATCATTCATAACTTGAACCAGTATCTACAATTCCTCTGGATATTCTGTAATCAATGGATTAAACCACAAATTATTGCATTGAACTTTCATGTTTGGTTGAGAAACTTCATCATCATTTATGTTGTATTGATCAACAACAGTGTTTTCAATAGACATTTTGAGTGATCGATAGGGAATTTGAAACTTGATCACAAATAAAAATTAGGATTTTTGCGTAAATGCTAGGAATTAGAAAAATGAAATTGAATGATCACGTCGTCTTTTATAACTGACGTTAAATTCAAATTAAAATCATGTTCCAATAAGCCAATCCCACGTGTAAAGTATGTAAATAAACCGTCATTTCCCTATATTGCCACGTGTAAAAGTGATGATCACTTTTTCTTGAGCCACAAGAAATCTCTAGAACGTCACATCCAACGGATACTTCGTCATTCCTAAAAGAATTGTCACCAAGCTTCGCTAGGAACCAAAGACCAAAATTCTTCGGTTAAGGTTGGGCCTCATTCACTTATGGGAATTGTAAGTAAAATCATAAGCCATACTTTGCGAAATGTAGGTCCAAGTTAGTAATACGCATAACCTCAAGGATTTCAGTGCTTTTGTGTGCCAGAAGAAAAGATAGAATTAAAGTAAGAAAATTTTGGACATTTGTGATATCAAAGAATGTTTGATATAAAAGTAGTAAGATCCCGGGAAAAGATTCTCTTCTTTATACATTAAGAGAGATGTTGAAGTTATTGTGTTGTTCCTTGTGAATTACAATCGATTACTTATTAAGAAGTAATGAAGGGCCTCTTTTATACGCTTCGTAGGTTGCTTAATTTTCAACACTACTAGAAAATAGCCCTTTAATGACACGCAAACAATGACACTCACAGATTTTTGATACACATTTTTGTGTGTCCTTAAAATATTGTCAGTTTTCCAAAATTTGAAGGATAGAGGACATGCATTTTTGCATGCCCTAAAATTAGTGTCCAACAAAAAAATTAAAAACACGGAGGGTACCTATCATAAAAAGCGTGTCGTGTAAATGTGTCGTTTAATATTTTTTTAGAAGGTGCGTTCTCAGTTTTTTTAATAGCCTATGGGGGGAAAATGAAATCCCAAAAATTAAACACCCCGCCTGATCTCCTTCTTCTCCTTCTAAAATCCTCTACCAAAGAACCCTAATAATCCTTTTGAAGCAGCCCATCTTCCTCTACCTCTACTCTCTCTCTCTCTCTCTCTCTCTCTCTCTCTCTCTCTGTAAGCCCTAAGCCGCCACCACCAGCATCGAACTCCATAAGCTTTAAGAGTTCGGAGTGCATCTAGAAACCTAAGCACACACTTCCTCCATCTTAAGATGTCGGTTCAAGATCGGAACGCAACATCACAGTCCACGATGTCATCACCGTCTCCACAAAACCTTTGTTAATGTTTTACAGGTGGCATCACCAGCTTCCATGGAGCTAATTCTAGAGGACGACTCTTAGAGTTTGGTACCACTCGGTGATCTTGTTATGAAAATTACAGAGAATGACTGATTTGATTGGTTAGGTTCGCGACATTTTGATCTGTATTTTGCGAATACAAACATCACCCTATTCAACTTTATTTTGAATGCAATTGAATCTCCATTGGATGTTCCTAGTTTTATTATGTGATTTAGGTTCCTTAGCTAAAACGATGGCACCCTCATTATTACAAAATATATGTAAGGGATCTTTAATGGAAGGGACAACCCTAGATCTTCAATGAATTTCTTCATCCAGGTTGCTTCTTACGCTGCTTCCGAAGCGACAATGTATTTTAATGGAAGGGACAACCCCCTGCCGACGGCGGAAACACCGGGCAGTGTACCTTCATTCTTGTATCACAGTTATCAAACATATATTAAATAGTACAAAAGAATTATTATAAACTGCGTACCTTTATTGATGATAGAAAGTTACATTATTTTGGTTTCCTAGTGATTATTATATAGTGTACGAACTATCACACACGCCTTAACAGATATAAGTTCCGTACGGACATAAAGGATAAGAGTAAAACTTCCCCTATTCGAGTAACATTCCAGCTTATCAAATTCCTCAAAATACATGCATTTTGAAAATACGTCAACAAATTCCTTGTACTTAGAGTATAAGTGTTCGGGAAACTTATACTTGGCATTAATACTTATATATCAACAAAGTATAATGCTTCTAAAATTGTGCTACCATGAGTCCATAACCGCTGCTATACGACGCCACTACCTCTGAATGGTGCTATCAGTGTCGTACCTTGATAATAGATTTCTGCACGCTTCATCCACGTCGGAATAGAATAAACTGGGCAAGTTCGTCGCCCGAAAACCATTGGGTTGTAGCTAGCAAACACGAGTGGGGGTCTCAACCCGCATAGATCTACACACAACTTCCTCGTTGGAAAAATAAGCAAGTTCGTCACCCGTAAAACCGTTGGTTGTAGCTAGCAACCATGGGTGGGGTGTTAAACTGCATAGATCTATACACAACGTCCTCGCTCATACGGGATTAGCGGTTATATGTCAGAGGATTTCCACTAAGATTTCCAATCTTAGTTGATGAATAAAATAGCTTATGTAGACTTTGTTGACCTCCTATGCTTCTAATAGAGAAATCATATTTGTGTCTAAAACCTTAAGTTACTAGACTATGTTTTAAATGTTACTCCTAATTTCTATAATACTTAGGCAGTACCACAACTATAACTTGAAGTAAAACCAAGTTTTATCCAACATAAAATTAATAATAACAACATATTTAATAAGTATATATAGAACTATCGAGTATAACTCCGAGGCTATAACACAAATAATATATATAGAACTACCGAGTATAACTCCGGGGCTATAACACAAATAGTATATATAGAACTCCCCACTATATCTCCGAGGCTACATTAGTATAATCTATGATAAGAACATGCTAACAAGTTTCAGATAGTTGTATGATTTAGATATATATCAGATATATTCTAGATATATATGATACAAAACTGTTGGATTAGGTGTCTAAGCCCATAACTATAATTGGTATGTACTTGACCCGATAGTAGCATGCACCTTTTGGGTTTCCTTCACCATAGCAATTTGCTAGGATGAATTATGGAGAAAGAGGTTAATTGTGATTTATTAATATATTATATGAATAATATATTAATTGAGAAATCATATTATTTAATTAGTATTGATCAGAAATTAATTTGGAATTAATTTGGTGATCAAAAGAGACTGATTAAATTACAGGGACTGATATTGCAATTAACTGTTAGTTGCAAGTTCGGCTTATGGATCCCTAGGAAGGGGTGGACGAAATTCTATGTGTAGCCCACATAGATTTTGTCCAAAGGGGGCCTTCTGGAAGGATCTACTGGACTGCTTAAGGCATAAGCAATCAGATTAGGGTTTTACCTGAAACCCTAGCAGCTCAGCTATAAATACACCCCTTCGCTCCTTGAAATCGGCCTATGCACTTAAGAAAGAACCCTAGCCGATTTTTAGAGCCTCACCCTCTCTCTCTCATAATCTTCCAGTTGCTACTTGGTGTTTGTGACTCATTAGAGGTGCAAAAATTGAGGCACTAAGCTCTTGAAGGTCAAGATCTACAACCTACAAGGAAAAAGGTATTCATCTAACTTTGTTTTACTTATAAATCTTGAAATTGTAAGCTAGATTAGGGTTTATGCTTTGGATAATCAAAATTTCATGTATAACTTGAGAAAAACCTAGATCCAAAGCATTAGGGTTGCATGCACACCATATGAATGTTGTAGTGCTCACAAACCATTAGTGGTATCAGAGCTTAGGGTGTTTTTCTATTATATTTGATGCATTAACGAATTGTTCAAAGCAAAAGAAAAAACGATTTTTGTTTCTGCCTGATGAACACGACATGTTGGCCCTCCACGACGTGTAATGGCATGACACGACGTGGAGACGAGTCAGATAGCAGATTTTCGGATTTTTGACTTAAATTAGATTTGGATAATTACCATAAGTTGTTTTACTAATTAAAATTCTAATTTTTTTATATGGTAATTGATATCCTAATCTAATTAAAATACAATTGGCAAATTTTAAGATAATTACAAGGTTATGTGATATATTAATTATTTGTAAAATTTGATTTGAATTTATCTTACCAAATAAAATTGGATTAGGTCAACTTTTGAGAAAGATAAATTATATGATTATTTTAATTATTTTAAATTTGATCTATAAGTTTTGGAAAAGTTTCAAAATTTTCACTCAAGTTTTGGAATTTAAAATTTGATTAAAAGTTTAATTTTGAAATATTAAACTCTAAAACCCTAGTGTTTTTAAAAGTTTAAAATACAACCCTTATAATATTATAATATTAAAAGCTTAATACTTATATATATATATATATATATATATATATATATATATATATATATATATATATATATATATATGTATAAGATGAGTCAGTCTTACTGTTAGTAGACCTCATTCACGAAGTCGATCTATAAGGGGGGTATAAGAAAACTGCCTATAAAATGACGGTTGAATGGGTGTCCACTCTCACTCACCGCTTCCTTGATTGGTGGAGGGTCGTTAGCCGAACGGGTAGGATAGAACATTAATTCCTCATTAATAAGTATAATGAACGTTATAAAGTAACTAAATGTTTTTACAAATTCCCAATCTTAGTTAGTTTAGGAAAAATGTGAAAATGATGCTATTCCATGAAATTGCACTTTGCACCTTGTCAAAGTCGTTAATGGAGCGTGTGTGGTTAACCGACACACTAACTTGGACTAACGAGGGTGGCGGGGGGTAGCTCGAGAATTATCATAGATCAATGGAGCGTGTATGGTTAACCGACACATTGATTAGGTGGTAAATGACTCGAGAGTACCAAGCTACTTTGCATGGTTATTCACACCTTGTTTGTGATCCTCATTATCCCAGTCACAAACTTGAAGGGCATAATCGAGATTAAACATGCCATTGAAAAGTTCAATAAATCTCAAAAGAATCTAAGAATTTCATTTCATTTGAAACCTAAGTGTTCATTTCGTTTTTCATGGTGGAAATTGGTAAATCGTCATTTACCTACCTTTATATAATTTGCAATTGAATTACGACATCCCTCTTCTGAATTGTGAATTATAGTGTTCGGGTCCTAGCCTTAATATTTCATTTGGGTGTTATATTAAGGATTGCTTATCTAATCTAAACTTTGTTCCTTTTCTTTTTCAGATGTCTGGCTCAAACAGCGCTTCAAGCTCGAACCCCTCCAGCTCCTTTTCGCTTATGAACATTTGTGGGAGGGTCACCTTCGATGGGTTCAGTTTCAATGAATGGGTCCGCAACATCCGCATGGCCCTCCGATACGAGAAGAAAGAATACGCGGTCGATGAAAAGCGCAAAGAGATAGACGAAACTAAAGCTTCCGCTGAGGAAATAGCTGAGTATAGGGCTCACGAAAAGGACGCGACAAAGGTGTCGTGTATAATGGTAGCCACTCTGATTCCTGAGCTGCAGCGGTTCTACGAGGACTATTGGCCTTACGAGATGTGCCAAGATTTGATGGAAAAGTACCATGAAAGTGCACGTCAAGAAAGGTATGAGATCGTTTCCTCGTTGATAACGACCAAGCTGAAAGATGGAGAGTCCATCACGAGCCACTTGCAAAGAATGCAAAGGTATGTGTATCGTCTGCTCAAGTTGAATGTCAATTTTGACGAAGAGTTGGCGATTGATATCATTCTCCACTCTTTGCCTCCTTGTTACGATCAGTTCAAGATGACTTATCATATGAACAAGGAGGAAGTCACCTTGAGCAAACTTCAAGGTCTGTTGAGAACTGCTGAAAGTGGGTTGAAAGGAAAAGCTGTCGCAACCACTCCTACTGCTGCTGCCCCAGTCCTGGCTATTGGACATGGGAAGGGGAAGAAGAGGAAAGCTCCCTCTAATAATCACAAGGGAAAGCCTCATGATGGATCTTCTTCAAATGGATCCAAAGGAAAAGGTGGTTCTGCTGCTCCATTATCCGATCAAAAGGAAGCAGAGTGCTTCCACTGTCACGACAAAGGGCATTGGAAATGAAGCTGCCCGAAGTACTTGCAGGACATCAAGGATGGGAAGATAAAGCCATCTTTCACAGGTATTTATACTATTCAATCTAATAACTCATCGCATGCTAGTTCTTGGGTCCTTGATACAGGATGTGGTTTTCACATTTGTTCTGATTTGCAGGGGCTAAGAAGAAGTAGGGATGTGGATCATGGGAAGATGAACTTAATCATGGGGAATAGGAGAGTTTCACCTGTCACCAAGATTGTAGTTTATTCTTTAGTGCTTAGTAGTGGGTTAGGATTAGATTTGTACGATTGTTGCTACTCATCAGAAATGACGAGGAATATTATTTCCTTTCATGGTTTGTATAGACAAGGTTTTAAATTTTCATTCAATAATGAAATTGGTTCTATTAATGCTTTCTATAATGGTATTTTTTATTTTGAAGCATTGCCTTGTAATGGTATATATGAAACTGTGATGGTTGTAGATAACTTTGGAAATAATGTGTTGCATATTGATTCGTACAATGGTTTGGACAAGGCATGCTTGTGGCGTTGTCGCCTTGGACATGTCAATAAGAAGCGCATAGCCCAACTCCAAAAGGATGGAGTGTTGGAGTCGTTTGACCTAAAGTCGGATGACACATGTGAATCTTGTTTGTTTGTTAAGATGACTGAATCACCTTTCACTGGTACTTGTGAAAGAGGTGAGCGATTGTTGGATCTCATACACACCGATGTGTGTGGGCCCTTCATATCCACCATAAGGGATGCTAATCGCTTCTATGTTACGTTCACCGATGATTATAGCAGATATGGGTATATCTACTTAATCAAGCACAAGTTGGAAACCTTTGAAAAGTTCAAAGAGTTTAAACAAGAGGTGGAGAATCAATTGGGCAGGAAGATAAAGATGCTCAGATCTGATAGGGGTGGTGAGCATCTTAGTATCGAGTTCCACGAGTATCTTAAGGAATGTGGAATTGTTTCACAATTGACGCTACTGAGGACACCTTAGCTCAGTGGTGAGGCTGAGAGGCGCAATCGAACCTTGTTAGACATGGTTCGTTCCATGATGAGTCGAGCTTCGTTACCTATCTCATTTTGGGGGTATGCCTTAGAGACTGCCGCCCATATCCTTAATATAGTCCCAACTAAGAAGGTTGCCAAAACACCTCATGAGATGTAGACAAGGAAGGTTTCCTCATTGGCACATATCAAGGTTTGGTGTTGCGAGGCTTTCGTAAGACGAGAGACTCATGACAAACTTCAAAACTCGTAGTGAGCGGTGTACTTTCATCGGCTACCCGCAAAAATCTTTTGGATATCTCTTCTACAAACCGAGTGATAATGTTGTCTTCGTTGCGAGGAGAGGAGTTTTCCATGAGAGAGAACTCACTACTAGAAAACAGCCCTTTAATGACGCTCAAACAATGACACTCGCTGATAGAGGACGCACATTTGTGCGTGCCCTAAAAAGTAATGTCAGTTTTGCAAAATTTGAAGGATAGATGACACGCATTTATGTGTGCCCTAAAAATAGTGTGCAAGAAAAAAAATTAAAAACACGGAGGGCACCTATCATAAAAAAGTGTGTCGTCTAAAACTGTCGCTTTATATTTTTCTTTACGAACGCGCGTTCTCCAATTTTTTATTTGCCAAGGGGGGAATGAAATCCATAAAATAAAAAACCCCGCCTTGTTACTCTCGTCCTTCTTCTTCTTCGTATGTTGTAAAATCCTCTTAAATCAAAAGAAACCTAAAAGCATTGTGTGTAAAAGATCGATAATTTCATACTTGAAGTTCCTAAAATCTTCATCGATCAAAAGAAACCCTAAAACCCCGCCTCATACCCACCTTAACTACCTCTAACCCACACTGACTCTCCAGGCCTCGCATGACGACGATGTACCAGCCTCTTCAGGCCTCGCTTTTGTTATCTTGTTATGTTCTGCAATAATCTAATTCCTCAACAACATTGAGGAGGGGTTATTTCTGTTGGTCGGTACTCTATCCCATCGTTTCCGTAATCTGCCAAACATTGGACTAAGTCCAGTGCATTATTCAACACAAGATCCATCTGTGAGTGCGGAAAATGGTGAAGAGCTTCATCTCATTTCCATCTTTCCCGATGTTTTTCTTCATAATCATCCCCTTCTTAGGTATGGCTTCATGTTCGGCAGAGAATCTTCTCGTAAGGAATTAGGAGATCTAATTGCAGATCTCCGCCGTGGAAACCCTGATTCTTCCTCATCTACTCCTCCACACTCATGATTCGGTAAAGTTTCCGTTTTCACTCGTCTTAGTTCTTACACACCACCACATTCGTGAACCTTGTATATCATATCACATCATTAGAAAACCACAATGTTAGGGCACAGTTGGAACTTCCAATTCTTCTCAATTGATTTGATTGCTATCAACTTTCACGATGTGAAGTCAATTTCATAACTTCCTAAAATGTATGATGGTGGAAATTAGAGAAAAAACTTTACTTTATCTTCACTTAAATGTCAAAATGGTCACTTATCTACTCTAATATGATCTGAATTCTAGCAAGCATTGAACTTGACAGGTTACAAACTCATTAGTCATTAGTCATTACCAATAGAACAATGTTTTGGTGTCAGTTTGATGAATTTCAGACTCTGATATCATACTTTGAGGCCACTGACTATGGTTATAGTTTCTCTATTAAGTTTCATTTGTTGTTCTTGCAGGTTTACTTTGTTGGGATGATGATCGTATCTTCAGTTAGTTAGTTTTGAGTTTGAGAAATTAACTCATATTTTCTTCTTTTATCATTATGGGAGATAAAATTACATGTTTCTGGTATGGAGCTGGTGAAGGCAGGGTGGAGTTTTCAAAAGGAGAAAGTTCAGGGTCAAGCAGTGGGAATAGTGACCCCACTTATGGTCTTCAAATTGTTGGAATGAGTGCCACTTTACCTAATGTCAATGTAGTTGTTAATTGGCTTCAAGCAACTTTGTATTAGACCGATTTCTGACCTGTTGTAGCAGCTGGATACACCTCAGAAGCGTTATACACTGAAACAAGTGGCTTGGTATGGTTTTCGTTGGGTCCTTAGCCTCTTACTTATGGAGATGATGACACACCTTTTCTATTACAATACCTTTGCAATTAGGTGAGTGAGTCTATATCTATAAATAACAACATATCCCATATTCATATTGTATTATCATCTAATTTCCTGTCTTTTAATTATGGAGTGGAATTTGGAAACAGTTAGCACCTTTGGAAGTCTTCATTATTGGATATGGGGTGAGACTTAATTTCACAACCTCACTTATTAATACATACATTCACTGTCTTATGCTGTCTGCATCATTTACCACATACAGGTCCTAAACTTCATGTGGCTCAAATTTTTCCTCATATGGCGTTACTTCCGATTTTGGGCACTCGTAAGTAAATGTAAATCCCTATTTTTTTAAATACAATATAGTAAAGTAATTACATTACACACGACTTATTACCTCAGTGTTTGATTATATATATATATATATATATATATATATATATATATATTGGAGCTAATAGTTGTTGGTTATATAGGAAGGTAAGTGGGATTAAAGCCCCTGAGAATATGCCATAATGTATAAACAATTGTAGAGCTTGCTTGATATGCCAATAGAGAGGTTATATTCTTGATTTGCAACTACAGAGCTTGTTTGATCTGCTAGTATACTGTATATATTTGCACATGTTGAATATATTGATAAGTTATAGTAGTTTGATTTAACTTAGGGACAATGTTTATTCTGTAGGATTTGAATTTACTCCTCTTAATCTGCTAGTATACTGTATACTCATTGAAGAATGCTTGAAACAACATTACAGAAGGACACAGGTAGTCTCTCAACAACTTTCTAACTTATTTTATGCTATGCAATTATTATTATTATGAGTTATTCTACTATACTCATATAATCATTTTTCTGCAAAGAATGATAATCAGGATCCAAAACAGTTGCAACAGCCTCATACTTCTCATGCATTTGCTCTTTCTCAAGTCATGCCAAATAACCTTAATGGCGGGCCTGTTCTCCCGTCAGTTCTCTATTGTACTTTTTACTTCTTCTTTTTTTTTTTTAACTTTTTTTAATACCATATTATGCGCCATTACCGAAATAGGCCTCTATAACTATCCGAACCAATCTCATCGAACCCAGATGTTGTTCCGGTTGGTTTTCAAGGTCCGAGTGGGTTACCAGTTCTGAATCACAGTACTAGACCACCTATGCTTCCTGGATCTGGTCCTAGTCCCACTCCTTCAGCTCCTAGTTCTTCCAATTCCGTTCATGGAACTAATCTTCCCTCTGCTTCTTCCCCTCTTAATCCAGCTGTCAGGTAATTCTGTAAATAACTTTCTTATAATGACTTGTTTTTTGTTTCAAATTCTGATTTATTTATTATAATGTATGTAAGGGGAAGGAAGATACGGGATCCCTAGAGCGGGGTCGTTATCGGTACAATCAAATGTTGTCTCCAAGAAACGCAAATCAGTCGAGTTTGCCTCCCGGGTCCCACTCGGTAACCGATCGAGGTGTACGCATGTTGCCAGCTGGAAGCGGTATGGGTGTTATGTGTGGGATGACTAGAGGCATCAAGATGGAAAGACCCCCCTCTTCCTCCATCATGAATTCCACCACTAGTTTGTTGACTTCCAGTACACCAACACCAACACCAACATTTGTTCAAGGAAACTCCGTGTTGAGATCACATGACGCTATGCATATGATTCGGGTGAGTTCCAACGGAATTGGAATTTGAGATTCCATTCCATTGCAGGTTTGGTTGGCCAAACTGAGGGAACGAAGTTCATTCCTTATATATATAAATATATTTTTGACAAAAGACTAAAATACCCTTTTATCAATGTTTTGATTTCTTTATACAGCCCAACCAGAACACGGTGGTGGCGGAACAAGCATCACAAAGTCAACTCTAAATTCCTATTGTATTTCAGTATGGATTAATTGAAAAGTCAACTTTTGTCACAACTAGCAATTTAGATAGATAATTCTATTCTCGTGTAATCAATAAACTATTGTAAAACATGTACTCTAAGTAACTATCACTCCGTACTCATTTAATGCACCTCTCATGTTCAACAAAGAATCTGAAACCCTAGAACCCTGGTGTAAGTCTATTATGGACTAGGATCTCCTTATTGGGCCTAATGGACCAATAAGCTTCCAATTCGACTATTTTGGGCTTAGGACCCTTAAATGGGCTCTAATTGGACCCACTTTAATTAAACTTAACATTTTGGACCATTTGGGCCTAGAATGATTCATTCTAACCCAAATGGGCCTTATTGGGCCATAACAACTCCAATTAACCCTAATGGACCATAAAACCCATTCTTTTATACTATTTGGGCCGTGAATACACTTAAGGGCCCAATGGGCCGAAAACCTTCCTTATGGACTTCACAATTTCGAGCAAGGACCAAGATAAGGCCCAAGCTTCCCCATAATTGCCCCATTTCGGCCCAAGTGTAAAAAAATGATAATAATAATAATCACACTGAAGGGTAAACTAATCAAACTATGACACATCATTATTATTTAGAGGATAACCAAGTTTAATACACCACATGCATCTAGAAAGGTCTCATGTATCCATGCACACTCTTCTCACCCCCTCTCTTCTTCTACTTACGGCCGAGAGCAAGATCAAGAACACACACATACATTTTCAAAACACACTCTCTAACACTCTCAAGAATATCCCTCTTCTTCCACACAAATTTCGAGATTTGGTGTGTGTCTTCAAGAGGTTCTCATCTAGATCATCACTCTTTGGTAAGTTGTTATCATACTTAAGTCTTTGATTTCATCCTTAAGCTAAGAACACTCTCTTATGAAGCTTCATTTCGTGATCTAACACCCTAGAAACCATCCAAGTCCGAAAACTACTTCAAGGTGTTGCTAGGACCAAAAATCTCTTCATTTCTTCTTCAAAAACGAAACATCAAAGTAGAGGTGAGTTCATACCCCCTTGTTTTCGGTTTTTACATGATTTTTAGGGGAGAATACAAGTAAAATGTGTAGATCTATGTGCTTTATGCATGTCTTTTGTGATTTCTTAGTTTATTATGTGAAAATGTGTTAGATCTTAACACATCTCGACATCTTAAGCAACATTAAGTAAAGATCTATGAACTAAGACATCTTATACATCATATTATCAAGTTAAAAGTGGTTGTATGTTTAAGATATAAAACTTTAAAGCAAAAATCTTGTTAAGGGTCATAATTGACAAGAAAACAAAAGATAAGGGCAAAAAGTGACATTTACGGTTTTATAAGGATCAAACAGGTCATACTTGTATAAAAATGATTTTTCATGATAACCCTACTTTTCAAAGGGCCAAAAGTGTAAATTTTAGCCTATTGGGCTTAATATTTGGGCCTCACGGTTTTGGGCCCAAATTTGCAAAAAAAAAAGAAGTTTGGGGTTAAAAATGTCATTTGATCAAAGTTTGAGTCATAAACGTAAATAAACCAAATTTAGGGGTGAAAATAACATTTATTTCTAAATTGGGCCAAAAATGTAACTTTTATAAAAATTGGGCCGAAAGTGTCATTTTTACAAATAAGGAGCTGAAAATGTAATTTTCTGCAAAACTGGGCCAAAAATGTCAAAATATGAATTTTTGGACTAAATCCGTAAATTTCTAAACATTTGGGACGAAATTACAAATTTTTATAAATTATGGACTAAAGTGTTATTTTTACAAAAATTTGGGCCTTAGTTGAAAATTTGAGGCTTATTGGCCAAGAACGTCGTTTTTACAAAAAGAGGACTTTTTATATCAATTGGTAAACTTCGAGCTAAAACAAACAACGAAATAATAACAAACGGACGAAATACATCGATAACAATTTTATTGGGCCTAATATTCACGTTACATGGCCAATGGGCCTTAAGGGCCCATTCAAGTGTATATTGAGCCTAATATTTTCCATGACATGTTTATTGGGCCTTGCGACCCATTTACGTGTTAATTTGGGCATGAGCTATGGGTGACATGTTTATTGGGCCTTGGTGGTCCATTTACATGCCTATTGGGCCTAAATTACCCTCTTACATGTTTATTGGACCTTAGTGGTCCATTTACATGCTAATTGGGCTTGGACTGAAAATCACATGCTTAGTAGGTCGTAACTATACCTTTACATAATTATTGAACTTCGTATACTTATATATGTACCTTTGGATGTGAAACATACAACATACACGTAAACATTAAACTTGGTGAAAAACATAACAAACGTGAAAGGTTGAGAATCTAGTGAGACTTGTCGGTTGGCACCTTTGAGTGTACAATCGTAGCCTGTAGTTATAACCAGAGTTTCCTGGAGGGAGAGCGGGAGTTTGTGTATAGATCTATACGGGGTGACCCCCCACGCCTTAGCTGTTCGCTACAGCTAGACTAGGCCAGTCTAGGGCGACAAAACCTTGAGCAAATACCGGCGTTTGGAAAAATGCCAAGACAGGCAACCTAGTCATTATCATGCATGGTTATAACGGCTCATATAGAGATCCAATACCATTTTAACATTTCGGAGATTAACCCTTCGATCGTGTCAATACAAAACAACTTATTTGATCATACAAGAACCACGCCATTATTATAAATCAGAAAATATCGGATTTTCTGGGGAAATACTAATATTCAATTACCACTTACTTACAATACAAAGAACTTTAAACTGTATTCCTATATGTTACTGCTATGAAATTCACACATGCATTTATAATCGATTTTCACATAATTTTCAGACATTTTACAAAAAATATCAGATTTTCTGGGTTTACAAAAGATGCAAAGACTTTTATTCAAACATACTTATGAACTCACCAACATTATATATGTTGAACGTTTTCAAAATAACTTGTATTCTCAGGTAATCGTTAAGCAGGAAGATTTTCAAGTGTATGGATTTATTTTGTGTAACATCACTTATCGTACTATTTTGGATATTATGTAATCTATGATAATGTACTTGATGTGAACAATAACAGCTGTAATATGTAATGTTTGGTGATGAATGTGTTATGTTTCATGTATACTCATTGTGATGATATTTCAATTGTTAGTCACACGAGCCCTCAGACGTTTCCGCCGTCTGGTTCGGGGGTGTGACAGGTTGGTATCAGAGAATTGTTTATAGTGAACTAGCATATCTAACCATACATGATATGCGCATATTAGAATAATAACCTAGCAATATTTAATAAAAGCTTCTGGAGGAAACGGAACACTGTGATTAAACCTGGGCAGTTATGTGATCATATTAGGGATAAGTATAGTCTGATCAACCATATTTATTCAAATATGACCGACATGTGTTTGGGGGTAATTATGGCGAGAAGTTAACCTAGAAACTCACCACCTATTCAAAACTTCCCAGGAATTCAAACATAAATAAATAAAATACTATATGAGTATTTTTGGAATTACAATATGCATACGTGATTAGAATTTTTACAAACGTCTTACACCCCTCGTGCAGACTTCATGGCTGGATTTCATCACCCTGGGAATCCCTATTTCCCCAGGGGAATGGGGGATGGCTAGAACCCAAGGAAGAACCCGAAGAAGAACCAGAAGAAGAACCCGAAGAGGAACCCGAGGAGGAACCCGAAGGCAGACATGAAGAGGAACCCGTGGGAGGACCGGCAGAGCCGTTAGCCGACTCGGACGAGGAGGAGGCAGAGGGCAGTGACTCAGATGACTCGGATACAGGGTCTGAGGTCATCGACCCTCCTTACAAGGCCAGGGTGCCCCCATACCGAATGGGCCCCAACGAACCCACGCCCCCATGGGCACATGGCATCTGGAGATGGAGCCGCCAGCAGGGAGTGCGGCCCCCGTTTGGTATGGACCAGAACTTTTACGATCTGAGTCACGGTAGACCCGCCGATCGAGCCTTGCCGGTGATAGTGAGGAGGACTCGCGATATGGGCGAGCAGGCGCAGGCAACCGCTGGCCAAATAGTGGCCATGAGAGCTGCAATGGAGCGGACGGAGAGGATGACGCACGAGGTAGTCAGGGACTACCAGATGCGTCAGGCAGCGATGGAATCCCGACTGCAGGACGCCGAGCGCCATCTGGCTAGATTTCAAGGCGCCTCCACCTCATCATCAGCACCACCGGATCCACCCCACCGCGGCTAGAACTTGTTCATGTGCTCTTGTTACGATTACCATTTCCCTGTTTTACCTTATGTACCATCGACTCTATGTTTAAGTGATCACACTACTCATAGGGTCGTCATGCTGCCGGACTTTATTTTTCTCCATGTACTGTATGCCTTCTAGCAAATTTTCATGTATCAAAACAATTAGTATTAATGAAAATACTTTATGTTTTTATCATGATGTTGTTATCTGGTATGTGTTTTATTTCCTTGTTTTATGTTAATGCATGAAATTACATACATACACACTCGATACGCCTAGTCTACGAAATTTCAAGCCCGCAAAGCAGTATGCACTCAACATCTTTCCATTCTGTGACAGAAAGATGCCTCAAAGACCCCACCATGGAAACAACGCAACACCAACCCCGCCGGAGATAAACTCAGTTGCATTCCAAGCAGCAGTGTTCGCTACGGTCACTGCAGCACTTGCGCAGATTCGCAATGGAAACAACGGAGACGGCATCAGACAGGGAACCGGGAGCACAAATCAAGGGACAAACCACGGAACCATGCGAACCTGCACCTATAAGGATTTCACCAACACCAAACCTCGAACCTTTAACGGAACGGGAGGCGTAATAGCCTTGAAGCGATGGATCGAGAAAGTAGAATCAGTCTTTTAAATCTGCGGATGTCCAGATGAGTGCAAGGTCAAGTTTGCAGCCTGCACATTCACTGATCAAGCTCTCTCCTGGTGGAATGGCCACATAGAGGCCATGACACTCCCGGTGGCGAACGCGTTGCCATGGGAAGAGCTTAAAGAAATGATGCTGGCTAAATACTGTCAAAGAGGCGAAATCCAGAAGATGGAACAAGAACTATGGAACCTCACGGTTCAAAACTCCGATATCGATGTGTACATATCCAGATTTAGTGAGCTATCTCTTCTGTGTCCTGGAATGATTACCTCAGAAGGGAAAAAGATTGAGAGATTTATCTGGGGATTGACTGCACCTATCCAAGGGAATGTCATTGCGGCAAACACTGAGACGTTTGATAGCGCCAAGAAACTGGCCAAAAAATTGTATGATCATGGCAGCAAGAAGGGTGCCAAAACATTAGAAGCGGAGGTTAAGAAAGAAGGAGAGAGCAAGAAAGGGAAAAACAACAAGCGAAAGGGAAAACAAAACTCGGAATCATCTAAGAAACAACAAACGGTGACTGTTCATGCTGCAACACAAGCTACCACCACACCACATGCTCCAGCCTCATCCACGCCAAATGCTCCAAAGCAGTACTTAGGAAATCTCCCCAAATGTAACAAATGCAACTTCCACCATCATGGGGAATGCAGAGAGATGAATTGCACGAGGTGCAACCGGAAGGGCCATACAACAAAATATTATAGGGCTCAGCTTCAACAAAACCAGATGCCCAAAAATAACAACAACAACAACAGCAACAATAACAACAACACCAATGCTAGGGCCAGTTATACCTGTTATGGATGTGGGAAAACCGGGCATTTCAGGCGAAATTGCCCCAACGCAAACAATCAAGGGGCAGGAGCAGCAGGGAGAGTGCTGACAATGGGTCAGGGAGAAGCAGTGCAGGACCCGACTGTTGTCACCGGTACGTTCTTACTTAACAACTCGTATGCATGCATCTTATTTGATAGTGGGGCGGAGCGAAGTTTCGTTAGTAATAATGTAACATCCCAAGTTCAGGAATATAAGTTCGGGGTGCTATGTGTAAATAAAGGAGTAGACTCGACGAGTAGGTGTCTTAACTCGTCGAGTCGGAGCGGGTGTTGGGCACGTGTTAAGTGACCCGACTCGCCGAGTCGGCGGCGGGACTCGACGAGTCAGTGCTGGGAAGAGAAAACCCTAAATTTTAGGGTTTGCACCCTATTTAAAGGATCTTATGTTCTCACCTCACCCTCTTTGTTACCCCTTGAGAGTCAGTAAACCCTAAAATCGTGTGTGAGCCATTAGTGAGAGTTTTTGAGCTTTGGAAGGTGATTCTAGTGAAGGAAACTTGTAGATCAAGAGGCTAGCATCAAGGAATTCATGTAGATCTAGAATCTACTTCATCTTGGGCACATTTTGGAGGTAACAAGTCGTTGCCTTGAGCTCTTCCCTTCTAAATCTATTCTTGGATGATGATTTGGGGCTATTTAACATGTTTGGAATCCATTTCGGGTTTTGGGACTAGATCTGGGGTTGCAACTTCAGATCTAGACTTATCTTGCTCCATGGAGGCATAAAGTATCAGCCCTTTAGCTTTTTTGTGAGCATTCTTGTCTTGAACCTTCTTTCTAGCTTGTATTGAGCCAAAATCACCTTGTATGCACGTAAAGTTGGAAACTTTACGTGTAAAACTAGCCCTAGGAGTCCAAATCTATGAGTTGGAAGCAGTGGGATGGCTGAAATCGTCTGAATGAGGATGACTTAAGTGAACTCGGCGAGTCTGTTCTTGGACTCGACGAGTAGGGTCGCAAACCCTAACCCATCTGGTTTTGATAAGGATCAGTGAGTTAAGTGGTGACTCAGTGAGTTGGACAGGCTAGGACTCGGGGATTGATGAACTCGACGAGTCATGGGGTGACTCGGCAAGTTGAGTCGTGATATGAGGATTTTCTGAGTTTAGGAACTCGGCGAGTCAATGGGCTGACTCGGCGAGTAGGGTCAATCAGGAAGGCTGACTTTGACCAGGTCTTTGACTTTGAGCAAGAGTTGACCAGTTTGACTTCCAAGGGTATTCTAGTAGTTTGGGCACTTACAGATATGGTTTCATCAAAGTGTTAGGTGGTGGAGTTCGTGGCTGTGATCGGGGGATTTGATCTTACCTCTTCATTTCGGCGTTGCAAGGTAAGTTATCCTCACTATATCAACAGGGTCTACGGCACCAAGGCCGGCCCCTTATGATTTACATCCTAGGTTAGGATGGTCGTTATGTTACTGCTATGTTAGATTTCATCCTGGTTTAGGATGGTTGCTATGTTATTGCTATGCTAGATTTCATCCTGGTTTAGGATGGTTGTTATGTTAGATTACATCCTGGCTTAGGATGGTTGCTATGTTATTGCTATGCTAGATTTCATCCTGGTTTAGGATGGTTGCTATGCTAGAGGTCGGTTAGATCGGTATCCTGGTTATAGGATGGTTGCCATGTTAGTGATCTGTTAGATCTGCATGTTTACTTGTTTATATGTATGTGCACATGTTTGTTGGTTTGTGGAAAGGGTTGAGGCAGGTCCTGCTGTGTGCAGTAGGCCAAGACACCCTGGGCAGACCGGGTAGACTGTAGGCCCGGGCCAGGTAAATCTAGTCAGGCCGAAGGCCCAGCGAGCGGTCCGGATAGGCTAAAGGCCCCGAGGAGGGTGGTCCAGACGTGCCGAAGGCTCGGAGAGCGGTCCAGATAGACTGAGGACCGGGATTCGGTCCAGTCAGACTGATGGCTCATTATACATGCTGTTTGCTTATATGTTATATGATATGATAATGATTGTATGGCGTTGGTATTTTGGGGGTAACTCACTAAGCCTTCGCGCTTACATTTATCGATTAATGTTTCAAGTATTCTGATGATCGCGGGAAGGCGAAGGCGTGATCGTGCACCTCCTCACATTTTCATGATTGATTCTGGGGATACTCTGATGTTTAAATTATTTTGAAAGTAAAGTGTAATAACTTAATGATTTTAAATTTTTTAAATTGGCTTGATTTTTATAGGTGTTACAAGTTGGTATCAGAGCCTTGGTTTGAGTGAATTGGATGGACCACTAATGTGTCTCCAGTCTCAAACTGAGGACAAGGTTATGAAACGATTTTCTTAAAATGTTTTCAAAATAATAAACGGTGGATGCAGGTGTACGATCAGCCGGAGCTCGCCGATAGACGCCAAAATACCTTATGGATTATTTGAGTTATGAGATATGATTAGAACAACATGCTAGTACTAGGCTAAGGATCTTCAGGAATTGCATGATAGAATTGCCTGATTATATTATGCCTGATAGCCTAGGGTTTTCCTTATATGAAATTGGCATCATTACTATAGTTGCTTAGTGTATGCATCATGACCATACATAATTAAGATCTTATAGCCTGAAAATGTTTGGTTTGGCCTTATTTCCTGTTCTTGTTTGATGAAGGGCTTAGGGTAGGATCAGGTATTCGAAAGTCTATAGGGTCCAGCGTTATGTATGGTTAGCATACACGAGTGCTGTAGGGTTGGTGGAAGTTTCATGGGTGGGTTGTTTGAGGCCGGGAGGCCAGTTGTGAGATAATTAGCATTCCTCTAGGAGTGAGGATTGAGTTCTCGCTATATTTATGTGTATTGTTAGGGTGTTGTGGTGGTACTTGAGATAAATATGGGTAGGTGTGGAAGGTAGTATGGGCCCGTACTACTGAAAGCACATGACCTATACGCGTAGCAAGGAAGTCACAACCCCTGGGGTTTAGCTGGTAGTTTGTTCCAGGTTATTATATGGACTATACGAGATCTCTCTGATGTATCATTAGAGTGGTGGTTACGAGACGTCTTGAGACCGGATCCGGATCAGGATCGGGAGCTGACAGCCAGGATAGGCCAGTATTGTCAGAGGATCGTGTCAGGGAGATCATCCGGGAGGAGGTGACTGAGATTGTCCGGGGACAGTTGCCGAAGATGTTTGGGTCTATTAAGGCCGCCATGGTTGGTTATTTCGATGAGCGCTATGCAGCCATTGCTGAGACGGCTGCCGCAGCAGCTTCAACAGCTGTAACGACGACAGGGAGAGGAGCTGGTCGAGCTTTCCAGTACCGGGACTTGTTACTGGTACATATTCTGATGAGCAGAGGGCTGCAGATACTGGGGATCAGGGAGATGTTTTGTACTCATTACATTCCGCGGGTTGAGGGGGAGTGGCTAGCGCTAGAATTCCTGGATTTGAGGCTGCGGGGGTTTTGCTCGAGGCTGGAATGCGAGATGCGGGGACTCCGGAAGGGAGTGATGATTATGTTCAGTTGGGGGTTTCACAGCTAGAAGTAGAATGGTTAATTGATGGATTGGGATGTCGTTTTCCAGGGCCAGGATTGTGCCCTTCCAGTTTTCAAGCTCGAAGAAGTGAGCAGGCTTGTGACCCCAGGATCAGGTTGTATTCCAGTTCGGGGTCAGTTAGTCGTCGGGGTTGGCAACATCATTCCAGCGCAGGTGGGTTGATACGCCATGAGTATCTTGTGAGGTGTACGCGATTACCGTCCCTACCCTTAGGAGCTAAGACCCGATTCGCTTTGGATCTCTTGTATCGGGCCGTAAGGATTGATTGTGCGATCTATTGCACTTATGGGGATTGGAGACTATGTATTGGGAGTATTTGTGGCCCGGTTTAGGGCAAAGGTTGTTTCAGCTACTGTAGTTCAGTTGTGGATGATTGAACTGGTGAGTGAGTCAGGGTGCGAGGCCCTGAATGATATGATTTCTAGAGCCGAGAACGGGAGGAGTGTTGGAACACTTTGGGAAGAAAGGTATTATGTAGAAGGTCTGCGGACAGGGTCCCACACGATGATGATTCAGCATTGTCAGGATTCAGTAGTTCAGTAACCGTTATTGGTTGGCGGAGGGAAACGCCAAGGGAAGTAGCTCGTTGCTGAGATGTTAGTTGGAGCATCTATCTTTTGGACTTCAAGATTTGAGTGTGGGATCATTCAAGTATTAGGGATTGTCGGTTTCACTGGGTTTCATGAAGTGTTCATCTAGTTATTAGAAGCATGTGATCGTTTGGGATTGGCTAGAAATGGAGAACTAGTTGGTAAGAGTTGGTTGTTATCGGATCGATCGTTGGAAAGGGAGAAAGATTGGGAGTTCTCCAATATTCATGTATTGTGAAGACTTAGTCGAATCTAAGTGGGGGAGAATCATCCCGGGATTTGGAAGCGGGAGTCGTTTCGAAACTGGGATAAGTTTTCGCATCCTTGTCAGGAAGAAAGGCGGCCCAAGTGGCTGTTTGGTTTGAGGGTTTTGTGAATTGGGAGTTCGACAAAACTCCCCAGCATAAGAACAAGTCTTCTGGGTGCTTGATAGCAGAAGTTGGGGAACCAGGTTGGAGTTCTAGTCAGGAATCGAGTTCAGTTCGAGTATTCGGTCGAGGGTGTGCTCGACTGTGAGTTTTTTTTTGGACTAATAGAATGAGGGTTTTGTTTGTTGCCAGGGCTCAGCAGTGTATTCAGCACGGGAGTGTGGGTTATTTAGCGTGTGTGGTAGACACGCATGCCAGGGAACAGACCTCGGATTTCCGAGAGGGTGGACGATAGACACGAGGCCTAAGGTTAGGTTGGGGATATAGTCCACAGAGTAGATCAGGAGTTCGAAGCCCCAAGTGGGTGAGAACAGGATGCATGGGAGAGAACATCAAGAGGGGTGGTCCAGGGAGATGCTCAACAGTTTAGAGCGGTCCGGATAGACTGAAGGCCAGTGGGGCGTACCAGTCAGACCGAAGGCTCGGAGAACGGTCCAGATAGGTTGAAGGCCCTGACAGGTGGTCCAGACATGCTGAAGGTTCTGAGAGTGGTCCAGATAGACTGAAGGCCTGGTAGGACAGTCCAGTCATGCTGAAGACTCTATATATGTTTGTAGATCTATGTTCGAATATTGAGTAGGTTGCTACGCTATAGCAATCAATAGGTCTGTTCCAAGTATTGAACATGCTGCTGGAGTAGGCTGAGGACTCCAGTGTATTTTGGTTGATCGGGGGTTTGTTATTAGTGGTCGGACGGAGTTCAAAGGATCTTGATGATCTCATCAGTTCGGAGTGTCTCCGAGGTTTCATCGTCTTGGATCGGGTAATACTCCAGTTGGGGACTGAGAGTGGATCCGAATGGATGTTCGTCAATTTTGGGAAGGTTTGGGATTAGAATATCCTGTCATTCAGGTTTTGGGAACCGGGTTAGATCTTTCTCATGATCGTCTATGACATTTGGTTGGGGTTGAGGCGGTCCTGCTCTATGCAGTAGGCCAAGATACCCGGTGCGGGCCGACTGTAAGTCGTAGGCACGGAGGCTCGAAGGGAGCGGTAGGGTTGAGGCGGTAGGCCAACAAACCCTAAGAATTTCAACTCAATAGTTGAATTGATTAGACATGTTGGTATTCTAACCCGAAGGGGGTGATATGGGTTATATATGAGTGTCGTACTGGTTGGCCGGTAGTGGTAGGTATGTGATGATGGTTCGAGTTATTGTGATGTGTCTTGGGATTCATGTGTGGTAGTAGTCTTTGTATCGTTATGTTGTTCATTGATGAGAGGAGCACCGATTAGGCCCTTCGAGTGGCGGAGGAAAGTGGATATCTGCAGGGTCGTAGTGTTGGGTAACTGAAGTGACGACAGTAGTGTCGATCGGTCATCGGGAGCATTCCAGTCATGAGCTGAGGGCCGGGGATGGCATACCAGACTCATGTTGTGGGCTTAGAGGCAATCCACACCTATGTTGAGGACCACGTAAGGGTATTTCAGTCATAGGCTGTGGGCATAGAGATTGTGTTGGTTATGTCTGTTGTAGAGCGCGTTCGGATTGGATGTATTGTTGAGATTTGGGTAAGTTGTACTCGGTTGTGTCGAATCAGAGGAGTTTGAAGGAGATGCAAGGATAGATCCTTGGATTCCAAGTATGGTTGTAGACATGGGATATGTATGTAGTGGTATTCTAATTTAGGGTATTCCATCATGAGGATGACCGGACCCTATGATTGATTGGACCTGGTGTGTTTGGTATTTCAACCCGAGGGTTGATTGGGCCAAACATGCATGAGGATACGAGGGTATACCATCCTAGGGATGACTGGACCCATCATAGGCATACCTGGTATTCCAGCCCGAGGCTGATTGGGCCAGGTATGAGTGTTTATGCGATGTAGCTGGTTGTTCATGAGAGTTGCTCGGAAGTTGAAGGATGCATCATCCTGTCAGCGCGGAAATGGACTAGATTCAGGAAGGGAACTGGATGAGTTTCCAATATTGCAAGTTACCCGGGTTATCGCCAGTTTTAGAAAGGGGAGGATAGATTAATACTGTGAGAGAGAGCCCCGTGAATTATAGTGGTGACCAGCTTTCGCCGGTCACGGAAGTGCGTGCATGACAGGAAGGTGGAAGTATCATCGGGTGATACTTAGATTGATGTGTGTGGATGTCAAGGAGAAGAGGCCGGTGGAAGGCTTGGAGCAATACATGCGGATCCTGCTCAGGAAGGAGTTGTCCTTAGTAGGGACGCGGTAGTAGTGCCTGAAGGGATTTGGGTTGGTTTAGGAGATCGGAGGCTGCAATGTAGGAGTGTTATCCAAAATCGTGTGCTGCAGCAGGCTTTGAGGATGAAGCCTAATTTAAGTGGGGGAGAGTTGTAACATCCCAAGTTCAGGAATATAAGTTCGGAGTGCTATTTGTAAATAAAGGAGTAGACTCGACGAGTAGGTGTCTTAACTTGTCGAGTCAGCGCGGGTGTTGGGCACGTGTTAAGTGACCCGACTCGCCGAGTCGGCGGCGGGACTCGACGAGTCAGTGCTGGGAAGAGAAAACCCTAAATTTTAGGGTTTGCACCCTATTTAAAGGATCTTATGTTCTCACATCAGCCTCTTTGTTACCCCTTGAGAGTCAGTAAACCCTAAAATTGTGTGTGAGCCAATGGTGAGAGTTTTTGAGCTTTGGAAGGTGATTCTAGTGAAGGAAACTTGTAGATCAAGAGGCTAGCATCAAGGAATTCATGTAGATCCAGAATCTACTTCATCTTGGGCACATTTTGGAGGTAACAAGTCGTTGGGTTGAGCTCTTCTCTTCTAGATCTATTCTTGGATGATGATTTGGGGCTATTTAGCATGTTTGGAATCCATTTCGGGTTTTGGGACTAGATCTGGGGTTGCAACTTCAGATCTAGACTTATCTTGGTCCATGGAGGCATAAAGTATCAACCCTTTAGCTTGTTTGTGAGCATTCTTGTCTTGAACCTTCTTTCTAGCTTGTATTGAGCCAAAATCACCTTGCATGCACGTAAAGTTGGAAACTTTACGTGTAAAACTAGCCCTAGGAGTCCAAATCTATGAGTTGGAAGCAGTGGGATGGCTGAAATCGTCTGAATGAGGATGACTTAAGTGAACTCGGCGAGTCTGTTCTTGGACTCGACGAGTCGGGTCGCAAACCCTAACCCATCTGGTTTTGGTAAGGATCAGTGAGTTGAGTGGTGACTCAGTGAGTTGGACAGGCTAGGACTCGGGGATTGATGAACTCGACGAGTCATGGGGTGACTCGGCGAGTTGAGTCGTGATATGAGGATTTTCTGAGTTTAGGAACTCGGCGAGTCAATGGGCTGACTCGGCGAGTAGGGTCAATCAGGAAGGCTGACTTTGACCAGGTCTTTGACTTTGACCAAGAGTTGACCAGTTTGACTTCCAAGGGTATTCTGGTAATTTGGGCACTTACATATATGGTTTCATCAAAGTGTTAGGTGGTGGAGTTCATGGCTGTGATCGGGGGATTTGATCTTACCTCTTCATTTCGGCGTTGCAAGGTAAGTTATCCTCACTATATCAACAGGGTCTACGGCACCAAGGCCGGCCCTTTATGATTTACATCCTAGGTTAGGATGGTCGTTATGTTACTGCTATGTTAGATTTCATCCTGGTTTAGGATGGTTGCTATGTTATTGCTATGCTAGATTTCATCATGGTTTAGGATGGTTGTTATGTTAGATTACATCCTGGCTTAGGATGGTTGCTATGTTATTGCTATGCTAGATTTCATCCTGGTTTAGGATGGTTGCTATGCTAGAGGTCGGTTAGATCGGTATCCTGGTTATAGGATGGTTGACATGTTAGTGATCTGTTAGATCTGCATGTTTACTTGTTTATATGTATGTGCACATGTTTGTTGGTTTGGGGAAAGGGTTGAGGCAGGTCCTGTTGTGTGCAGTAGGCCAAGACACCCTGGGCAGAGCGGGTAGACTGTAGGCCCGGGCTGGATAAATCTAGTCAGGCCGAAGGCCCAGCGAGCGGTCCGGATAGGCTAAAGGCCCCGAGGAGGGCGGTCCAGACGTGCCGAAGGCTCGGAGAGCGGTCCAGATAGACTGAGGACCGGGATTCGGTCCAGTCAGACTGATGGCTCATTATGCATGCTGTTTGCTTATATGTTATATGATATGATAATGATTGTATGGCGTTGGTATTTTGGGGGTAACTCACTAAGCCTTCGCGCTTACATTTATCGATTAATGTTTCAAGTATTCTGATGATCGCGGGAAGGCGAAGGCGTGATCGTGCACCTCCTCACATTTTCATGATTGATTCTGGGGATACTCTGATGTTTAAATTATTTTGAAAGTAAAGTGTAATAACTTAATGATTTTAAATGTTTTAAAAAGTTTTAAATTGGCTTGAATTTGATGGGTGTTACAAATAAATGTAAATACTTGCTAAATCAACAACCCAGAAGCTCAACGAAGCCTTCACGGTGGAAATGACCAATGGGAAAATTGAAACAACCAAAGATATCTATCTAGGATGTACGTTAACACTAAACAACCACTCTTTGCAAATAAATTTGATGCCACTTATTAGGAGTTTTGATATGATCATCGGCATGGATTAATTAAGCCCCCATCATGACGATATTATGTGTCACGAGAAGGCCGTTCGCCTTCATCTTCCTAATCACGAAACCCTAATAATCTACGGAGATAAACCCGGCGCAAACCTTCGCCTTATCTCGTGTATCAAGGCACAAAAGAGTCTACAAAAGAAGAACTACGCATTCCTTGTTCATGTGGTGGATAAAACCAAAGAGGACACGAACATTCAAAACATTCCAGTGGAATGTGACTTCCCGGATGTGTTTCCAGAAGATGTTCTGGGAATACCCCCACAACGACAAATCGAATTCCGAATCGACCTAGTGCCTAGAGCCAGTCCAATCGCCAAATCACCCTATAGGTTGGCTCATGCTGAAATGCAAGAATTTTCAAGCCAACTAAGTGAACTCTTGAATAAAGGATTCATAAGACCAAGCTTCTGTCCATGGGGAGCTCCGGTTCTTTTCGTTAAAAAGAAAGACGGATCCTTCAGGATGTGCATCAACTATAGGGAATTAAATAAGCTCACCATCAAAAACCGGTATCCACTTCCACGAATTGATGATCTATTTGACCAGCTTCAAGGGTCTAGTTACTTTTCAAAGATAGATATGAGATCCGGTTATTATCAACTCAAAGTCCGAGATGAGGACATTCCTAAGACTGCTTTCCGAACTCGTTACGGTCATTATGAATTCTTCGTGATGCCCTTCGGTCTAACAAATACCCCTGCTGCATTTATGGACCTCATGAATCGAGTCTGCTGCCCATTCCTTGAGAAATTCGTGATCGTTTTCATCGATGATATTCTCGTATACTCTCGAAGCGAAGAAGATCATAGCCAACATCTCCGACAGATCTTAGAGACCCTGCAGGCTGAAAAGTTGTATGCGAAACTCTCCAAATGTGAGTTTTGGATCCGCAATGTAAATTTCTTGGGACATGTTGTCAGCAAGGAAAGAATCCATGTAGATCCCTCCAAGGTCAAGGCCATCGAAGGCTGGGCAATTCCGACAACGCCAACAGAAATTCGCCAATTTTTGGGTCTTGCAGGCTACTACCAAACATTCATTCAGAACTTTTCCAAGATAGCCAAACCCCTCACCACATTGACACAAAAAGGTGTACCCTTCAACTGGACCGAGAAGCAAGAGATTACCTTCCAAACCTTGAAGCAAGCCCTCTGTATTGCTTCAGTGCTATCCTTACCGGAGGGAACCGAAGACTTCATAGTTTACTGCGATGCTTCGAATCAAGGTTTAGGCTGTGTCCTTATGCAACGCGGGAAGATAATTGCATATGCGTCCAGAAAACTGAAAACACATGAAGTAAATTATACCACACATGATCTCGAACTGGGGGAAGTGGTCTTCGCCTTGAAAATTTTGAGGCACTACCTATATGGTACCAAGTGCACCATCTTTACAGACCACAAGAGTCTCCAGCACATTCTAAATCATAAAGAACTGAATATGAGGCAACGGAGATGGATTGAATTGTTAAATGATTACAAGTGTGAGATCAAATACCATCCAAGCAAAGCTAATGTGGTAGCCGATGCCCTGAGCCGAAAGGAGTATTCAAGTCGTCGTGTGAAGACTCTATCAATCACCATCCAATCTCATCTACCCTCACAGATCAAGGAAGCCCAATTGGACGCATTGAAGTCGGAGAATGTCGCTAGTGAATCACTACGTGGAATGGAGAAGGAGCTCGAAGTTAAAGACGACGGAACCCACTACTTCATGAATAGAATCTGGGTTCCCAAAATTGGGGGATTCAGAGAGGTAGTCATGCATGAAGCCCACAAGACGCGATATTCTATTCATCCGGGGTCAGATAAAATGTATTTGGATATCAAGCAGCATTATTGGTGGCCTAATATGAAGGCAGAAATAGCCACTTTCGTGGGCAAGTGTCTTACTCGAGCCAAAGTGAAAGTGGAATACCAAAAGCCCTCGGGACTATTGCAACAACCAGTGATACCCGAGTGGAAATGGGAAAGGATTACTATGGACTTCGTGACCAAATTGCCAAAGACAGCAGACGGATTGGATGCTATCTGGGTAATCGTCGATAGATTAACAAAATCCGCTCATTTCCTGCCAATAAAAGAATCCTACAAGATGGAAAAGCTTACCCGAATCTACATCAAGGAGGTTGTGAGACTCCATGGAGTGCCGATATCTATTATCTAGGATCGAGATAGCATATTCACTTCAAGATTCTGGCAATCTCTTCAGAAGGCAATGGGAACACATCTAGATATGAGCACTGCCTACCACCCACAGACGGATGGTCAGAGTGAGCGTACCATCCAGACACTCGAGGATATGCTTCGAGCTTGCGTGATTGACTTCGGCAAATCATGGGATGCCTACTTGCCTCTGATCGAATTCTCCTATAACAACAGTTATCACACGAGCATCAAGGTTGCTCCCTTCGAGGCTCTCTATGGTCGTAAATGCAGATCGCCTCTATGCTGGGCCGAGGCGGGTGACAATCAACTAGCAAAAGGGCAATCGCCGGCCAGTGCTCTTACAGCACCCGAAATCATCCGTGAAACGACCGAAAAGATAATCCAAATCAAAGCTCGACTTCAAGCATCGCGAGACCGACAGAAGAGCTATGATGACAAGTGGCGAAAGCCATTAGAATTTCAAGTCGGGGATCGCGTGTTATTAAAGGTCTCTCCTTGGAAGGGAATGATTTGCTTTGGGAAACGAGGAAAACTGAACCTACGATACGTTGGACCATTCGAGATTCTTGCCCGGATTGGTCCAGTGGCTTACAAGCTGCAGCTACCTGCCGAGCTCAGCAACGTACACCCAGTGTTCCAAGTCTCGAATCTGAAAAAGTGTCTATCAGATGAAACCCTTGTCGTTCCTTTGGAAGAGATTGAGATAAACGAGAATCTCCGGTTCGTCGAAGAACCAGTCGAGATTATGGATAGGGAAGTGAAGCGTACAAAGCAAAGTCGCATTCCGATTGTGAAGGTTCGATGGAACGCTAAACGTGGACCAAAATTCACGTGGGAACGTGAAGACCAAATGAAGCAAAAGTATCTCACTTATTCTTTCCTTCGTAATCCTAGTTTTCGAAAGAATTTCAGGACGAAATTCCCTCTAACGGGGGGACGATGTCACAACTAGCAATTTAGCTAGGAAATTCTATTCTCGTGTAATCATTCAACTATTGTAAAACATGTACTCTAAGTAAATATCACTCCGTACTCATTTAATGCACCTCTCATGTTCAACAAAGAATCTGAAACCCTAGAACCCTGGTTTAAGTGCATTATGGAATAGGATCTCCTTATTAGGCCTAATGGACCAATAAGCTTCCAATTCGACTATTTTGGGCTTAGGACTCTTAAATGGGCTCTAATTGGACCCACTTTCATTAAACTTAACATTTTGGACCATTTGGGCCTAGAATGATTCATTATAACCCTAATGGGCCTTATTGGGCCATAACAACTCCAATTAACCCTAATGGACCATAAAACCCATTCTTTTATACTATTTGGGCCGTGAATACACTTAAGGGCCCAATGGGCCGAAAACCTTCCTTATGGGCTTCATAATTTCGAGCAAGGACCAAGATAAGGCCCAAGCTTCCCCATAATTGCCCCATTTCGGCCCAAGTGTAAAAAAAATGATAATAATAATAATCACAATGAAGGGTAAACTAATCAAACTATGACACATCATTATAATTTGGAGGATAACCAAGTTTAATACACCACATGCATCTAGACAAGTCTCATGTATCCATGCACACTCTTCTCACCCCCTCTCTTCTTCTACTTCCGGCCAAGAGCAAATCAAGAACACACACACACATTTTCAAAACACACTCTCTAACACTCTCAAGAACATCCCTCTTCTTCCACAAAAATTTCGAGATTTGGTGTGTGTCTTCAAGAGGTTCTCATCTAGATCATCATTCTTTGGTAAGTTGTTATTATACTAAAGTCTTTGATTTCATCTTTAAGCTAAGAACACTCTCTTATGAAGCTTCATTTCGTGATCTAACACCCTAGAAACCATCCAAGTCCGAAAACTACTTCAAGGTGTTGCTAGGACCAAAAATCTCTTCATTTCTTCTTCAAAACCGAAACATCAAAGCAAAGGTGAGTTCATACCCCCTTGTTTTCGGTTTTTACATGATTTTTGGGGGAGAATACAAGTAAAATGTGTAGATCTATGTGTTTTATGCATTTCTTGTGTGATTTCTTAGTTTATAATGTGAAAATGTGTTAGATCTTAACACATCTCGACATCTTAAGCAACATTAAGTAAAGATCTATGAACTAAGACATCTTATACATCATATTATCAAGTTAAAAGTGGTTGTATGTTTAAGATATAAAACTTTAAAGCAAAAATCTTGTTAAGGGTCATAATTGTCAAGAAAACAAAAGATAAGGGCAAAAAGTGACATTTACGGTTTTATAAGGATCAAACAGGTCATACTTATATAAAAATGAGTTTTCATGATAACCATACTTTTCAAAGGGCCAAAAGTGCAAATTTTAGCCTATTGGGCGTAATATTTGGGCCTCACGGTTTTGGGCCCAAATTTGCGAAAAAAATAAGAAGTTTGGGGTTAAAAATGTCATTTGATCAAAGTTTGAGTCATAAATGTAAATAAACCAAATTTAGGGGTGAAAATAACATTTATTTCTAAATATGGCCAAAAATGTAACTTTTATAAAAATTGGGCCGAAAGTGTCATTTTTACAAATAAGGAGCTGAAAATGTAATCTTCTGCAAAACTGGGCCAAAAATGTCAAAATATGAATTTTTGGACTAAATCCGTAAATTTCTAAACATTTGGGACGAAATTACAAATTTTTATAAATTATGGACTAAAGTGTTATTTTTACAAAAATTTGGGCCTTAATTGAAAATTTGAGGCTTATTGGCCAAGAACGTTGATTTTACAAAAAGAGGACTTTTTATATCAATTGGTAAACTTCGAGCTAAAACAAACAACGAAATAATAACAAACGGACGAAATACATCGATAACAATTTTATTGGGCCTAATATTCACGTTACATGGCCAATGGGCCTTAAGGGCCCATTCAAGTGTATATTGAGCCTAATATTTTCCATGACATGTTTATTGGGCCTTGCGACCCATTTACGTGTTAATTTGGGCATGAGCTATGGGTGACATGTTTATTGGGCCTTGGTGGTCCATTTACATGCCTATTGGGCCTAAATTACCCTCTTACATGTTTATTGGACCTTAGTGGTCCATTTACATGCTAATTGGGCTTGGACTGAAAATCACATGCTTAGTAGGTCGTAACTATACCTTTACATAATTATTGAACTTCGTATACTTATATATGTACCTTTGGATGTGAAACATACAACATACACGTAAACATTAAACTTGGTGAAAAACATAACAAACGTGAAAGGTTGAGAATCTAGTGAGACTTGTCGGTTGGCACCTTTGAGTGTACAATCGTAGCCTGTAGTTATAACCAGAGTTTCCTGGAGGGAGAGCGGGAGTTTGTGTATAGATCTATACGGGGTGACCCCCCACGCCTTAGCTGTTCGCTACAGCTAGACTAGGCCAGTCTAGGGCGACAAAACCTTGAGCAAATACCGGCGTTTGGAAAAATGCCAAGACAGGCAACCTAGTCATTATCATGCATGGTTATAACGGCTCATATAGAGATCCAATACCATTTTAACATTTCGGAGATTAACCCTTCGATCGTGTCAATACAAAACAACTTATTTGATCATACAAGAACCACGACATTATTATAAATCAGAAAATATCGGATTTTCTCGGGAAATACTAATATTCAATTACCACTTACTTACAATACAAAGAATTTTAAACTGTATTCCTATATGTTACTGCTACGAAATTCACACATGCATTTATAATCGATTTTCACATCATTTTCAGACATTTTACATAAAATATCGGATTTTCTGGGTTTACAAAAGATGCAAAGACTTTTATTCAAACATACTTATGAACTCACCAACATTATATATGTTGACCGTTTTCAAAATAACTTGTATTCTCAGGTAATCGTTAAGCAGGAAAATTTTCAAGTGTATGGATTTATTTTGTGTAACATCACTTATCGTACTATTTTGGATATTATGTAATCTATGACAATGTACTTGATGTGAACAATAACAGCTGTAATACGTAATGTTTGGTGATGAATGTGTTATGTTTCATGTATACTCATTGTGATGATATTTCAATTGTTAGTCACACGAGCCCTCAGACGTTTCCGCCGTCTGGTTCGGGGGTGCGACAAGTTTGCAGACCCCTATTGGGCAGCCAGGGTCAGGAAGTCCATGGTCGTTATTTGAAGACCAGGGCAAACTTTTTTTTCACTAAATTTTTATGTATTATATTTGTTGAGAAATAAGTGTTGTTTATAAAATGTGTGTTGTATCCTTAGGCACTTGTTGTGTTGGTTCATGATATGGGTCCAAACTGGGAGCTTATAAGTGATGCCATTAACAAAACTTTGCAATTCAAGGTAACTATCATATATGTTGTGTTGTGTTGGTTCATGATGTACATCATTCAACCCCAGACCATATTTCAAGTTATTCATTGATTGGCTGCTTGACCTTAGTACCCTTGATCCGGTTTTTTAAGGTGCAAACTTTCAGGTGGGTATTCACTTTTCTCTTCTCTCTATCATATCATCTTGTATTGTATTGCATGTTAAGTTACCGATTTGCCCTGTGCAGGTTATGACAGCTCTAGCAACCTCCTTCCATGCCCTGCAACCTCTCAAAGTTCCTGCATTCAGGTTATTCTCTTAGAAAGGAAATTGTCAAAGGAGAATTTAGTCATGGGTTTCTTTTAATGTTGTACATGTTTTGTTTTCTATAATAAATATTATGCAATATTAGCAATGTGTTACCTTTACTAACTATTGGAATAATTATTTGTATTTGACATATTAGTGCAATGAATTATCTTTATTGTTTATGGTATTTTATTTTGTATTATGAAACTTTTAATGTTTTATTTAATTTGAAAATTAGTAAATCTATAAAAAAATATATAACTTTAAAAACATTTAAAATTATGACACGCAAAAATTCGTGTCGTCTTCCTTTATGACAAGGGCTTCCTTGATACGCATTGTGTGTCATAAACACGCGCGTCGTGAGGTTACGACACGCAAATGCATGTTGTCTTCCTTTATGATAGGGCCTTCCTTGATACGCATTGCGTGTCATAACTGCTCGTCGTAAATGCGTGTTGTAAATGTGTGTCATAAATGCGCGTCGTAAATAGACGACGCACAAAAGCGCGTCGTCTCTCGTTATGACAGGGCCTTCCTTGACACGCATTTGCGCGTCGTCTGAGCGTTTTACGACACGCATTGCGCGTCGTAAAAGGCTGTTTTTCTAGTAGTGACTCGTATGCCAAGAGGACAGTGGGAGGCAAATTGATCTTGAAGAGCTTCAAGAGTCAAGCGATGAAGGAACCTCTAACAGTAGCGCTCAACTTGAGGAAGAGATTCCTGTGGAACCGGTTGACGAGTCCCTACCTCTAAGACGTTCCAGTAGAGTTAGTGTTCCACCTATATTTTATGGTTTCCATATACAGCTGAAGGTGATACGTTTATCAGCGATAGTACACTGATAAATTTGGATGAACCTAGAAACTACAAGGAAGCCATGGCAGGCCCGGAGTCTGCAAAATGGAGAGAGGCGATGAACAGCAAGATTCAGTCCATGTATGACAATCATGTTAGGAACTTGGTTGACAATGTGCCGGGTCGCAAGACAGTCGGGTGCAAGTGGATCTTCAAGAAGAAGACCAACATGGATGGGAAAGTGTATACGTTCAAGGCACGATTGGTTGCGAAGGGATTTACTCAAACCCTAGGGGTTGACTATGATGAGACCTTCTCACCAGTGGCCAAGATTGAGTCTATTAGGGTTATGTTGGCTACCACTGCGTTTCATGATTATTAAATTTGGAAGATGGATGTCAAAACCGTTTTCCTTAACAGGAAGCTGGCTGAAGATGTTTACATGTGTCAGCCAGATGGTTTTGTGGATGCCAAATACCCCAATATAGTGTGCATGCTTGAGAAATCCATTTACGGATTGAAACAAGCGTCTCGCAGATGGAATCTTTGTTTCGATGAGAAAGTCAAAGAGTTTGGTTTTTCGAGAAGCGAGGATGAGTCCTGTGTATGTCAAGGCTAGTGGGAGTATAGTTAGCTTTCTAGTTTTGTATGTTGATGACATACTGCTCATAGGAAACGACATCTCGACCTTGCAGGAGGTTAAGACCTGGCTTCAGAAGTGTTTCACTATGAAGGATCTAGGAGAAGCTGCTTATATTCTAGGGATAAGGATATTGAGAAACAGAAGTAAGAGACTAATAGGACTTAGTCAAAGTACTTACTTGGACAAGGTGCTGAAATGTTTTAGCATGGAGAATTCCAAGAAAAGGGAACTGCCAATCCAAAGCAATACCAAGTTGAGTAAGACTCAGAGTCCGAGTACCGATGTCGAGATAGAGGAAATGAGTCGAGTGCCATACGCTTCCTCCATTGGATTGATCATGTACACTATGACATGTACTCGCCCTGATGTGGCTTTTGTGTTGAGCATGGTTAGCCGATATCAAGGGAACCAGGGTAGAGCACATTGGACTGCAGTGAAGAACATTCTTAAGTACCTGCGAAGGACTAAGGGCTAGGTCCTTACACTTGGTGGGAGTGATGAATTGAGAGTGACATGGTACAGAGACGCCAGCTTTCAGACCGACAGAGATAACTTCCGCTCTTAGTCGGTCTGGGTATTTACTCTGAATGGAGGAGCGATTACTTGGAAAAGTTCCAAGCAGCAGACCGTGACTGACTCAACGTTGGAATCAGAGTACATAGCAGCAAGCGAAGCGTCGAAGGAGGCAATATGGTTGAAGAACTTCATTGGAGACCTCAGAGTTGTACCAGCCATAAAGGAGCCTATGGAGATTTTCTGTGATAACGAAGGAGCGATTGCCTTAACCAAAAAATCGAGGGATCATGGTAGATCCAGACACATCGACAGAAAATACCACTTCATCAGACATCGGGTAGAAGAGGGACTCCTCGTAGTCAAGAGGGTATCGTCAGAGGAGAACCCAATAGATCCCCTCACAAAGGGTCTGAGCAGGGTTAAGCACTTACAGCATGCAAGGAGCATTGGTCTGAAGGACGATATTAGTTTTAGTGATTATATAGTTGTTTAAAAACCTGTAATAGATAAATGTAATTGACATTTTATGATTAAATAAAGGAGTTTTATTTATGAGTAAAGTTTACTGTCTTGTGTCAATTGTTTACTGTTGTTTCTCTTTTGCATGTTTTACTTCCAGAATAATTAGATTGTTCAAAATATCCACAGTCAATCATACTGTGGGAGTAAGTTATGAGGATAGACTGTCATGAATTGGTTTGTAGATTGTCTAAGCGTTTAGACATAGCAAAGGTTTGTTGCAACGTTCATGAGTGCTCTTCAAATAAGATTTGAGTATTGGATTAAACCCACGCTCATATGAATCACTTCATGGAATTTATCACGAGTGATTGTGAGACGATAATATCATATAATCTTTAAACCGAGATATATGAGTTGTTGTTTACAAGTTGGTTGTGCATTGATAATGCATAAACGCATCAGTAACTTGATGTTATAAAATGTGTTGTTGTGTGCGATTTAACAAGTAAATAGTGCAAGCATATAAGTCAAAGTTTATCTGTTCCTTTTATCCTAGGAGGGTAAAAGCGATATATTGGGCCCCTCGATCATTTTGTGTTGACTTATGTACCGGGCCTGGTCAGGACTGAATTATTCAATTAAGTTCTATGTCTAACAAATAAGAAGTCAGGAAACAATCTGTTGGACATTGAGAATGATTATGTTCCATGTCTTTGTCCACACGATATCTTACAGAACGGAGGATTATATGATCCCTTATCTAAAGGATGCGTCATTGACTAAGTCAGAGTTCGACAGCGGCTTTTGAGAGCTACGATTGCTAATCGGATTTTGAAGTCGTACGTACAGTTATAGTTATTAGACTTATCCAAGTGGGAGACTGTTGGATTAGGTTTCTAAGCCCATAACTATAATTGGTATGTACTTGACCCGATAATAGCATGGTCCTTTAGGGTTGCCTTTACCATAGCAATTTGATAGGATAAATTATGGAGAAAGAGGTTAATTGTGATTTATTAATATATTATAAGAATAATATATTAATTGAGAAATCATATTATTTAATTAGCATTGATCAGAAATTAATTTGAAATGAATTTGGTGATCAAAAGAGACTGACTAAATTACAGGGACTGATATTGCAATTAACTGTTAGTTGCAAGTTGGGCTTATCGATCCCTAGGAAGGGGTGGACGAAATTCTATGTGTAGCCCACATAGATTTCGTCCAAAGGGGGGCTTCTGGAAGGATCTACTGGACTGCTTAAGGCTTAAGCAATCAGATTAGGGTTTTACCTGAAACCCTAGCAGCTCAGCTATAAATACACCCCTTGGCTCCTTGAAATCGGCCTATGCACTTAAGAAAGAACCCTAGCTGATTTTTAGAGCCTCACCCTCTCTCTCATAATCTTCCAATTGCTACTTGGTGTTTGTGACTCATTAGAGGTGCAACAATTGAGGCACTAAGCTCTTGAAGGTCAAGATCTACAAGCTACAAGGAAAAAGGTATTCATCTAACTTTGTTTTAGTTATAAATCTTGAAATTGTATTGTCACACCCCGCTAAAGCGGAAACACGAGGCGTGGCAGTACAAAGGGTCTCATAGCAAAAGTTTAAAGACAACACCAACCATAGTATTAAAAATCATTACAAATTTACAATGAGTTTGAACAACTTTTTAAAAGAAATTACAACGTATTTAAAAGTCAACACATGCAAATGCTCATACAAATTTTGTGTCTCTACGTGCCTCTTACTAGATGATTCCTGAAAAAGCATGTAAAACGAGCGTCAACTATAAAAATAGTTGGTGAGTACTCACAGATTAAAAACAATATTGGTTTCAAGAATCGAAATAAAAGTTTTGATAAAAGTTTCCATAAATAAAAGTATATTGCTAAAATGAGTTTTCAAGAATCGAAATAATATTCGTTGTTGCAAGGAGCAAACAATTTCATTGCTAAAACAAGTATATAAGTTTTCAGTAATAAAAGTTCATTGCTATAATGAGAAACAAAGTTCGTTGCTATAATAAGCATAAAAGTTTCATTGCTAAAATGAGTATATAAGTTTTGTTGCTAAAATGAGTATACAGGTTTCGTCGCTAAAATGAGATGTAAGATTCGTATGTGCATCAAGTTTCCATTCATGAGTTCACAACCCAAGCCTAATGACCGAATCATGCCCTATTGACTACTATGTGTATCGCAAACATAGTGTATAAAATGGTAAAATGCACTCAAGCGAATCGTGCGAGTGAGGAGTTGTCTACCTCCTGATAGCGCTATCCATAATAACCATAGGCTCAAAAGAGTTAATGAGTTGTGTCTAGAGATTCCAGGGACTTAACCGTGATACAGTCCTCATGAATTAAAGTAACATACACATACATACGAAATATAGCAACCAAGTTTCATACGATTCAAAATAAATACAATGAATATAAATAGTTTAGGACATGCTTTTCCACCCCAAAACATTTAAAAACCGAAAATAAGGGAATGCGTGAATACTCACAATGCATTGAGATGATGCAAATGGTGTCTTGACTACGCTCCACTCGTACCACTATCGATTCCTACAATAATAGTATTTTCTAGTGAGTCTCTAATCGAAATCTAACACTAGTATACTTACTACTACTATAGAATTATGCCAATATTGTGTCAAAATTTAATATTGATAAGTTACAAACATTTTTCTGAAATGGTGAAATTTTATAACTCATGTGATTAAGGTAATTTTGGATATTATTTTCCATAATTTTGTAATATTAATTGAGGGTATTTCAATACATTTAAATGTGTTTTAAACTCCTAAAAATCCAAAAATATTATCAAATAGTTTCCAAATCTCATCAAATTTTACATTTTTGTTCCAAATACAGTAGATGTCTTCTAGAAATTTTCTCTTGAATTTTTGATATGATTAACTATTTTTCCAAATTTTTATGCCTTCATAACAATATAAATTCTTGAAAAATAGAATCTAGATGATAAAAAGTCCCAAACATTGCATTTCAATTTTAATTGAAGTTAAAGACCTCAAGATAAAGTTTCTTGAAAGTTTTGATTTGTCTAACTATTTTTCACTATCTTAGTTTCTTGAATAACCATAAAATCATGAAAAATACTAAACAGTTAATAAAAACTACCAAACTTCAGATTTTGGTTCTAACTACATTAAAATACTTCCAGATAAATGTTCATGGTTTATAGATATGTATAACCATTTTTCTAATATTTAATTCTCTAAATAGATAAAAATTCATGAAAAACAGCAATCAGGTTAGAAAATTCCCCAAACTTTTTATATTACTGCCATTACACGTGCTTAAGCTGGGAAAAATATAAAAATGGATTTAAAAACTGTTTAACCCAGTTTTATGATTTTTGTGCATTTATTCTAATAAAAATGGAGATAAATAGAAAACAGTTTCCAAAATTACCCAAACTTGTTGTATTACTGTTATTAAACATTCTTAAGTTGGGAAAAATATAAAAATGGATTTATAAACTGTTTAACCAAGTTTTATGATTTTTGTGCATTTATTCTAATAAAAAATGGGTTTAAGTGTATTTAATCTTGGGAAAATAGAAGAAAAATAGCATACAGAAGAGAAAAATCATCAAAAATTTTATGTAGCATCTAATATATTATAAGGTGTTCTGGTAAATTTTCATGAATTTTGGATGAGTACAAATATTTTTCCCATTATTAGTCCATTATAAATACAAAAATCGGGGAAAAATAGGAATGCATTATGAAAAATTCTGAAAATATTTTTTTAAGTCTTACACATATGGTATGATCTGCGAAAATTATTAGATAGCCTTTTCAAATTGTCTAAAGTGGTTTTATGATTTATTGGGGCTAAACAAAAAGAACATTTCAAAACCACACTAAACAGTAACAAAAATCGATGAAACTTAGTTAGACGTCATTATTTAGCATAGGGGTCATCCACGAATTTACCTAGGACTTATAGAGCTCATAAAGTATTTTATATGATTTATTTCCCTACATTATTGCAATAATTATAATAATTCGAGAAAAATGAATTATTTTATGAAAATTTGTAGAACATCTCATTTTGTTGGTGGGAATCTGGGAAAAATCGGATTTGGTCAGAAAAGGAGTTTTAGATATTTATTTGGAAATAAATCCTTCATGAACATATTTGAAAGCTTTTAACAACATACTTTGATGATCTAGCTTCTAAGCTTGAAGATAAATCACATGCATGTTTGTTTGAAGACCATTCATGAGTTTGAAATGTTCAAAATTCGTTTTTGAAAGAAAACTTTGGATGCATGTGGTGTTTTTCCACCAAAACATGTAGAAAAGTGCATTTCCTTGATTTTGACTTAGGTTTAGGTCATGGGACTTCACCATCTACAACATACATGTTGTTTTTGGATGAAATCCTACCACCATCATCATCAAAACCGTGAGTAGGTGCAAGTGTTCATGATTTTACAATAGAATGGAGTAGAAGATGGAGAAAATCCATGAAAAACAAGTAAAACTTGAAGGAATGGTGAAGTAGAAATCGATTTTACCTTCAAGAACACCACATGATGAAGACTTTGAGTTTAAGGTGTGTTCTTGGACTCATTTTCTGGAATAAAATTCGTGAGTTTGAGAGAGAGGAAGAATAGAGAGAAGATGAAGTGAAGGAGTGTGAGAGAGAAAGTGAAGTATGGAGAAATGGAGAGGAATTGATTGAGTGTGTTGGGAAGAGGAGAGAGAGGAGAGAGAGAGAGAGAAAGAGAGAGAGGAATCCGACTTTTCAATGGAGAGAGGGTCTCCCTCATTTAAATTTTATAAAATATAACTTTATGTTATAAAAATATCAAGTTTTTTATAAAATATGCACCTTATCCTAATTTTCATTCACAAAACCTTGATTTTTGGCTTAGAAAATAAAGTTAAATACTAATGACTTAAATTTTATTTCTCCTTGGTTATATTTTACTAATTTGAGTTATTTTAAATTGATATTATAAAGTCCATACCAAATTTTATGGATTTTTAGGTGTTAGAGTTTATAAATTTGAGTTTTTGGGGTTTTTAGGGTCTTGAGATTTAATAAATATTTGGATATCAAAATGAGTTGAATTATTTGAGATTTCAATTTATGTTAGAGTTTCATAACTCTTTTCTAGTTAAAAATAATGTTTGTAATTTATTTTTATCGATTTATTGGCATTCTATGTAGTGGTTTCGAGATTCAAGCGAAATTGAGGAATCAAGTATACTAGTCCTAGTCTTCAACTTTGACTTAAGTTTCTATAAGACTTTGACCTAATTTCTACTTTTAAGTCAAGTGCATGATGTGTGTATATGATTCATGAAAATGTGTTCGAGTCAAAGAGTGACCCGGATATGGATAGTCTCTACAGTTAAGTAGTTGTAGAATTCACATATCAATGTGAACTCTAAGTACACTATCCTTCGATTCTACTTGTTTCCAAGTTTCTAGTAGGTTATAACTTAGCTTCTAGTTACTAAGTCTAGTATGTGTTGTGCCTATATGTGAAACTAAGTTTAGTCAAATCTACAACCGACTCGAATTTTGGCGGTTGTCACATGTATGCTAGATTAGGGTTTATGCTTTGGATAATCAAAATTGCATGTATAACTTGAGAAAAACCTAGATCCAAAGCATTAGGGTTGCATGTACACCATATGAATGTTGTAGTGTTCAAAACCCTAAGTTACTAGACTATGCTTTAAACGTTACTCCTAATTTCTATAATACATAAGGAGTACAACAACTATAACTTGAAGTAAAACCAGGTTTTATCTAACATAAAATTAATAATAGCAACATACTTAACAAGTATATATAGAACTCCCGAGTATAAATCCGGGGCTATAACACAAATAGTATATATACAACTCCCGAGTATAACTTCGGGGCTATAACACAAAGAGTATATATAGAACTCCTGAGTATATCTCTGGGGCTACATTAGTGTAATCTATGATAACAACATGCTAACAAGTTTAAGATAGTTGTATGATTTAGATATATATCAGATATATTCTAGATATATATGATACGAAACAACTATATCCTGATTAATATAACTATTTAGGTTGATACGAACATATTATGATATAAACATAATATTAACTTATATATAATATTTAGCATGCATTTTCCCCCCGAAAACTTATAAAAAGTGGGGCCGTGAAACTCACTTTAGTAGCGTGCTTTGTTAGAATCTAACTAGAAACGGTCAGCGGTTCATGATTGTTAGGCTTGGGACGAGGAATGCCTTCAGCAAACGAGAGAAAGAAAAGAGAGTTAGGTGTAAGGAGGGTTAGGGTTGAACTTGCTATTTATAGGCTGCCCAAGACAAGTTTACGTCATGAACATGTATGTTCACGTCGTGAAGCCTAGCTGCATCACCTCGTAGACTTGCCATTTGGGTCCTAGCTTCGGAAGGTGTCAAGATACTGATTTCACATCGTGAACCTTTATGTCTACGTCGTGAAGTCTTAACACATCACTCCTGTAGACTTGCCATCTGCATTCTAGCCTTGAGAAGTGTCCTAGATCACCTTCACGTTGTGAACCTTCATGTTCACGCCGTGAAGCATGGTTGATTAGGGTTTCTACCACGTGTCATGCTCTTAGACTGCTACATCTTCGGAAGATCATATCTTTTGCATACGAACTCTGTTTTTGACGTTCTTTATATCCATGCGTAGGTATTTCTAAGTACTACAACTTTCTTTTATATTCCAATAGCTAATTCTCACTATATTTTAATTTCCTTATATTATAGATATTTATAGTGTTAGAGTTTAGCATAACTTCTTCATGCGAAGTTAGATTGAGATTTGTTAGAATCTTTTGGAAATGTATGGACGTGTACTTTGATTTATACCATAAGGTATGTATGAAAGTTCATATTTGTTTTAGAATTTTCCATGAACAACAAAGTAAGTTACTATATTATTTATTTGACATGATCATATGTGACTATTTTTGACCTATTTTGACTCAACGTTACATCTGTACTTGATTTTATTGCATGGATTGCATCTCTGTGTTCATGGATTCTAGCCATTTGTCGGATTCAGAATCTGTCATAGCATTCCGGTAGTTAGTGGGATCATCGGAATCCACAAGAAATGTCTCATCAATGAGAATTACATATATCTCTGGTTCTACACGAACTCTACCAGATCTATGAACACCTTGTGTTTTGTTAAGTTCCTGATCAATGACTTGTTCAGCTTTGACAACTTCTTGTTGGGTACTAGTGTCAACCTCTTATACATCAGGTTGTGGTTCCTCCTCAAGTTCCACATGCCTCCCACTAGCTTCATCCAATAACAATTTTCTTTCTAATAATTCAACCTTCCTAGCAATAAACACTTTGTTTTCATTGGGATTGTAGTAGTAATATCCTATACAATCTTTAGGATATCCCATAAGAATGCACTTAGTAGATTTGGGATCTAATTTTTTAGAAGCTTCTTGTATTACATAAGCTTCACATCCCCACACCTTTAATTAAGATAAGGATAGAACCATTCCATGCCAAATCTCATAAGGTGTTTGGCTACTTTCTTGGTTGGAGCTATATTCAAGATCCGGGCTACTATTAGCAATGCATAACTCCAAAAGGTCGAAGGAAGAGTGCTTCTACTCATCATAGATCTGACCATATCTAGTAGGGGTTTGATTTCTTTTCTCAGACACACCATTATCATGTGGTGTTCTACGTGGAGTGACTTATGAGATAATCCCATGACTCTCTAGATGAGTTAAGAATTCGTCACTTAGATACTTTCCTCCTCTATCAGAACGAAGGACTTTAATGGTTTTATTGAGTTGATTTTCAACTTCACTTTGAAATAGTTAATTTGAACATTTTAAATGTTTCATATTTATGTTTCATCAAATAAAAAAAACCATAACAACTCAAGTCGTCAGTGAAGGTGATGAAGTATCTTTCACATTTCTAAACATGGTCTTGAAAGGACCGCATACATCAGTATGTATGATTCCTAACAAATCCTTAGCTCTTTCACTTGAACCAGTGAAAGGAGCCTTAGTCATCTTTCCACATAAACATGACTCACATATATCAAATGATCAAGCTCATTTTCCTTTAAAATACCACTCTTTTGAAGTTGGGATATGCATTTCTTGTTTATATGTGCAAGACGACAATGCCATAGATAAGAGTCAGTCAAATCATGTTTGAGTTTCTTGGTGTTAGCATGCTATATAGAACTCATGTTGAATGAACTATCTAGGTTTACTTCATATATCCCATTAAGAGGTCTAGCCTCAAAATAGAATATATTATTCTTATAAACATAAATAAAATCGTCATTAAAACGATAAGTAAAACTATATTGTTTCAAACGTGCAACTGAAATTAGATTCCTAGTCAAGCTAGGTGCATAAAAAACATTATTCAATGTCAAATACATGCCATTAGGTGAAATTAAATCATAATCTCCTAAAGCTTGATCGTGAACTCTTGCTCCATTTCCCACTGGAGTATGATTTCGCCTGTCTTCAGTTGTCTACACCTTCTGGACCCCTGTAAAGAATTACAAATATGAGTTCCACATCTAGTATCAAATACCCATGTGTTAGATGAAAAAGTATATAGTTCTAAGTCTATCACATAGATAACTGAAGTGTCAACCTCAACCTTCTTCTTCTTCAACTTCGTAAGGTATGTAGGACAATTCCTTTTCCAATGGCCAATGACACCACATTCAAGGCATGTGTTTTTTTTGGCCACCTTCTCCTTTTTTTTCCTCAGGCTGTGTGGTTTGGGCAACCTTTTTTCCTTTACCCTTGAAAAACTTAGACTTGGAGTTCTTGGCTTTGGGTTTCTTGGTTCCTCCTTCCTTGCTTGAGAGAACATGAGTGGTTTTTTTTTGGGAATGTTATTCTCAGCAATTTTCAACATCGGATGCAACTCTAAGATAGTTTTTTCCTATCTATTCGTGTTGTAGTTCATGATGAAGGTTTCATATGATTTCAACAATGAGTTAAGGATCAAGTCCGTAGCCAACTCAATGGAAATGGGAGAACCAAGTCTCTCCAGATGATCAATGACTCTTCATCTTGAGTACATGCGAGCTCACATTCTATCATTCTCCCATCTTATACCCATGTAACGCTCTGACAGTCTCAAATCTGTCCGTCCTCGTAAGTTTTTGGAACATGTCCTTTTGTTGGGTGATGATTTCATACGCAGAGAGATGTTCCAGATCCTTCTGGAGGTATGGTATCATCGTGGCTAGCATAAGGCCCACAATCTCGATTGAATCATCGATTTGTTTCAACCAAGCATTGTAATGAGCCCTAGGACTAGGAGTAGGCTCGTCAGGGATAGGACCATCAAGCACATATGCTTTCTTTTCTGGCATGAGGATAATTCTCAAATTTTGGTGCCAGTCAAGAAAATTTGTATGGTTGATTTTCTCCTTCTCAAGGAGTGATCGAAGGTAATTGTTGTGGTGGTTTGAATTTTGGGCCATCTACAAAATATAACAAATTTCATTTAGTATTTTTGATGTTTTAAATCGTTAATAATTAACACCCTTTTGTTTCCATAAATATTAATTAACTAAAGTCTAAGACCCAACGTTGCAAATCAAATAAATAGTTAGATGACCTTTATCCTATTATTTATTTCAAAAGGGTAGGTAGCGATTACCAATTACATCTAAATGTAATTCCTAGATGCATGGTATCGTTAACAACCTTTTGTTAATTGGCATGTTTGATCCAATCTATGCTTCATGTCTCTAATGCTTAGGTGACCTTTATCATAAAAGATTCCCGATCAAGTCATCCTTCTTAAAAGGCATGTAGAATCGGCACATAACTAGTGGTTAGGTGACCTTTATCCCACTAGAAATTGAAAACCCACCTCGAACATCAAAAGATAAATCCAAGTGGTTAGGTGACCTTTATCCCACAAGGACCCTACAAGTGACGAGTGAGTGCTTTTTAAGAGGACGACACAAACTTGTGTTTTAAATGGATATATATGTTTTATAATTCTAGTTTTAAAAAAACATATTGTATCATGTATATTACATGCATTCAATAATACACGGTACATTTTAGAAAAATCATATTTTCTTTTATTGGTTCATTTTTGTTCAACTTTTAATACATTGTATTAACTTTTGCGTTTGTGTGTTTGGAACCAATTTTAGTCCTTTAATAACCCTTTATTATTTTGGACTTTGTAGTTTGTCATGAGTTTTAAAATCTCTATTTTAACCAATTTTTCTTAGTTTCAAAACTTTATGATTTTATAATAAAACTCTATTTTATTTAAAAATCCGATTTTAGCATCTTATATATAAAAATTATTGTTTTGAAAAATAACAAACTCCATGATGATATGTGTTTAGTTATTTGGTTGTCCAGCATGCAAAATCCTATTTTCATCCACACAAACAAAATAAAAATATACAATCATCACCCACAAAAATGGGTGTATAAACAAAGCCACAACTATGATATATGTCATGTGAGCCATACATGAAATATCAAATCCTTTTCGTAAGGAACATTAGGGACCAAAAAGTCTTCAAGAGTTGTTGTTGTTGAAGCTCCCACTTGTAAAGACATCCAATGTGTGAGAGATGATTAATTCTCTCTTAATTCTAAAACGTTCTAGCTATATGCAACACTTCACAAAAAGGTTGCATTTGGGGCTGTTGCTTCAACTTCACAAAATCCGATGCAACATTTTCAGCAACACTTCATAGAAAAAGATGTGTTTTCCACTGCTATTAAAATTAATAAATTCTAATGGTTTTCGTTCTTCAAAATGGCTCCATCTTCAGTTCTTGTTACATCTTAAAGTACTTATGCTAGATTAAAAACTAATCTAATATTTAGAACATAAAACATGAAGAGATTCATATTTACTATTACAAACCATTTGAATAAATAATGAATTTTACAACCATATCGAAAAGTCCAAAAATACGCAAGGCATGGTCCATGGCTTGTTTATGCACATATAATCATACAAAAATTATCAAATAATATTTTGTTTTTCTAAGGCAACATCAATATGATCAAATGCGTGTAGTCAAAAAATAACTTTATTACATTCTATCTTAAAACTAGCATTGCATGTTGCCTAAGAAGCCATGTATGAACTTTTCATACCAGCATTAAAATCGTCCATGGCTTCCAAAAACCAATATTTTCATTTCATCAGTAAAATCTATGCATTCATGTAAAGATGACTCTGATACCAATTGATGGAAACATGGTGTTCAAGATTAAGTTTCAAAACATAAAACTTTGAGTTTGCAAAGAAAGACTTTTAATATAAAACTTGAACATCATAAAATCCGACAAAGGATCACATTACATGAACATGCAAGATTTAAATGAACAAGCCATAGAAGGATAAGATTAACAACCTTTGTTGTCCTTTGATCCTCATGGGAGGATGAACGATGATGATGATGGCAAGAAGCCAAAGTAGCATATAAGGCATCTTTATAACTATAACATAAAACATTTATCACATAAAAGTAGCATAAAAGTATTTCACATATTGTATGTTCAATGTCTTTATTTCAAAAATCAAACCAAAAACAGTCTAAGAATGAATGAGAAAATCCTGAATGGGTTGTTGCGGTGCAATTCGACTTGGCTGAATTCGAACAAAACAAAGTTTGGAGGTTAAATCCCAAACCTGATATTCTTTCGATTGTTGGTCTTAAATGGGTGTTTAAAAACAAAATGGACAAAGAATGTAATGTTGCTAGAAACAAAGCTAGATTAGTCGTAAAAGGTTATTCTTAACAAGATGGAATTGATTACAAAGAATCCTTTGCCCATGTCACAAGACTCGAGGATGTATGAATTTTTATTGCTTATGCAGCTCATAAGAATTTCGACGTCTATCAAGTGGATGTAAAGTGTGCATTTCTCAATGGTGTTCTTGAGGAGACAGACTATGTCGATTAGCCACCTGGATTCTTAAACGATAAGTATCCTGATCATTGTTATATCCTTGATAAAGTTGTTTATGGGTTAAAACAAGCACCTTGTGCTTGGTATGATATGCTAACCATTATTTTGAAAATCGCTAAATTTAAGCAAGGATTAGTTGATCCCAATCTATTTCGTAAGAAAATGGGGGATCGCCCAATGCTTGTTCAAATTTATGTCGATGATATAATATTTGGTTCTACTGACCATTCGTTATCAAAGGAGTTTGAGGAGCTTATGAAGAGTAAATTTGAAATGAGCACGATGGGAAAAATCAATAATTTATTGGGATTGAACATTCGTTAAAGCAGGGAATACATTTTATAAATCAAGAAAGTTACACGTGAAAACTGCTTGAATGTTTTGGAATGATGAATTACTCAAAATCTAAGGTTCCTATGGCAGTCGGCACTCACATAGGGTCTTTTTTGGATAAGTCAGCTATTGATCTCAAGACATACATAAGCATGATCAGTTCGTTATTGTATTTAACTACTAGTCGAACTGATATTATGTTTTTTGTATGCAGTTATGCCATATATGAAGCGAATCCCAGAGAACCCCATCTTACAGTGGTGAAAAATATTTTTCGATGTCTTTATGGCATTTCAACTCTTGGATTGTGGTATCCATCAAACATAGGATTATTTCTTCAAGATTCCATAGATTTTAATCTAGTAGGATGTCAATTAGATCGAAAAAGCACTACAGGCGGCTGCCAATTCTTGGTTGGGAAGCTTGTGAGTTGGCAGTCGAAAAAGGAGACTTGTGCTTCGATATCCACTCTTGAGGCTAAATACATTGTTTTTGCAGCCTATACTTCCCAAGTGATCTAGATCCAAAGTCAATTGCGTGACGATGCAATTAACATGAAGACAATTCCATTATATTGTGATTCTCAAAAAGCAATTCGCAAATGTCATAATCCAGTTCAACATTAAAAAACTAACCATATTGCACTTTGATACCACTTCATAAAAGATCATGTTGAAGATGAGAATATTGAAGTTCATTTCGTTAAAACAACAGACCAACTGGCTGATATTTTTATAAAACCACTGGATGAAAAATCATTTTTGAGAATTCTAAATGGGTTTGGAATGATGGAAGCTTGTTATGTTCCTAATTCTAACTAATTTTTCTTAAATTTGATTTGCAAAATGATTGGACTAATATTCGATAATTAACAAAATCTCATATAGAGGTTACTGTTCATGTTCAACGCTTCGACCCGCTTCACTTTCTGTATCGTTCATCACATGTTGACATCTAGCGAATGGGAAGTGTCTCTCGCTGGGAAGTGTATCATGAATGGGAAGCACATATTTCTGGGAAGTGTTCATTTCTGGGAAGCTCATATTTGTGGGAAGCGCTCGTAAATGGGAAGCATTCCAATTGGGAAGTGAAGGAAAGTGGGAAGTGAAGAAAAATAAAAAGAGCAAGATTAAATGGGAAACGTTGGTTTTCCTGCCAAATATTCGTTGTCATTAACGAATGACCAATGATGGCGATATCCTTATTTATCTTATTTTCTAAAACATTCATAAATAAAAAAAGATTTTCTTTATTTTCGCTTTTCTTTATAAAATTTATAAATCAAAAAATATTTTCGTTATATTTGAATTTTATTTTCAAAAATCAAAAATACAAAAATATTTTCCTTACTTTTATGAGATTGGGAAGTTCAATGTAACAATGTGTTTCTCTTTTTCACGCCGAAAGAGAAACTCATTAGGGAACTGATATGATTCGAAACTCTTGTACTAGTTAGGTGTCCCTAGAAGCATGCTGCAACATGCTTTCCAAAAGCCTCAATGATGCATTATGTATGAAGCCTTAATTAAATTCTTCTTATGAAAATTTCTTCGCAATAGGTTGTATTCATAATAGTCGACGAGCAACCTTTCTCTTCTCATTTTAAGTAAAGAGGTGGTTGCTTGGTCAAAATATTTTGCAGAGGTAGAATGATTCTTTGCATCTACTCTTTTTCACCCAAAATTTCTAACACGAGCACACACAATGACGCATACCCAAGACATCTCTGCTAAAAAAAACAACTTGGATATAGGTATGTCACAATTCTATGGTAATGATCCTAAATGATTTTTCATGATGAGAGTGAGACACAATAAATCTAACCAAAATGAATTGACGGTGAATATTCAATGTTCAATATTTAAATGAAACCTAATGTACCATTTTTGAATGTTCAAAATCTCATTCTTATGCGAATTTGTATGAAAATGAAGCCACCTATGAACCTTATTAAAAGAGGCTCTTCGTTACTTCTCTATGAGTATACGATTGTAATTCACGGGAAACCACACAAGTAATTCCACATCTCTTTTGATGAAGAATGAAGAGTATATTTGCACGAGATCTATCTGATTTTATATCAAAGATTCTTTGATATCACTATGTCCAAAATTTTCTTAATTTGATTGTATCTTTTCTTTTGGAACACATAAGACTGAAATCCATGAGGTTATAAGTTTTACCAACTTAGACATAGATTTCGTTAGGCCTGACAAATGATTTTACTTACAATTACCATAAGTGAATGATCCCTACCTCCATAACGATGAATGGTTCTTGGTTAGCAACGAAGTGTGTGACAGTATAATTTTTCTGGGAAGGATGAAGTATCTGTTGGATGGGACGTTCTATGTGATGTCTCGTGGCTCAAGAAAAGTAATTGTCATTCAGTTTCTTTTTTCACATTCCCTTCATTCACGCAAGAACCCTAAATGCACTTTGCAATCAAGTCGAAAATTCTCTCTTGATTGTTCATAATCGCTACTGCAACTAATGTTGTTGATCAATTCAACACAAACAATGATGTTGTATCACAACCAACAATGAAGATTCAGAGCAACAATCTTTGGTTCAACCTGTTGGTCAAGAATTATCCAGATGAATTGAGGATGTTTATTCAAGTTTTGAATGATTCAATTCTCACTCACACCTTAACTTGTAACATCCTGACTCCCAGGTACTTCATTTATTTATTTAATGAGTGACTCAACGAGTTCGGTGTTCAACTCTTCGAGTAGAGTTGGTTTGAGCATGTGGGTTTAAAGACCGACTCGACGAGTCAGAGGGACGACTCGCCGAGTTGGCGTTGTGAGATGAAACCCTAAATCTCCGGGGTTGGGACCTATTTAAAAGAACTTATGCCCTCATTTTCGCCTCACCAGCCACCCAACTCCCCTGTATGAAAACCTAATCGGCCATTGGAGCTAAGAGAGAGTGATAGAGCTAATATTTCAGTGTTTTCATGAATCATTGAAGGAGAAGAGGAGAGTATCAAAGCTTGGATCAAGAGGAGGCTTTGGATCTAGAGGTTCATCAGAGTTTTGCTTCAGTTGGAGGTAAAAAGATGCTAACTTGATCCTTTCCTTATGAGATTTTGGTTTAGGGAGTTTCTAGGGTTTTCTCCCATCCCTTTTTGTGTCATTTGAGTCCTTTGAGCATGATTTGAGGTTGAAACCTCAGATATGGAGTGTAGGAGGTCTTATGAGTCCAAAGACCCGAACTTTATTGAGCTAGAGATAAGATCTTGTGCATCTAACCCTTGTTGGAGCATGAATTGGCATTATGGAGCAAATATGCCATGCATGAACGTAAAGATCGAAGCTTTACGTCATAATCGAGCCTTAGGAAGTCAGATCTGGAGTATGGGGCATGGGTTCTGCCTTAAAGCGTCTGAATGAGAATCTGACTTAAGGGACTCGACGAGTCGGCTAGGGTTTTCACGATGAGACTGAACACGCGATAACTCGGCGATTTGACGGGTAACTCGACGAGTTGAGTTGGACTTCATGAGGGTTCTGGGGGACCAAAGGGACTCAACGAGTCACATATATGCACTCGGCGAGTCGGGTCAACATGGACTGTTGACTCGATTGTTGACTTCTGTTGACTTTAGGGTTTTGTCAAGACATGGATTATGGGCACCATGGAGGGGTAAAATGGTCTTTTGACCATTCCAATAGTTAGAGAGAGAGAGAGAGAATAACCTTTGGTTATTAGAATTGTGAACAAAGTATTAATTAGAGATAATTATCTTATGTGTTAGGCGGAGTCTAATTCGGAGATTTGTGTACGAGATTATTTGCTTGCTTGCTTTCGAGGTGAGTCTTCTCACTATACTTACCTAGAGTGGTAATTATGTGTGACCGGAGGGACTTATGTGCTTATATTGAGTATTGTGATATCATGCATTATGTCTTTGTGATTTATGTTATGTATTATTTGAGCTTACTGAGTTAGGACCGGAGGGTCCACCCGAGTTGTGGGACCGGATGGTTCCAGTGAGACACATTAACCAGAGGTTCTTATTCGAGTATTGGCATGAGAGTCTAATGAGATGTGTGTGGTATTTTGGGGAACTCACTAAGCTTCGTGCTTACCGTGTTATGTGATATGTGTTACAGGTACTTTTTAGGATATCGGGAAGGTGTCCGCTCGATTATACACACAAGAGAAAGAGTTATGTTTTGAGGATCCTGGATTTATAATCAAACATTTATGGAGTTGTGTTTTGATAATTTGACATTTGGGATTTGGTGAAATGTGTTTATGAGAATTAAGTGATTTATAAAACGAAAAAAATTGTTTAAAAATTTACGGTGTTACAAGTTGGTATCAGAGCCTTGGTTTGAGGGATTCGGATGTACCTTCGGGTGTGTCTGGACTCAAAATGAGGTTTTGAGAAAAATTTTCAAAAGAAATGGTTTTTCCAAAATGAGAAAGAGTTTTAAGAGAAAATGAGTTGGAGCAGTGTGTACAATTAGCCAGAGCCCGAACAATGATTTCCCAAAATACCGTTACTTAATTGTGATATGATATATTTACGAGATATTAGTGATGCATGCTAGAGGGTAGGCTAGGTATTTCATATTTTAGGGCTAGAGTTGCCTGATTTGTGATGCCTTAGCCTAGGAGTTGTTGCTATGTGTTATGTGCCTTGAGTATGTGCTGAGTAGGAGTATCTAGCAGGAATATTTTAGAGAGAGCTTTGAGTAGTGGAGTAATCTAGGAGAGATACCTAGATGTGCTTTTGGAGGAATATACTGAGAGGGTAGTTAGATGCCACGAGGGGTGGGGTTGCATGAGTCGGCGATGCCTTTTGAGTTGTGGATAGAGCGAGAGGAGTTATATGCCAGAGTGGTTTTACGTGCTGGTGGAGGTTATTCGATGCCCGAGTGCTGTTTGCTTTGTGATTTATGGAACTCTTGATGATGGGAGTCAGCTACCGAGTGAATGTGACGATATTCAGGAGGTAGATGGTTGGCATCATGAGGAGTTCTTCAGAAGCTGATGGCAGAGAAGTGCGAGAACCTAGGAAGAGGCTAGGGAGATACCTTAGTCATATGAGTACGCTGATAGAGGAGAGTATTCGCTGGAGAGCGACCATGTGCAATGGGATTGGTGATTGAGGAGGTTGAACAGCTATTTAGGAAACCTGGGATGATCCGTGTGGAAAGTATGGGTAGATGTGGCAAGTAGTATGGGCCCGTACTACTGAAAGTAGAGGACCCATACTCAAAACAGGGAGGATTCCAGAGGTTCTAAATAGCAGGTAGTAGGGAGATAACATGGTTCGGGTACCATGATTCGTAGCAGAGTGTGTTGCCATTTTACCAGTTATCCGACGATGGGTGTTCAGACCAGGAATGGATATGGTAAACTGTGGGGCTAGAGGTACATGTCGGTTGAGCTTCGATAGAGTGTACCTTGTGAGGGGATTGAGTTTAGATCCCGAGGAGTTGACTGGTGGGCTGCCAGTTGGAGTCACAGGACTTGAGGAAAAGTAGAGGTGATACGCGGAGGAGGATTGCGGTCTGGGTTGAGTGATCGACCGATGGTTGAGATGTCACATCCTGTGACGAAGATTACACTATTTCCGCTTCTCGTGTTAAGCGAACGAGATAACGAGCTTCCGGTTCCAGAGTTTGGAGGTAATTCCATGGGGTATCATATAGTTGAGATGTCTTCACCAGAGTAATTAGGATATGTTGCTGCGAGGTATTTCTTATACCGTGAAAGAGTCATTGGTGGGGACTGAGATGGATGAGGACAAGGAGTTGCCTTAGTTGAGTAAGGCATACTTTTTAGCAGCAGATTCAGGCGATTAAGAGGAGTATACCGGGGTGGCGACCCTCGTTGCCTACGTTGTGTATCGACTGTGAGCGTGAGGTCTCTTGCTTCTATGATGATCCACACGATGGAATGTTCGTTGAGGGACCGGAGACACAGTGTGTTATAGTGCATTACTTCCAGATTGAGAGTCATGGATAATTCGGGACAGTTGGGATATCCGGCGGTGTGTGGGTATGAGATTTCGGGATGACTAGAGGCAATCACGTGGGGAGGATTCTAAGGATTGCATATGAGATTCGGGATATTTGGATTTGCTTGGTCTTTATCGGGAAGATCATCGAGTGTTACATGGTACGATTCCAAGATTCAAGTATGATGTACCTGGTGAAACAGTCTATGGAGTAGATTGTTGGTATGCTAATTGGTGATGGTTCGAACCCTGAGTGGGGGAGAACTGGGTATTCTATTGAGAGGGTCATCGGTCTGTTCAAGTGCGGTTAGAGAACTGGTTATGGATATCTGTGGTGCAGACACATCAGACCTGTGTTATTGGTGGATGAGGCGAGGTGCAGAGCGAGATGATGCATGTTGTACGTGTTCAGGGAAGGATGAGTGTATCCACATCGAGTAGCCATTGGTCAGAGACCTTATTGCGGTTAAAGGTTCTTCAAGTTTGTAGTGGTTGAGTTCGAGGTGGTTGGCTCGTTGGAGTCCAGTTTCGACTGTTGAGAATTTCTAGTTCGATGTATGGGTAGTTTTATTCACTCCAGGAAGGGCAGCAATTGTTTTGACAACCAACTTTAGAGTCGGTATGAGTATTCTGGCATGAGTTTTGAGCAGTAGAGGAGGGGTTTCGGATTGCCGTCAACGTATTCTTAGTCATTGACGACTCCTCCGTGTTTCAAATCGTGGGTTGGAGTATTACGAGGTTTCGAGTTGTGCGAGAGGGAGATTAGTGGTCGTATCAAGATGTTGTGAGATTCTGAGATGGTGTATCGCGGTATCCGAGTGTGATGCCGTGAGTGGAAGATCAATGAGCGAGGCAAGACATCATGAGATTCTGGAATGTTGTATCGGGGTATCCGAGTATGATGCCCTAGATTGTTGGATCATTATGAAATCTGGGTTTGTCAGACGACAAGTGGAACATCTGGTGGCTATATTTCTGAGTAAGGTGACAAATATCTTACCGCAACTGACGCCTGAAGAACGTCATGACAGACATAACAGTCACATCAAGCATGGTTATAACGACGCAAATAGGGATTAACAATACTATCTTGATTTACGAAAAACTTACACTTCTCTGGTTTCATAAGTTATAAAACTACACACCATTTCAGTACTCTATTGACACTAATCCAGTTATCCAGTCTTGGGGTTTAAGACTACAGTTTCATAAAATCAGGAAATACAGGATTTTCTAGGAACTTACAGTCACATGATTTAAAGGAACGTGCATACAAATATTCATGGTTTTTGGGAAGCAAACAAACATTTCATTTCTATGGAAAATATTGGATTTTCCGAAAGTATTCAACATTTTTGCCAAACAAAACAAATACAAACTATTTTCATACAAACTCCTTATGAACTCACCAACATTCTATGTTGACGCATTTCAAAATGACTTGTATTCTCAGGAACTCATTGAACAGATACTTGAGCAACAGATGTTGGATATTTTGCTGCATTATGGAATTTAAAATTATTGACACTTTTGTTTAACACTTGAACAATTACAGATGTAAACTTATGAAGTTTGTTATCTCAATGTGTGTTGTTTGGTTACTATGTTTCATTTATATTCAATTGTAATGATACTATACAATGACGTCATTCGCCTCCGGACGTTTCCGCCGTCCTGGTTCGGGGTGTGACAATTAAAAACTCTTGAGTTGTAATAACTAATTAGTTGAAAATTGAAAGATTTTAATTTGTGATTAACCAATGTAATTAATCAAACAGATAAATAGAATAAGTTGAAGAGTTTGAGAGTTTCAAATGAATATGATTAACATAGATGATTTATTTTGAATTATATTGAATTGAATGATATCTATTATAAGACTTACAAAGATATAAATATAAATATAAATTTAAGACGATTTCTTACATGGTTACCCATTTTAGAAAATAGCTACACGATTGAGATAGAAGCTAACAAATTCTATACTTGTTTATATGATAAAAAAATTCTTTTATCCACACAATATATATATATATATATATATATATATATATATATATATATATATATATATATATATATATATATATGATTTAAAAGACATCTTTTCTTTTACAACAATAGATCATCCCTAAAGTTGAAGCAACACTCAGGGTGCATAATTTCCAAAATGATCACCAATAAACCACAATTGTGGTGGTAATTCACTAGACGTGTCCAAGGATGAGATCCAATTTATGATATATAGTTTATTATTAAATTTTTTTAACCATTTGAACAAATTTAACTGGACAATACTATTTCAAAACATACATTTGCACAAATCCATATGTATTTATAGGTTAGATTATTATTATGAGACTTATCTTGAACGATGTGTCGTCCATGGTTGAAGTTTGTGGATTTGAACCTAAAACGACTATTTAAATTCCAAATGATCACCATTATGCCATTTTGATGATGGTTGAACATCAGAGTATTTCACATGTCTTAGTTATTCACCGGTTCGATACAAACATATTATTATGATGAAATGCCTTTCCACATAAACTATGATTTCAAAATTGATGGACTAGTTTATTTCTAATGTCGTTGTTCTTTTTAAAGTTGATATATAACAAATAATATTTTTTTAACAACAATCAAACCATACTACCTGGCGATTATAAATTCGTAATGCTTTTGTTTCTATGAGTAATAATATATTCACATGTCTATGAGTCTATCTTACTAGAAACATACAGTACATGATAGGAATCTAAACATCGTACAACTCATTTACAAAAATCCAACAATATACATTTACCAAGTCATACTATATTATAAACGAAACATTTTTTATTTCACTACAGTCATCTGAAACTTCCATGAGCAATTATCATTTTTTATAGTTAACTTATTAGTTTAAATATGTTGTCATATGTGAGCAATTATCATTTTAAAGTCACAACATTTGTATAATTTATGAGTTGATGCAAAATAATTAAATTATTAATTTGAATATAATATTAAACAATTAACTTATATCAAAGTTTCTGTTAAACATGAAAAAAATCGAGAGACTGTTTTATAAATAGTTAAAGATTATAAATTATAGTGTTAAACCTAAATTGTAATCCTAAATTAACAAAAAAAAACCATGAAACTATTTTTTATAATCATTAACAATTTTCAAATAAATAGCTTAAAAATAACTTACAATAAGAATAGTTAAAAGTAATATTATATAAAAAACTATACTGTTTTCTTTAAAAACAAAAACAATGTTTTTTGTTTTAAATAACTACAATCATAGAAACTAACAATATTCATCAAATAAATTTTAAAAACATTAAATTTCTAAAACCAAATTAAAATATTTAAGAGTTTCAAAATACTCTATTTTAAATAACTAACAACAACAATAGTTAAAAGTAAAATTATATATAAAAATTATATTGTTGTTTTAAAAAAAACAATGTTTGATGTTTTAAATAATTACAATGATAGAAATTAAAATCTTAATCAAATAAACTTTTTAAAATTAATTAATCATAACAACAACTATAAATATCATTAAATCATATATTATATTTAATTTTATTCACAAGTAACCTACAGGTAGACGTCATTAAGACACTTAAGATTATACAATTTTAAAAGATATCTACATTATCATATAATTCAAAACAAACAATGTTTATACCAACTTATTATAAGATTTATTATATAAAAGCTAATAACAATGTCATTGATATATTTAAAAAACATAGATTTGTAAAAATTTCAAATATATTGTTGTATTCTGTGCAACGCACGAGTATTCGCCTAGTATCTATATAAAAGAATCGACAAGAGGATACAATATTCATCATATTTTCATTATATATCAATAAAAGTAACAGACCCTTTATAGACATATGATTTTTTAAAATGATCATTGGACTTTTTCGTGATTACTAGAAATTATGAGTTTACATTTTAAATAAAACATTGATAACAATTATAGCTTTTGATATATAAGTTTCTATTAATATTTTAAGATAATCTATTAAAATAAAATCAATGTCACTAACCAATCATTGTTTCCATATAAACTCTATTAGTCAGTGTGAGATTAGGTGGAATGCATCATTTTGGCAACCACAAGCTAAGGTCCATTTGTAGCAAGTATGGGGACATGAACAAACCACCCGTTCCATTCAAATAGTACCAATAATTAAATACTTGTCGTTGCAAATACATTATTTATGGATATTAGTTGTTTTTTTAATAAAATGTATTGTTTTTTAGTTTTGTTGAAGCATCTTTTTAATAAGAAAACACTTACATACGTCTGTTGAATACATCATTGTAACATAAATAAGATCAATTTTATTGAAGCTAAATAGACTATATATTCCCAATTTGTGCAATGAAAAGTTATATTGTTTTTTAGCTGTTAAAGAAAAAGTTATATTATTGAAAATAAAATTTAGTTTAAATAAGTTTTTATTGCCTACAACATACGCATTGTGAGGTTTACTATTTACAGTTTTTTTGTATTAACCTATCGTGGAAATTATTTCGATGGTGAATATGCTATCAAAAAGTAAACGTCATGTAAGGTGCACCGGTGTGTTTAATTATTTTCTAATTAATTCAATATTGATAAAAGAGAAAAAGACAAACTTAACATATTTTTTTTAAAGAAATAGTCAAATAAATAAATAAATAAATAAATAAATGACTCATATAGTCATTGAAATCGCAAGCCGATATTGAGCTGTGACATCGTCGTTTGAGTTGCAATTTCATTATTTGGGCTACGATTTTGTTAAAAATATAATTTTGTTTTTTTTTTACCATTTTGGCACGAGGATATTTCAGATGACATATGACACTTTTCACCTCATCCGGATATAACACTTTTCACCTCATCCGGAAACTTTGTTCCTTAATCTCGTATGAGATTTTCTATCTTCAAGTGTGATTGTACAAAGAGATAATGAATTGAAAGGGTAGCGAATTTTTGATTTTGTTTACATTAAGTTACTGGTTTTTTTTCATGTTTGATTTACCCCAGAGTCATTTAAAATTATTCATGTTATACCTTTATGACGGTTTACAACCGGTTATAAGGGTAAAATGTGAAAATTTTCAAATAATTCATAGATAAATCAAGTACAAAAAAAGTTTAGTTATTAAATGTAAACAATGTCCAAAGTTCTTACCCTTTCAATTCATTATCCCATAAATAAATGTTTTACCTTGGAAAATCACCTTATTAAGTTTTTCACATGGACTCCTTAATAAATTTCATTATATTATTTTATATAGGTGTAGGGTTTAATTTTTAATATTTAAAAAATATATTTGCTTTCACTAAGAGATTGAAGGGCGTAACAGGCGACATATTTCGCCGCTAAAAGTATTAAGAGTTGTCGTAAGTACCTTTAGTGATGGCATGCCACAACTAATAAGCCATTTATAATGTTTGGTTGGAACTCTCTAATCATTATATCTCTTGATATATCTTGAAACATATGTTTTATATATAATGCACACAGGTACTATTCCGTTCACAACACTTCGTCATAAATAGCATAATATATATATATATATATATATATATATATATATATATATATATATATATATATATATATATATATAAAGTACAAGAGTTATTGTAATCTATGGTTGGATAAATGATGTCTCGTTATAACTTATACAATTATTTAGAGCCTATACAATTATAATTATGAAAAGAAGCATAAAACATGGAATGAATAAAGAAACTTTAGTTAAAGTTTATCTCATGGACTAGGATTAAAGCCATGAACTATAACATGGTTACTAGTAGGTTTGTTTTCTGTAATACTACTTACAAACACAACACACAACAAACATAGTGGCTGAAATGACATTAATAATCTAAGTAATTGCTACCGATAGGCAAAATAAACTAAGGAATGATTACAAAAAGGATTAACTTGAAATGGTAACGAACTTTCAATTTTGTTTATATTTAGTCACTGGACTTTTTCATACTTGATTTACCCTTGAATTATTTGAAATTTTGTTCACATTTTACCCTTATGGCCGGTTGTAACTGATCATAAGGGTAAAATGTGAACAACTTCAAATAATTCTAGGGTAAATCAAACACAAAAAAAGTTCAGTGACTAAATATAAACAAAGTTGAAAGTTAGTTACTCTTTCAAGTCATTATCTTTTGTACAAATGTCTAATTAGTGGCGGAGCCCAAACAAATTTTTTTATCGTATCTATCATACATAATAAAATAATAGTTTTACTTTCGTGTTAGTCTAATACGAATTTGTATTTTATTATGTGTCATGTGTAAGTCATTTGGAGCACTTAAATTTTTTTCCCGCCTAAACTTATTGGTCTACATTCACTCAGATTTTGGTTTCCCGCTCAAACTGTTGCTCTGACCTTAGATACATATATATCCCATTCAGTCAACTATATCCCAAAAAAATCAGATGATTTGAATTCCATGTATTATGCAAGAAATCAAGTATGGTAATCCTACCTAAATTAATTTAACCCTAAAACTTCAAATTTCAAACGCTCAATATCCATCAACCCCGATTTATCAGTTCCAAGAAAATTTATTCGCTCTTTCTCTTTCTTCATTATTTGTCTCCAAGGCGCTTTACAATCAATCCCATAATCTTAAACCAAAATCTCAATAAAACAGGAAACATATATTCTCCAAATATCAAGCTTATTGAATGATTTCTCGCCACTGATTCATAATGTTTTTAAGATCTGGAGATTCAGTGTCACTGATTCATAAAGGTTTTCAACCACTGGACTTCTTGTGTGTCGACTCCTAGGCTTCCATCGAGGTTTGACCATGATTTCATTAGATAAGATTTCTTTGGCACGTGTTTTAAAAGAAGGCAACTCCGAAAGCCATTTTAAATCGTAAAAGATAAAAAACACAACCCCTTCTCTTCGTCTTCTTCATCCACCCCCACAAATTTTTTTCTTCCCATGGTGCTTTACTATGACTCATGTGTCTTTTATTATCATCGAGAATAAGAGGAGAAATGAAATTCTTCAAAATAATTAGTTTTGCCATTCAGAAAGGGCTACGGCGCAACTTGTTGGCTCGTTTGCCTTCCGTCAACATGTATTGACTTTTTTATGCTGGGATTTTGAAGGATCATTTTCTTAAATTTTGTAAATATTTTCTGCTTGGGGTTGCTACATGTAGAAGATATATATTTCAAGGTTGTAGAAGAAGGGATTCAAATTGAAAGGCTTCAAAAATTTTCAGTTCAACCAGGGTTTTATATAATATTTGACTTTTAGGTTTTTGGTTATTTTGTTCGTATTAGCACATTAAAAATTGGTGTTATTATGTTTTTCTTTTTGTTTAAGCACAAGTTCCCTTTAAAGTAAGAGATTTTTTAGTAGCTTTAATTTTAATCGGTTTGACTTAATTTTATCAATAATTTCACAAGAATCGAGAATGACATCGGTAATTAATTGTATAATTAAATGGAAGAACAACAAATTAAGGAAAATTTGTAAAATTAGGATCTGTAATCAAAGAAATATGATTTTTTTTGTGCATCAGTTAGAATATGTAATCCAAGATAAGTCCAAGATAATTTAGTAGACATCACTTTTGTGATAAAAAAATGTATTGATGGGATGAAAGTAGAGCTAGACCATATTGGGGGCAATTTACAGCAACTCACAAAGGGGTAAACAACTTATATGTTACCCAATTTTCCATGAAATATTTCATGCACTCATGCTTAGTTTGTATAACATTAATGTCGTTTTACAAGTGTTTAAGGGGAAATATAAGGATAATGATGGTTACTTCAAGGTGTGTATGTGAGATATATGAATGATTTATTTTGGTTGAATTTATATTTTTCATTTTTTGTCAAATTAGTATATAAATAAATTATTTGTGTCAAAGCCAATAACTTTTTCAGTTCGTTTTTAGTTCTCCATTAAAAACATCATGATGTTATTATGTGTTAGCGGGTGGGTGGTATAGAATACGTTGGACAAGCTCAGTTTCCAAAGAAAAAAACAGTATATTGTTACTTCTCTGTTGCTCTAGTCCTTTACTCTCCTGAGCTATCATATACATATATTTTACATGCAAAACATATCATCCTCACTCTCAGGTATTCAGGTTTCACTTACTTCCCAATCTATAAAAATTACAACAATGTAAATTTCGTTCTTGGTAATAATGTGTTGAAATTAATCACTTGTCCAATAAATTTAGTACTATAATGTGGATAAATTGCATTGTGCATTTGAAATGTTATAGTAATTTAAATGATGCATAACATTACATGATATCATATGAAAACAAATGACATTTTTGTCATTTCCGTGGCCCTTAAGCTGGATGGTTGTCGTTTTCCACCTAATTGTTATTTTAGGCAACCAACTCTAGGAAACACTTTACATCAAGAATTTCAAGTTGTACATATTTGCAAAAAAATGACTAAATTTTTATTCTACTACAATTCATGTTTCAATAACTTTTTTTATAAAAAGTTTTACAGAAAACAAAACATATTTATGACAAAAGATTATTTTTAGGTATGCTCCAGCGACTACTCCACTTACACAAGTTTTTGGACAAAGTGAACCGACATACACTCAGTACAGATCACTAGAGTATTACAGAGAAGAATGGGACAACTTCAGAGAAACACATCGAGGAATGAAGTCTCAATACCATTTGGAGGTCCACACATGTAAGTTGAGTTGACTTGGTTGTGTATGGGGAAAGAAAACAATGGCATTTTGATGTATAAAACAGTTTGTTTGTGTATTGATAGAGTGGTGTTGACTCAATTGCATGGCTCATGAAGTTGTTTCTAGTAATATAAAAAAATAAAAAGCATATACAACATTGTAGTTGCTAACATATTTGTGTACCCTTTTCCAAATTTGGCACACGGAGACCACCCGACTTCATTGCTATTTTTTTTATAACCAACCACTTAGACATAAGAAAGGAATGCAAATACATTTTAAGTTTAATCTAAAGTTAGTTACTATTTTTGAATTTAATTCAAAGTTATAAACAAAATCATATTTTCATGTTTAGTCTAAGATAACATCCTATTTTTGATTTAACACAATGTAATTTTTTTGAAAAAAGATGTTAATTTGTTTGTAAACATTTTTAAATAGACCATGGGTGATCCAGTCCAACAAATATGGAGTCATTTTAGATAATCACACATTAGACCGAAATTAAAATATAAGAGTCTATAACATAAATAAAAGATATTAGGATAAAATTGTTAAATTATTTTACCATAAAATAAGTAATGATGGTCACATTGCACACAATAGTTACTATTTGAGATTGTATGATTAATGATAATGATCCAATTTTTACACATGATCAAATGTATGTTGCTTTATAAAGTTAAAAGTACAGAATCATTAAAATTATTAATTTTAGACAATGATGGTAAACTTACAAATAAAACTTTTAATGGTGTGTATAAAGAAGTTTTTAGAAAATTTTAAATCGTTTGTAGAATATTATCTCTTATAACATCTTTTAATCTTATTTGTAATAAAACTTTATTGTTAATTTTCATTTGTAATTTGTTCTATTTTTTTTATATATGATTATTTCAACAACTTAATTTTCTGATTTGTTATATATCAATTTTAATTTACTTCGCTTAGTGTGGTTGTTTTATTTTTATAATCAATTTAAAATTTCATTATACAATATCATTTTTTCCAGTAATTCAAAAATAAAATGTCTCATATATCTTGAAAAATGATTTCACATATTTATTGAATCAATGATTATAATTTTACATAAATAAAAAAACATAAATAGAAGGCTTCTTATTTGGAAAGCTTATCTTCTCTATGATGTAGAAGGCCTTATGTTTTGTGGGTAGTGCTTCCTTATAAATAGTAGTTCATTATTCTTTGTAGGTTAAGAGACCCCATCTTGTATAGCCTTAATCGTTGTAGATAGTAGAATAGTTAGAGATATAATGTTGTAGATGAGCAAGCACATGCTCCTACAAGTTTTGTTATACTCCACATTTTATCTATACAATTGTTCTTAAACGTTAATTCATTCTTGTCGGTTATGCACTTCTACATTTCCACAATGTCAAATCAAGGCTTCATAGCCTAACATAAGATCTTGATCCATAAAGCCACTCTAGTTACACTTCGTAATAATATTTTATATAGCCTTATAATCCACAGAAAGTATGAAGTTTAAAACTTAACCATTAAGGACTTAATGGAGGGGTAAAAGTGACTTAATAACCTTTTATACCTAAAAGTTTCTAATCTGTCTTGATTTTGTAGAAATCATATAAAAATAATGAAATGTTGGATTTAGGATCCGTCAGTTCCCAAAGTTCAGGTTTTGAGTGTATATCTCCTGATTTTTTCCCTTGACCTCATGTTGGCTCTAACTAGGGTGAAAATCGTCATTTTCACTTACTGGTCAAAATTAGCTGCATTGATATCCCTTTTTGTAAAATCTATAGTAAATTATAGGAAAATGCATGGATACGTATAAGTAGTCTCTAGAAAGCTAAAATACTGAACTATTGTAATATGGAAAATATTGTAACTTTGGCAGGCTTTGGTGGTGTTAGAGTGGCCTTGAATAGACTGTTGTTTCGGGTTAAAATTTAGAAATTGAGTTTGGTAGTTTGTCTATATGTTTAAGGTAAAACATAGTAATTTTTAATCTTGATTGCTATTATAGGATCATTGAAAGGTAACTGAGTTTCCAGGTTACAGTTCGAGATTTAATATGCTATTTGAGGCGAGTTTCTCACTACATTGTGTGATTTTGTGCATCTTTTACTTTAGCTCGTGTGTGCTTATAGGGTGTATGCAAGTAGCACTAGACCGGAGTATGTCTAGTGGGTGTATGGTATTTGCTCAAGGTACTGAGGAATACATATAGGAGGGATCGATGTACTGAGTGGGAGATCGGGCTTAGCCGATGTGTCCCACGGGCTCAACGCACTAAGCAAAAGAGGGATCGGGCATAGCCAGCGTGTCCCAATATGGTTAGGTTTGGTGATCGGGCTTAGCCGATCTGTCACAAGGGCCCGATTCACTGAGCAAGGGGATCGGGCTTAGCCGATGTGTCCTAATGTGTTTATTCTTGTTTATAATTTGTTCTTTGACTTGCATGTGTGGCGGTGTAGTTACTGTGATTGATGCCCATATGTTAGGGGTAGAGCTTGTATGAAATTATACTATGTTTGTGTGAAACTCACTAAGATTTTTGCTTACCCCATTACCCTTAAAAATAATGTTTATGGATCGACAAGTACTCATGAGGGCGGGGTATGATGGTACATACTGGCTCGGGTCGGAGTGGTCGAGATTTTCATAATACGTTGGACTATGTTTTCTTTTAATTTTAAAACTTATAAATTTACAATGGGATTTTTCTATTACTTTGATCTTGGGGTTTGGTTTTGAAACTTTCTTTAATAAATGTTTTGATTTTTAGTTAAACCTATGTTGTTTTAAACATTTAAAATTTATTGAAAAATTTGGGATGTTACAAGTTCTTATGGGATCAGCTCCCTCACAGATTTAAAATGTATTGTGATAGGGAAGGTATCCACATCTTCTAATAAGGAATGTTTAGTTCTCCTTCCCATCCGATGTGAGATCAAGTGGAGGTATACACCCACTTTTACCCCCTTTATAGGGTTCGATGTCCCCGTCGAGCACATTGACCCGTGCCCCAGCTCTGATATTGTGTTCTAATGTCCCCCTCTGGCATATATCACAATATTGTCCGCTTTGGGCTCCTAGCATGAAAACTTCCCAGAGGGTCACCCATCTTCGAATTGCTCTTGCCCGAGCACACTTAACTGTAGAGTTCTTATGGGATCTGCTGCCATCACGACTTTAAAACGTGTAGTGATAGGAAATGTATCTACACCCCTTATAAGGAGTTCTTTGTTCTTCTTTCCAACTAATGTGCCATCAGGTGTAGGTAGCCACCCACCTTCACCCCCTTTTACCTCCATCTGATCCCACATAGGCTGGAAAGGAGAACTAAACATTCCTTATAAGAGGGTGTGGATACCTTCCCTCTCACAACATGTTTTAAATTCGTGAGGGCAACATATCCATAAGAAATCTGCAGGTAAGTGTGCCGCGCGATTCAAGTTTAAGGATGGGTGATCTCCTAGGAAGTTGTAACGACCTGAAAATCATTATGTTAATGGTGTTTGTTTTCTGTTACTAAAATAAGTGTTTCTATAAATAATTTCATTTTTGTGATAATAAATGTGATAAATTAAAAAACAGATGTTAGTTAATATCTAAATAAATTAATTAATATTTAATGGGTATATAATTTAATAAATTGGTTTTGTGAAAATCGGATAAATCTAATCTATTTAGATGGCATAAATGATATTGATGGGCTGAAGCGTTAATAGACTAAACTAAATATGTTAACTTATTAGGGTTAGGGGGAAAGGAGTACATGGCTGGAAGTCGAGGGACCAATTGGAAAAAACATGGACATAAACTCCATGAACTTAGATCGACGGGCTTTAAAGAATTGAGTATGTTTATTTTCCTTTGGCGTACTAAGTGATCATCAGGACCATCTCCATTTTTCTTGGGTCATTGTGTCGATCGCAGAAGAAGAAAAGAGGGATCCAAGTGGGAGAAGCAAGAACGAACCCAATATTTTGGGCTATAGTTCTTCGCGTTGCGTCAATCATCACAGGAGGGAACAACAAAAGATGATCCAAATCGTGCTTGGTTGTTTCTGTTGTACGTCGACCATGTAAAAACCAAAGAAAAAAAGAACGAAAATTTTGATCGGGGCTGCTATTCTTTGGCGACAACAAGAGGATGAGAGAGAGAGAGAGAGAGAAGATGAATTTCACACCTTAACCGACCACTGGCAGAAATGCTGAGTAGTGATGGTACAAAGATTTCCCAAATCACAGAGCGCCAATCATATTATCTATTTAAACGAAATCCTATATGTCTTAAAGCTGATAACCTTTCTTGACTTGATCCTTACTACATCCTTGGAGCACATGCGATTTTTGAAAATGTCAACTTGATATTGGTGAGTTCACATGTTTTGAGGTAACGGTATAATAAACTCTTTTGAAAACTTTTTAAAAATCTTTAATTTCCTAGCTTCCTGTGTTTTATTATATCATCTCCTAGGTTATTATCTTTTTAGGATCTTCTGCTAATCTTATCTTATTATCTTTTCAGGATATTTTATTAATTCTAATTTACTATCTTTTCATGATAGATAACGATCATATCTTATTATCTTTTAGGATATCTAACCATCCTATCTTATTATCTTTTAGGATATCTAACGATCCTATCTTATTTTCTTTTAAGATATCTAACCATCTTATCTTATTATATTTTAGGATAATTTATTATCCTAATGTATTTTATCTACCATTCTAAGGCATCCTTAATGGTAGTCGGACCACTAAGGTGTTTGTAATGTATAACCATGAGCCCCCATAAACGATGCTATTTGACTAATAGTTTCCCCGCCATGACGATTCATCGAACATCGAAATAGTGATTAATAAGAAAGTTATCATGTCGGTATTGCAGCTAGAAATCACAGGTGGGGGTATCAATCCCTGTATAGATCTATACATATCTTTCTAGCTCTTTCAAGATTAACGATTATAGGTACCCGGGGAAGCCGAATTTAATCAAGGCTATTGAATGAATATTAACATCTCATTAACGCATTAACCTTAGGTATTTTATCTTTTATTTTTTATCTTTTCTATAGTTATCCTAATATAAACTCTTTTATTTTTATATTTGATAATTATATCTTTTGATCTCATAATTATTTTTTGTGTGTGTCTATATATATATATATATATATATATATATATATATGTATATATATATATATATATATATATATATATATATACCCTAATTATGGTTAATTTGATAACTGGATATTTGGGTAGAGTAACAATTAAGTATAGTGCATATCCCTATATTTGACAAGCATAACTTCTAGGTATTATTTTATCCTAGGGATTAGTCATTATAACATCTAGGTATTGTCTTTTCCTATACTATCAGACATCATAACTCTTAGGCATAATATTATAGAATACAACTAGGCATAGTATCTATATCTGCATTATCCTAAGGCTTTAAGCTTTATAAAACGATTGATATTTATAGATATAAATATATTTTGATAGAACCATTTGATAAGAATGTATCCCCCCCCCCCCCCCCGTAAATCATTTAAAATGTTAAAATAGGGGTCGTGTACTCACTCTAGTAGCATATTCCAAAGCATCCAAGACATTGCATCTGAAACTTCGTGCCATTGAGAGAACTTCCGAAATAGATTGAGAGGTATAGAAAGAGTGTTTGGGATGAGAAAATCATAAAGTGAGCACCTCTATTTATAGTGGTTGTGCACGTGGCACACTTCATGTGCGACATGCACTTGCTTTATGGCTCTATCCAGAGCTTGCCACGTATCAGACTTCTGAGGGTCCACGTCTCCTAATCTCGACGAATCTGGGTGTCAGATGTGCATGAAGAGCATGGCACACACTTGGCGTGCACCTCTAAATATTTTATAGAAATTTATATCTTCCTTATATGAATCTTGTTTCTTACCCTCATTATATATTTGTGTAGCTCTCTACTAGTACCACAACTTTCCTTAAGGTTGCATTGCCAAATTTTGACTTTCTTTTTAACCCGTATTTTTTATTTTTTTAAAATCGCATGTCCTTTATACGAACTCTGTTTTTGACCTTTTTCCTTTCAGATCCCTTATCTCTCAGAGTACTACAATTTTTCTTTTAGTGACGTTGGCCAAAACTCAATCGATTTCTTTATGCTATTTTGACGTTAATAGCGTTATTAACGTGGTTGGGTTTTATCTTTAATAAAACCATAACTCGTCAAATAGGAGTAAAACTTTTACAATGATTATATCCTTGGGATCAATTTGTTGTGTACTTTCCAAACACACTGACCATTATTAAAAGTGATATAACTCTTTGGTTACTCATTTTTGAACCTCTTATTATCATTTATCCGATCATATTTTCCTTCAATATGAAAAGTTCTATCATTATCATCGGTCGATGTTAATCTCTAGTGACGATTAGTGACAGGAAGTTCCAAATTATCACATTCTCACCCTGTTTTAGGAATTTCGTCCCAAAATTTGGTCCTTATGGTAATCTCATTAAGGGAGACCGGTTTCTTAATCAGGAAATCGATTCCTTTTTCTTATTTATTGGAGCAACTAAATTTCCTTTTTAGTTTCTTACTTCTAATTCTTCAACTTTATCATTAGCATCTAATACTTGTATTTTGAAATCCTATTTGATCTTATCCTTATTTTACACCAATAGAAAACCTGAATCTTTTATCTTAATATTGGTGTGGATTTCTGGAAGGATTTCTATTTTTATTTATCTATCACTACATGTAATCAAAATAGACCATTATATATATATATATATATATATATATATATATATATATATATATATATATATATATATATATATATATAATGTTGAAGTACAAATTCAAGGGTTTCCATTTCCCTTATCCAAACATTACATAATTATTCCTATGGAGCATTTTTCTAAACCTCTTTATTCTAACATCCAATATTTCCTTCTACTGGCTTGGTTGACTGTTGCAGACGCTGGCGATGTGCTCTAGTCTTCCACAGTTGTTACACCTAAACTTCTCACATTTTCCCAAATGGTGAAGTCCATAATTACTGCGCAAGGGGAGTCTTTCTAATTATTCCCTTGGTGAAGTGGGTGATCTCTCATGAGGCTTCCTTTCCTCTCTTTCCTTCCACAAGGATCGGCTAGATTGGACCTTAACAATTCCTCCCTACTTGTTCTTAAGCTCATTGGACTTCTTCTTACTCCTTATTGGGTTCTGGGGCACAGGTTCCTTGAGACTGAAGGCTAAATATTTAGCTTCCTCATAGGTATTGGGCTGGTACGATTGCACCTCGATTTTGATATGGGGAGCTAACCCTTGGAGATATGCATTGAATTTCTAAGTCTCCGAGTTGACCAATTCAATGTATATGGTGACTAGGTGCTCAAGCATACCTTATAGAAAGCCAAGCCTGACTCTTTGGTTCTCAGAGGATTGAATTCCTGCTCGGCTCGTGCCACGTCTCTGCCAAAACGGAATTCCTTTATCATATTTTTCTTCAAGTCTTCCTAGGGAGTTGCATAGGCTTCGTCTATGCCCAAAGCCTTGACCTGAATACTCCACTAGAGGAGAGCTCTTCCCATGAACATGCAAGTTGAAAAATTAACTCTATGTTCACTAGCACACTTGCTCTCTATTTCTTTTGTCTAATGGATAAAACTATCTACTCCCCTGTCTCCATAAAATGATCTCGGCTTATTGTTGAGAAAATCCTGATAGGTTTTTGTCAACTGATTACCTTCCTTATTGCTTATCTCTTCCCTGTTAGCTCTTAGATTCCTTAAGGCATCATAGACTTGACGATGGATCATGGTCTGAATGGCGTCGAGTCAATCAAGGTTAGCATCACAGGGTTGTTGTCTTGAAATATGGGAAGAAAGTTATGTGTTGCTCCTAATGGGTTTAACACTACTTTTCCATTTGTAGGGTGTTATAGTTGCTTTCCTAGCAACCTATCTCCTTATCACTTGCTTAAACATAGACTTTACTGATATCGTTTCTTTTATTGTCGTTTTCTTTCTTATCATGACATGTTATTATTACTTTCCTAGCAACTTTATTATGAATGCAATTTCTTATTAATGCTGCTTTCCTAGCAACTTTTATTTTGAATGGGGTTCCTATATTACTGTTGCTTTCCTAGCAATGCTAATTATGAAAATCTATTATTATTTCAACACAATTCTTCTCCCTTGCCATTAATTTTCTAACTAGACTAAATTCGTAAAGTGTTTTAATATCTAGGGTATCTAAAGGTTTTTGGGGAAAAAAAGTGTTGGTTTTAAAAAATCTTGAGCATGCGCGCTGGGCACACGATGAACGCACCACACACTTGCAGAAAATCAACATTACAGTCAGATTTTGGCTTCATTCGAAACCTTTCCAACATTCCTTCTGGTCCCCATCTGATTTTCTCAACTGGGTCCCACACATACGATGCATACTTTGCATGCCTGCCTCCAAACTTCGATTTCTTCATCTCGTTCCATCACTCTACTTCCAGGTAACTTCCATGCCTAATCCTAGCTTGAATTTTGGGCTAAATTTCGAGTTTCTAGGGTTTTTGAGGTTTTTATGAATTGATGAATTTGGGTTAGTTTTTGTGAACTAGATGATCACTTAAGCATCTTATACTACTGATTTTACTTCCTATATACTCAATTTTGGGTTTAATTCATGCATTCATCCTCATTTTCAATTTTTGGAATTCAATTTTTTTAGTTAAATCCGAAAATTGGTGATGTTTTAGACGATATGGGTTACCTATTCGTGTTCTAGAAGCTTAGTTGAACGTCCCTATATAGTTTTTGTGTTGAAAGTTGGATGAAACAACAGGTTGCCATGCCTGCTGTTCTTTGTATTCTTAGAGCGCATTACATAGATGAATGTGCGCCGCGTGCACTCGCATGCAGCGCACATCTTTTGCATCTGGCCCATTTCAACATCTTTTTCTTATTCCTAATTGTCTTTTGTCTATTTTTATGCAGATATGGCAAGACGAGGTCGACAAGTTGTGGGTCAGTTACCTCCTAACTAGCCTTCGCATCCATTCCTAGAGTTCCTCGATGATCTTCCTGATCGGAGTTCCATTGTGTCTCGTCTGACTGCTCTTCTGTCCAAGAAGATCAGTATTCTCAAGGCTCTTTCTTGGAAAGTGGCAGACGAATTTGGGTTAACGGCTTAATTAGCGCCGTTCCTTGCCTGTGTATTGCAGGATGATAGTAGTCTTGAGATTTTTGTCTGCCATGGATGGCGGTGGGTCTTTGGGGTTCAGGAGGTGGTCTACAAGGAGCTATGTTGGGAGTTCTTTTCAACGGTCCTCTTTGACAAGGATTCGATGAGATGGGCTGATAGACTAGTCTTTACTTTTCGTAAGGGAGGTGTATCCCGCTCCTGCAGCGTGATCAAGCTGGGGAGGCGTCTAGAGATCTATACTGTTGAGGAGACTTTGAGTCCTCATTTTTATGCTTCTCTTGACATATGTATTACTGTGCCAGCACAACAGTACAACTACATGCAGGTCTGGGGTCACGTTAAGGGGACTTATGTTTCTAGAATGGCCAAGGAGAGCACCTTTCGTTCTCTTATCTATTGGTTGATCCATAGATTGGTTGCTTCTACCATTTGTCACCGCCAGGAGTGTGACAAGGTTCCTTCTAGCGACCTGTTTTGTATGTGGTGCCTCACTCAGACGGAGGTTTTTCTCCATCTTCCTTTTGCTATTTCTCTTTACTTATCTAGTATGGGTCTAGCTTCCACACCTTCGAACAGGATCTGCAGGGTCACTGGGTTACTAGGTTGGCCTTATCTAATGTAACGCCTGCAGATTAGGGCTAGTCAATTTAGGGACAATAAGCGTCAAAAATGAATTTTTGATAGAATATTATTTATAATGAATAATCTTAACCAAGAAATAGTATATGTCACAAGGGTTCCCTACATATAAAGAACGCCGAAATCCGAGTTATAACGAAGAAGTTATGACCCGTCGAAGTTTTATGGCTAAACCGACACGACACCGGGAATCGTAAAAAAAGTGAATTTTTGATAAACTACTTTTTATCCTTAGAGATCTAAATGAAAGTTGTATTATATCTTAAACCGAGAGCGTACATAAAAAGAACGTCAAAATCTGACTTCGTATGAGGAAGTTATGATTTTTCTAAGATTTCGCATAACAATATACAGCCCGGAAATCAAATTTTAGATCGAGCGATTTTTAGCCGAAACAACCTAAATGAGAATTGAAGATCTCATTAATAGGATCTCAACGATAAAAAGACAGTTGAAAACGGAGTCCGTATGTAGAAGTTATGAATTTACACGGTCGTTAAACAGTGCAATCTTCTCATACTGTTAAATTTAAAATCGGTCGAGAACTAGCCAATGGATCAAAAGGAGAGTTGTAGATCTTGTCAATACCTATGGGTGGATATAAAGAACGTCTAAAACGGAGATCGTATGCGAAAGTTACGAAAATTAGAAGTCGGAAGGGTGCTGCTGCGAAAGGGGTGACGTAGCTTAATCTGGACCATTGCTTCCTCCCCAAGCCTTGCCATCAGTTGGTGACATGTGGCACTAGCTCGACAAGTTGGAGGCCAAAACTCGACAAGTTTGACCCAATTCCAACCTATAAATACCGTGCGAGAGTGCCTTCATTTTTCACACACAAATCCCTTCACTTATCTCTCTAAGTTCTCTCTAAGCCTCCCACAACCCTCCCAAAGCCCTAGTAACCTCAAGGTGCTAGAGGAAAGCCCCGGAGCACCCGAAGGCTCCGAGAAAAAGAGCTTTTCAGATCGGAAGTTCTTCCCCGCAGAGCCCGGTTCCTCGCTAAACCCCCTGTAAGTTGAGTTATGCTTACCGTACTTTAAGTATAACTTATGTTTAAGTTCATTATCGTTATTATGAACCTATAAACAAGATTTACCAATGATTCGAAGTCGTTATACTGATTGATCTACTTACGGGGATGATGTCTAGGCTGTGATTTAGTGAGGTGTTTAAAGTTAGATTTCAAAACAGTATACTTCGTATACCAAATGGACCCTACCTCCGATATAATCCTACCCGGTTGTTCCTTACTTGATAGATCATCAAAGTAGACTTTGAGTTAATGATGAATCTAGACTAATAATTAATCGCAATAAAGATTAGACTAAAACTTAGCGATAATAATGTTAGGTTTCGCCGAAGGAAAATAGAATCGTTAGAAGCGAAGAGCTGCCCGAGTTTGGAATCATCACTTTAAAAAGTGAGTGCATAGAACCTTTCATGAACATGATTTTAATACAAGTATTGATTAAAGTATTAAATATATGTTTATGTGTGAAATATTTGATATTGTCTGAAATACGTGTTAAGAACATATCTGATAATATATGATGATTTAGGATACAGAGTAAACCTAAATTCATTAAGAGGAATATTGGGTAGTATCTCCTTATGAGTACAAGTGAGATATACACGGTGGGTAGAACTTTAAGATCTCTCATCGATCCGAGAGTATGGATTATATATAGTTATTTGTCCTTAGTCCGATAGTATGGAGAGGACATAGTTATTTGTCATTAATCCGGGAGCATGGATTAGACATAATCAATTGTCGTGTTTTTCTGGGAAAAAAATACGTTTCCTCGAAAATGCTTTGATAATATGTTTATCGTGTTTTTCTGGGAACAAATTCCACAATATTATTCTTTAAAAATGAATACTCCGATTTTCAAATAAGCATAAATAAAAATTTTAAAATGACCGTGAATTTGGGGATGTCACAGTTGGTATCAGAGCATTAGTTTAAGCGAACTAGGAATAAGGATTTATTTCTAGACTTAAACTTAGAATTCTAAGAGATGATCATGAGGAGTGTGTCTAATATATTTTCGGAAGTACACTTGAATAGACACGAGCACTAGCTCATTTAGGCAAGATGCCTAAATTGCTTTATGTGCTAAATGATTTGTGATGCTTTATGATGCCATTATTTGATCGGACCTATGGTCTGTTGCCGACCGGATCTGGAAACTTTATGTGTTCAGATTTCTAAACGTTTAATTACGATATTAGAACTGATATATAATTTTTCAAAGTAATAAGGAGGAATACAGGTCTAGACCTTCCTCTATCTATATTCTCGTCTCGATACACCGAACGACTACTTTGGTGTACAAAATGTCGTGATAAGGACTCATGGCGGACTGAGCAAATGGAGGAAATGAGAGGGCTTACGATGGTGAATGATACCTATCGGAAGATATCGTAAGAGTGGTATCTTTCCTGTAGAATACGTCTAATAAAATAACATTACGTATAGAGGAGTACGCTACATCCGAATGTACACATTTTATTGGCGGGATTATAAAACGATTGTCGTAATTCCTAAAGTTGTCCCGTCGTCTGGAATTTCCATCCCCAACCGAGTTGAAGCAGAATTGACGATTGAAGATACGCATGGAAGAAGTCCTAGTAGAGTCTAGGGAAAATTATATGATTGTTTGGATACATTTGTATGTGTTAAAATTGTTTTTGTGATAATAACTTAGAGGACTGAGAGACAATACTTGGGACGAGTATGAGTAGGTGTGAAAGGTAGTAGAGGCCTATACTACCGGAGGCACGAGACTCACACTTGGATCAGGGAAAGTCACAAGGTTACCAAGGCGCTAGTAATTGATTCTGTTTTGTTCGTGTCCGTCATTACCATCGTTTCGGTAATGACTAAGAAGATGATTGTTATTCCGACCCTAGTGGTCATATCAAATCGAGTCCAACTAAGATGAGTGTGTTACATGGTTCAGAGAACCATGATCGATGTAACATCCGACTTAAGACAGAAGATTGAAGTGAAAGATAATCGAAGCGGTCAATAGAAGTATCGCGATCATTGTTAAAGTAAGAAGCTTGTAGCTAGAAGCGCTACATGCTAGAATGTGATTATATCACATTAGAACATGAAGGAAGATATATTCCATTATGGAATTTGACTCTAAAAGACTTGAGTCTAAGCGTTGCATCATACGACGAGAGGTCATTAGAACATGGCCCATCGGTCTGTCATGATAATCAAAGTAAAGAACTTCTCTATAGTTAAGTGTGTTTAAGAAGAAACAGGAGTCTCCAATAAGTATTGGTTTTCTAACTCGAACGTTACAATTGAAAATGCAACATAGTACGAAGAGCAGGTACAAGATTGAGCACTGCCTGCAGTCAAGAAGTCCAAGAGTTAGACACTCATTCGAAGGAACATAGAAGTTACAATTATTACCTAGGATGAAGAGATAACGTATGGAGTCATTATACAAGCCCTATTTCGTTGATGATTCTGGTACATAATCATCCTAAGGAAGAGATAATTGTATCGCCTGCAGATTCGGACTAGTCAATTTAGGGACAATAAGCGTCAAAAATGACTTTTTTATGGAAGATTATTTAGAATGAATAATCTTAACCAAGTCATAGTATATGTCACAAGGGTTCTGTACATATAAAGAACGCCGAAATCAGAGTTATAATGAAGAAGTTATGACCCGTCGAAGTTTTACGGCTACACCGATACGACACCAGAAATCGTAAAAAAAGTGAATTTTTGATAAACTACTTTTTATCCTTAGAGATCTAAATGAAATTTGTAGTATACGTTAAACCGAGAGCATGCACAAAAAGAACGTCAAAATCTGACTTCGTATGAGGAAGTTATGATTTTTCTAAGATTTCGCATAACACTATATAGCCCGTGAATCGAATTTTAGATCGAGCGATTTTTAGCCAAAACAACCTAAATGAGAATTGAATATCTCATTAATATGAGCTCAACGATAAAAAGATAGTCGAAAACAGAGTCCGTATGTAGAAGTTATGAATATTACACGGTCGTTAAACAATGTAATCTTCTCATACTGTTAAATTTAAAATCGGTCGAGAATTAGCCAATGGAGTCAAAATGAGAGTTGTAGATCTTGTCAATACCTACGCGTGGATATATATAACGTTGAAAACGAAGCTTGTATGCGAAAGTTATAGAACTTAGAAGTCGGAAGGGTGCTACTGCGAAAAGGATGACGTGGCTTAATCTGGACCATTGCTTCCTCCCCAAGCCTTGCCATCAGATGGTGACATGTGGCACCAACTCGACGAGTTTAACCCAATTCCAGCCTATAAATACCATGCGAGAGTGCCTTCATTTTTCACACCAAAACCCCTTCACTTCTCTCTAAGATTCCCAAAACCCTCCCAAAGTCCTAGTAACCTCAAGGTGCTAGAGGAAAGCCCCGGAGCGCCCGAAGGATTCAAGAAAAAGAGATTTTCAGCTCGGAAGTTCTGCCCCGTAGAGCTTCGTTCCTCGCTAAACCCCATGTAAGTTGAGTTATGCTTACCGTACTTTAAGTATAACTTTTGTTTAACTTCATTATCGTTATTGTGAACCTATAAAAGATTTATCAATGATTCCAAGTCGTTATACTAATTGATCTACTTACAAGGATGATGTCTAGGCTGTGATTCAGTATGGTGTTTAAAGTGATATTTCCAAACAGTATACTTCGTATAGAAAATGGACCCTACCTCCGATATGATCCTACCTGGTTGTTCCTTACTTGATAGATCATGAAAGTAGACTTTGAGTTAATGATGAATCTAAACTAATAATTAGTCACAATAAATATTAGACTAAAACTTAGCAATAATAATGCTAGGTTTCGCCGAAGGAAAATAGAATCATTAGAAGCGAAGCGCTGCCCGAGTTTGGAATCATCACTTTAACAAGTGAGTGCATAGTCCCTTTCATGAACATGATTTTAATACAAGTATTGATTAAAGTATTAAATATATGTTTATGTGTGAAATATTTGATATTGTCTGAAATACGTGTTAAGAGCATATCTGATAATATATAATGATTTAGGATACAGAGTAAACCTAAATTAATTAAGAGGAATATTGGGTAGTATCTCCTTATGAGTACGAGTGAGATATACATGAAGGGTAGAACTTTAAGATCTGTAATCGATCCGGGAGTATGGATTAGACATAGTCATTTGTCCTTAGTCCAAGAGTATGGAGAGGACATAGTTATTTATCATTAATCCAGGAGCATGGATTAGACATAGTCAATTGTCCCTAGTCCGAGAGTATGGAACGAGCATAGTTATTGATCTGGGAGCATGGATTAGACATACTCGATCCGAGAGTATGGATTTGGTAAAGAGGTTAATTTTAGATTCAAGAGTATAGATTGTGTTGCCGTGAGGATCGACAGGATGGGGTAAAATTTCTTATATGAGGTGAAATTGTATATATTGTGAGTTCTAATATATATATACATATATATATATATATATATATATATATATATATATATATATATATATATATATATATATATATATATATATATATCACTGTTGTAAAAACCCCGACTAGGTCCCGATTAATCTCCGATTAATCCCTAGGCGCTACTCGACCAATTAGTGGGCGCCTAGCGATTAATCCCTACATACATAATGAGTGAAACAGTATAAAACAATGAAAATTTAACATTTTGAAGAAGTTTTATCTCAATGGCAACTATTTAAGGCATGATTAGTGTTGTATTAATCATATTAACGTATTTTGTTATGATATTAGTGGTATTTATGAACTTTGATACGATATTAGTCATATTTAATTTTTTAAAATTCAGCAAATTAGCAATTAATGGTCCCCGATTAATCCCCCGATTAATCTCCGCCTAGCCGATTAATCGCTTAAGCCCAGTCCACCGACTAGCTAACGTCAAACGTTTTTTACAACCTTATATATATATATATATATATATATATATATATATATATATATATATATATATATATATATGTGTGTGTGTGTGTGTGATATAACATTGTGGGATTGAAATCCTTATGTACTCACCAGGTTTCCCAACCTGACCCACTTGGTTTATTTGTATCACAAGTGTCGATACAAAGCTACATTACACTGAGAGATTAAAGGAGATGTAGATCACTAGTGTAAATGAATGTAAGGTCTGTTTATGTTTATGTTTCTGTATTGACGATGACATCCCAAAGTTTTAATATAAACAAAATACATTTCCTCGGAAATGCTTTGATAATATGTTTATCATGTTTTTCTGGGAACAAATTCCGTAATTTTATTCTTTAAAAATGAATACTTTGATTTTCAAATAAGCATAAATAAAATTTTTAAAATGACCGTAAATTTGGGGATGTCACATCTAATGAGATTGACACTAATCGAATGGTTCCTATGCCTATCTGGGAGATGGGTACTACCACTCTTGGGAAGATGTGGGTGATGGTTAGGGGAATATGGCAGCAATAGAGGATTTCAGATGACGGTATTGTGGGGCCGCTTCGACACGTGGATCCGGAGGGCATCCCTTAGCCTGCTTTTGTGAGGCATCATATACCTAGACATTAGGATCCTGATCTACCGGAGCCAACTTTATATGACGTGATGTAGTGTCTAGTTGCTGCACATGAGGAACGTCATTGGATTATGGTTTCGATCGCTAGGGTGATGCGGCATTTGTGGGTGGACCATCAACCTTTTACTAGGGCAGGTCCTGTTGTTCCACCCCATTCTCAGCCATAGGGCGCTGCTCACGATGGTGTTGTCACTTCAGGCACACATCCAGAAGATACTGATGATGATAGCGACATGGGCACGAAGGACGGAGGTTGATTATGAGAGCAACGATGAGTAGGTTGTGGTTTTTAGGTTTGATACTTTTTATTTTGATATTTATGATGTATTTTGATACACTTTTATGTGTGCTTTCGGATTTTGTTTGTATATATGAATTCTGTTATGTTGTTTATCTATCCCTAAATCAGTCGATGTATTGGTTCAGTCAAGACTAAACATAGTTGATCAGGCTACGTTTAGGAGTGACTCAACCTTTACATACCGAACCATCCTTGATATTTGTCTTATGTATTACATTTGAGATTTGTTTATGTTATTCGAGATTGGCGGTTATTATTATTTTGTACTTCTAGACTAAGTAAGGATCGACCAGGTAGGAAAAGAGAGTGGATAGGACCATTTTGGCGTATAGCTGTTCTTAAATTCAACAACCCAAGACGATGGTTCCAACCTAGACACCTTTCCATTACGTAGTTTATCGGTAGGGTAATTAATTGTTATAATTTTATTTATATATTTAAGGACAAACCTAATCAAAGTATATGCCCTAAGCTATAGTCCTAATTCCTAAAGAAATACTAATTCGCTATAGCAACTAGCTCTGATACCATTTATCACACCTTACACGGCCGCTGGCGGAAATTCTGAGTAGTGACAGTACAAAGATTTCCCAAATCACATAGCGTCAACCATACTATCTATTTAACCGAAAGCCTATATATCTTCAAGATGATAACCTTTTCTTGACTTGATCCTCACTCCATCCTAGGAACACATACGGTTTTTGAAAATGTCAACTTGATGTTGGAGAGTTCACAGGTTTTGAGATAACGATATAATAAACTCTTTTGAAAACTTCTTAGAAATATTTAATTTCGTAACTTCCTATGTTCTATTATATCACCTCCTAGGTTATTATCTTTTTAGGATCTTCTGCTAATCCTATCTTATTATCTTTTTAGGATATTTTGTTAATCCTAATTTAGTATCTTTGCAGGATATCTAACGACCCTATCTTTTTATCTTTTAGGATATCTAACCATCCTATCTTATTATCTTTTAGGATATTTAATGACCCTATCTTATTTTCCTTTAGGATATCTAACCATCCTATCTTATTATCTTTTAGGATATTTTATTAATCCTAACATATTTTATCTACCATTCTAAGGGGTCCCTAATGGTAGTCAGATCTCTAAGGTGTTAGTAATGTATTACCATGAGCCCCCATAATCAACATTGTTTGACTAATAATTTCCCCACCACGACGCTTCACCGGACATCGAAATAGTGATTAATAAGAAAGTTATATTGTTGGGATTAAAACTAGCAATCGTAGGGGTGTCAATACCCTTATAGATCTATACATATCTTTATAGCTCTCGCAAGATTAACAATTATAGGTACCAGGGAAACTGAATTTAATCAAGGCTATTGGATGAAACATCTCACTAACGTATAAACCTTAGGTATTTTATCTTTTATCTTTTATCTTTTATCTTTCCTATAATTATCCTAATATAAACACTTTTAGTTTTATATTGGATACCTATATCTTTTGATCTCATAATTATTTTGTGTGTGTGTGTGTATATATATATATATATATATATATATATATATATATATATATATATATATATATATATATATATTGTTGGATTTGGTGTCTAAGCCCATAACGATAACTGGGATGTACTTGACCCGATTGTAGCATGGTCCTTTTGGGATGTGCAATTTGATAGGATGGACTTTTGAGAATAAGGTTATTTATGATTTATTAATGTATTAATTTTGTGGTCAAAAGAGACTAATTAAATATACGAGGACTGATTTGGTAAATCAATTATTCCTATAGTGTGGGCTAATGATCCATGGTTATTTGGGTGGGCTAAATCAACATGGATAGTCCATGGAGGTTAACCCATTGAGCCTAAGTAATATGAAAGGGAATTAACGTTTACAAGGTGTAACCCTAGCACTTGCCACACTATAAATAAACTTCCCTAGAGCCAAAATCGGTTGCCACAACATTCTTGGAGAGTGTGTATTGATTTTTGCTAAGTAACTTATTCTATCAGGCCTCCTCTTACATATTGGTGTTTGTGAACCATTAGAGGCATCACACTTGAGGTGCTCAAGCTTTAAAAGGTCAAGAACTACAAGTACTTCTAAGAGGTAAGTTATCTAACTAGCTGTGTTGCTCAATTGTCAATTTGTATGCTAGTTAGGATATATGCTTTGGAAAATTGAAAATATGCATGTATAATTAGAGAAAACATAGATCCAAAGCATTTAGGGTTGCATGTGCACCATAAGAGTGTTATAGTGATCAAAACCCAACAGTGGTATCAGAGAGTAGGATTGTTTTCTGTTATACTTGATGCTTATTTGTTTCCAAAGTTGAAAAAAATCGATTTTTTGGTTCCTGAATGATGAATTCGCCGAGTACACTGGCTGACTCGACGAGTCCACTCAGTAAATGACCAACTCGATGAGTCATGTTCATGCACTCGCCGAGTTGATGGCTCTGGGTGCAGAATTTCAAGTTTTCTTGTCCTAGATTGGATTGGAATCGCTACTACAAACTGTTTTAAATCATTAATTTTTTTTATGATATGGTAGTGATTATGCACATTCAATCACAAGATAATTGTCAAAGTTTTAAGATAATTGTTGATTTATATGATAAACAAAGTTGCTTGCAAATTGTTGACGTGATATTATCTTGTTTATGAGTTTAGCTAGATCAATCTTGAACTTTATGATAATTTTAGTTGTTGAAATTGATCTAAATGAATTTTAATGACCTCCATAACTTGTCCTCAAGTTATGGAAAATGAAAAGTCTCATCCGTTAAATTTACATTAAACTCATAAGTTATAAATTCCAAGAGTCATAAAAAAAATAGTTGTCAAAATTCTTATGATAGTTGTTAGTTTATATGTTAAGCTAATTACTTGTATCATTTGATTTGAAACTATTTTGCCTTATGAGTTAATTTAGATCATGATTAAAATTATATGATAATTTTCCTTGTATGAATTAATTTAAATGTTCTTTAATGAGTTCCATAACTTGTCCTCAAGTTATCGAACATGAAAAGTCTTATCATAAATGTTTTAATGAACTCCATAACTTGTCCCCAAGCTATGGAAAATGAAGACTCTTTTCATAAAACCAACATTAACTCATAAGTTATAGAAATGAAGAGTTTTGACAAGTTTCAAAACATGCCCTCAAGTTTTGAAATTTGTAAAGTCTCACTAATGAAACTTGTTGGGCCTATTGTGTTGCGTCTTGGGCTCGGTTGTTAGTCCAGTTTTGTCACCGGTTTGGGCCTGTCCAGCCGTGTGTTTGTTATAGGGTTTAGTATATAAGTTGCATGCATGCAATCTTATCATTAACGCTTTCCATTATTATTCTATCAAGTGTTCTGTAAACCCTAGCGCACCTCTACAGTGGAAGTTCGTAATCGAGCTCTGCTGAGGTGTGACTGCATTTTAATCATTCGACATACGGATTGATTCATTGTGTGTTCCAGTATTAATTGTTCTTGCTTATTTACCTGTTAAAGATCTATCGATCAAAGAGTTTTTAACTCATCAATTGGTATCAGAGCAGGAGACTGTGTAATCTATACGCATCTCTTCTGTCGAAGAAGGTTTCAGGGTTTTCCACTAATATTGATCTCTGTTAGAAGCCATCATCTTGTTATTGACGTTGTTCTTGGATTTCGATTTTACCCTGACTTTGTTTACAAGTCTGATCTTGAACAGGTTTTTCGCAATATCATCATGTCTCTCGACGATTCCAACGCAAACCCTATCAATATCTCCAACAACATTGGATCCACAACTAGGATTCCCATTCTATGTACTCAAAATTACGAAGTATGGACGCATCACTTTGAAGACTATGTGATTGGTTCTGAAGACAATGGGTATTTAATCTGGGAAGCAATCACTGTAGGTCCGTTCGCTCACATTGGCACAAACCGAATCATAAAGACTCAAAAGGAGTACAACCAACTTATGGTTGATGTTAAAGATGTTCCTCAAGATGAAAAGGAGAAGTTTGTATGCAATATTAAAGTGCTTAGGATGATCAGATTTGCCCTACAGTCTGACACCTTTCGGTTGGTTAGTTCATGCTCGATGGCGAAAGAGGTTTGGGACAGGTTGAAAGAGCTGTATTCTACCGATGAGGATCTTGAGCATTTGATCCAGACTCTATTGCTTTCATATTTTGGAGACTTCAAGAAGAAACCTGAAGAGAAGCTTATCCAAGCCTTTGATCGCTTTAATCATCTTCTTAGCAAAATGATAAAGCATGGCATAGAGAGGAAAGTTATTGAGCAGAAGGTCACATTCATGAATGGCCTAAGATCCGAATGGATGGTTGTGGTGTCTACTGTAAAGTCCCATGAACAATTCAAGGCTTACTCTTTGGCGAAGCTAGTGGGGATACTAAAGTCACATGAAGGTGCAGTGACTAAAGAAACGAATGTGGTTTCTAGCATGGGTTCTTTAGTCCTAATATCCAAAGGAAAGAATGCTGTTGAAGAAGAAGAAGATTTAGATCTCTCTGAATTTGATCTGACCAATGAAGAATATGCTTTGATGGTTTCAAAACCAAAGAAGTTCATTCGCAGAAAGTTTCCCACCAATAAGAACCGAAACTGGCAAGGAAACTATAGTTCAGAAAAGGCAAAGGAGGAACCGAAGATCACTCCACAACAAGAAGAACCGAAGAAGGAGAGCAAGATGACAAGTGACTCAGGATTTTATTGTCACTTTTGTGGATAGCAAAAACCACTTTGCCAAGGATTGTATGTTGAGGAAGACGACAGAGAAGAATGAGAGTGAAGACGATGAAGCATACCACTTGCGAAAGCTAGAAGAGATTAAGAAGAAGAAAGCTGCTGCAAATAACACTATGAATCTTCTTATTGTGCAGGAAAATGTTGCAGATGATGAATTTGGTGGTATTGAAGTCTGGTCTACTGACTCAGAGGATGAAGAGGTGAGAAAGCCTACACATGGCAGAGCTTTCGTGGCGAAGGAAGATGAGTATGCTGCTGAAGGAAAGTGTTTAATGGTGACAGCTGGAGTGTCACAGATGTGGGGTTACACTACTGATGGGGGTGAAGATGAAGCGAAGGAACGAGAAGATAGGTGCTTCGCTGCCAAGCCTGTTGGTGAGCAGATCAATGAGTGCGACCAGTTGATCAAGAAGGTACAATCTATTCTCGAATCATTAAAAATCCCTGTCACAAACTATGAAAAAGAATTGAACGACTTAAAATCTAAATTTTCTAGTTTAAGTGGAAGTTTAACCCAAAATCGCCTCACAAATTCTAACCTAACTGATCAACTCAGCAGGGTGTCTTTGAAGAGTGAGGAGAGGCGAATGTGGATTGAGCAAAAGGAGAAAGAGTTAATTAGAATTAAGGATGAGACAATTTATTTGCAAAGAGATAATTTGAAGCTTTTAAAACAGAGAAATGTTTTTTGTTTAATTGCTAAATGTCTATATACCAATATCACTCAGTTGCATCTGGATTGTGAAATAGGCACGAAAATTCACAGTATGATTCTTCCTTTCCTTGAATTAAAGGAGGACGTAATTGATGCTGATGTTTATGATTGTGAAGTTGTAGTCTCAAGTTTCTCCTGGCTATAAAATTGGTCTTGACAAAATTGAATCTTTTATCCAGTCCAAAGACCACAAGGACATGCTTAAGAATTTATTGGACGAAAATGATAAATTGAAAATTAAAACCGAAACTATGCAGAAATTTGATTCGTTGAATGCCAAGTTGAGTTCAGAAACAAAAATTAATTTTGAAAATACTTCTGAATTTGATGAGGATGATGATATGAGTGAAATATCTATAAAAGATGAGGTGGACTGTTCTGAAAATGTTAAGAGCGAACCCGAACCTACCAAAAATCTCATTTATGAAAACTCGGTTGAATTCGCTCGTTTGTCCCAAAATAAGTCCAAAGTTATGAAAGAAAAGGGTGTGGTATATCAGAAGATCCAAACCACGCCAAATCAAGTTTATGCAGTTACCGACGTTACACAGAAGCAAACAGCCGAACTTACAGAATTAGTGAACGAAGATAATGCTGAAGGATGTGATGAATTTTTCTGGTCGTCACCAATAGACAATGCTGATGAAACGGTCAGTCTATCTGAGAAAACATCATGGAGGGTTAAAGGCAAATATGTGGCAGAACCACTCAACAAGCCTACACATTTTAATAAGCCATCAACCAGTGGTACCAAAAAGATTCCAAGTGAATCAGTTAAGGTAACAAGTGAAACCTCCTCGTTAAAGAGCGAAACTCATGATAAAAGATCGAAACCAAAGGCCAACATCCATAAAACTCCCAAACAGGTGTCTGAAAAGAAACATCAACGTAACAGGAGATATAAGAAGAATCTCACTGAACGGAAACAGTTTTGACAGTCCCAAAACCAAAATTACATTCGATCAGACAAGAGTTCAAATGCTAAGGATAAAGGTGTGTCAAGGAATCAAGCCACTTCTTGTACTCAATGCTATTCATGTAGCCAAGCGAACCGAAAGGGAAGTTTCGGTCCCCAAAATAGAAGCGATAGAAACCGAAAGAGTGGTTTCGGCTCTCAACTCAACAACCGAAGGGCTAGTTTCGGTTCATCATCCACAAGTGAAAGGACCCGAAAGCAAGGTTTCGCTTCTAAAACACATTCCTCTCACTCAAAGCACAATCCTAAAGAAGATGTGAAGGGAAAAGGGAAGATCGTCTCAGGAGACGAAAAAGAAAATGAATACTAACCTAAGGAAACAAAACCAAAAGTTAGAAAACAATAACGATCCAATTCCTAAACCTAAGGTTGAAACGTCAAAAGATAATAAAATCAAAGGTTTTACAATCAAAAGAAAAGATGAAACAACCCTCATAAAAAGAACTTACTTGGTTGATTCTTCTATTGTTATACCCTGTTCTGTAAAAGGCTCACATGGACCCAAGAAACTTTGGGTTCCTAAATCTGCTTGATTTTTGTAGGTTATGCGTGACAAGCAGTTCGACGACGAATGGTACATTGATAGTGGCTGCTCACGTCACATGATAGGGAGAAAGGAAGAGCTTCCGGAGTTTCGAGCTATTACGGATGGTGGATGTGTCAAATATGGCAACAACTCATTTGGCACAATAAAAGGCTATGTAATGATCACAAATGGAGAATTCTCAATCAGAAAAGTAGCATACGTAGAGGGCTTACAACACAATCTCATCAGTGTTTCACAACTGGTAGTGGGAACTGGACTGAAAGTTTCGTTCGATGATGAAGGGTCTAAAATAGTAGAGAAAAAGACCAAATCAGTTCTATTAAAATCCAATAGAAAAGGTGAAATTTACACACTAAAACTCAATCCCATTCGAGGGAAACCAACTGTGTGTCTGCTAACGAAAGCACACTCAGACGAAAGTTGGTTATGGCACCGAAGGCTCTCACACCTTAACTTCAAAGACATCAACAAGCTAGTTCTTGTTGATCATGTGCGAGGACTTCCAATACTCAAGTTTGATAAAGAAAATCTATGTGCTGCATGTGAAATGGGAAAGCAAAGCAGGAAAAGTCATCCAACACGTGTCAACACGAAGATTATCGAACCACTTGAGCTTCTGCATATAGATTTATGTAGACCTTCAGCTATTGAAAGCATTGGTGGTAACAAATATATACTAGTAATAGTAGATGATTTTTCTCGTTTCACCTGGGTATTTTTTTCTTAAACAGAAATCAGAGGCTACACCAAAGCTCAAGGTTTTTATCAAGCAAATAGAGCTTCAACTGCGAAAGCTGGTACAAAATATTCGAAGTGACAATGGGCTGGAGTTCAAAAACAATGAATTTGAAGACTTTCTTACCGAAAAGGGAGTATCTCACAACTTTTCTGCTCCCTACACTCCACAACAAAATGGTGTCGTTGAAAGGCGAAACCGCTCGTTGTGTGAAGCAGCCAGAACCATGCTCAGTTTCGCCTCATTACCTTTATATTTCTGGGCTGATGCTATTGCTGCTGCTTGTTACACAGAAAACAGATCTCTTCTCAACAAGCGTTTTTCTATTACTCCATATGAGATCTTGAACAATCGTAAGCCAAATGTCAAGTTCTTCCATGTGTTCAGTTCCAGATGCTTTATTTTTAATTCAAAGGAGCACCGAAACAAGTTTGATGTCAAAGCTGACGAAGGGATTTTTCTTGGCTACTCCTTAAACTCCAAGGCATATAGGGTTCTGAACAAACCTTCCAAGAAAATCGAAGAAACCTATTATGTCACCTTCGATGACAACTACGGCAAAAAGCTTCAAACAACCGAAGGTTTAATGGAGGAAATCTTTCCAACGTCTGGTCTAGTTACTGTTTCCATTTCGAATTTATTTGAGCAATATATGTCATTGTTCGATGAACCAGAGAAAGCAATTCACTCTGAAGCAAAGGCTGCTGACAATAAGATTGATTCCTTGAAGCAAATCATTAATGATGCAGCGAAACATATGGAAGAAGAACAACCAGGAACTACCGAACAGCCTAGTCCAAGCGAACCTCCAAAAGAAAGTTCTACATTTCAGGGGGAAGGTTCATCTTCATCAGATAACCCTGAATTATCATTCCAGGGGGAGAACCCATCAACTACCATATCAACCGAACGTCCAGTTGAGGGGGAGAATTCAATGCCTAAAGGCGAAACTGTCTCATCATTTGAGGGGGAGAATGCAAATACAAATGATGATGATTCTCAATCCGAATTCGAAGAAGAAGTAAATGCTGAGTTGGATCCCTCTTATGATCCAAATTACCCTCCTCTCACCAAATGGACAAAAGATCATCCAAAAACCCAAATCATTGGTGATTCATCCGAAAAAGTTCTTACTCGTTCTCAACTGAAAGCGAAGCAAACTGCATTATTCTCTCAAGTGGAATTTTGCATGTTTAATTCGTTTGTCTCTAAAATTGAACCGAAGACTGTCTTTAGTGCACTCGATCACTCTGATTGGGTACATGCAATGCAAGACGAACTCAACGAGTTTGAGCGAAACAAGGTATGGAGACTGATTCCTACACCAATGGATGCATCTATAGTTGGACTGAAATGGGTATTCCAAAACAAAATAGACAAAGAAGGGAATGTCATTCGTAACAAAGAGAGGCTGGTTGTGAAGGGATATTGTCAAGAAGAAGGGATGGAGTACGAAGAGACCTTCGCTCCAGTAGCCAGGTTAGAATCAGTAAGAATCTTTCTGGCCTATGCTGCTCACAAGAACTTTGAAGTATATCAAATGGACGTCAAGTGTGCATTTCTAAATGGAGAATTAGAAGAAACGGTGTATGTAGAGAAACCACCAAGTTTTGTGAATGAGAAGTATCCGGATCACTGCTACATTCTGGACAAGGCGGTTTATGGTCTAAAGTAAACACCAAGAGCATGGTATGAAACATTAACTCGATTTCTAAAAATGTCAAAGTTTAAACAAGGTTCGGTTGACCCAACCTTCTTTTGTAAGAAAGAGGGTGACCACCTTATGATTGTTCAGATTTATGTCGATGATATCATCTTTGGTTCCACGAATCCTGGCTTAACAGTAGAATTCAGGAAGTTGATGGAGACTAAGTTTGAAATGAGCTCAATGGGTCCAATTAACCTTTTCCTTGGCTTAAATATTAGACAGGGACCCGAAGGCATTTTTATTAATCAAGAGGCTTACACGAAGACCTTGCTTGCCAAGTTTGGAATGATCGGAGACACAAAAGTGAGGGTTCCTATGGCGTTTGGCACGAAGTTAACGCCTTCTCTGGACAAACCGACTGCTGACATGACCCTCCATCGTCAAATGATAGGGTCCTTGATGTATCTAACAGCTAGTCGACCGAACATAATGTTTTCTGTTTGTTATTGTGCCATGTTTCAAGCTAATCCACGCGAACCTCACCTATTGGCTGTGAATAATATCTTTCGATATTTGAAACGAACCTCCTCTCTCGGTCTATGGTACCCAGCAAAATCAGGGATCTTTGTTCATGCCTTCTCTGATGCTGATCTAGGAGGATGTGGACTGGACCGAAAGAGTACTACTGGAGGATGTCAGTTCCTTGATGGAAAACTTGTCAGCTGGCAACCAAAGAAACAAACCTACGTGTCTCTTTCTACAGCCGAAGCAGAGTATATAGCTGCAGCATCATGTATATCACAGGTCATTTGGATACAAAGTCAACTTCGAGACTATGGCCTGAACATGAAGAAAATTCCATTATATTGTGACTCTGAAAGTGCAATAAGGATATGTCACAACCCAGTGCAACACTCCAAAACGAAACACATAGCACTGAGGTATCATTTTCTTAAGGATCACGTGGAAGACGGTAATGTCGAAATACATTTTGTAAGAACCACTGATCAATTAGCTGACATCTTTACAAAAGCCTTGGCTGAAGCAAGGTTTAATAAAATCTACAAGGCTTAGGAATGATGGAAGCTGAATCTCTACCGAAATCGCTTTCGCCTCATTAAAAGTTAGAAGCAAAATAGAGCGAACGCTCGGTCTATTTCGGGTCCTGATTTTTTTAGGAACCGAAATGAACCGAACGCTCGGTCCATTTCGCCTCATATACAATGGTGACATTTCGGTTGTATCTTTTGTACACTTTATTGCATCTTAATTTAGTTTATGTTTTTCTCTTACTTTTCATAAAATTCAAAAATATTTTATTTTCTGTTTTTATTTTATTTTATTTTATTTTTTCAGAAAATTCCAAAACTTCAAAAATATTTTCTTTTTGCGTTTCGTTTTTTTTTGTTTCTTTTCCCTCTTAGGTTTGAAGATCATAGAAGCTACATTAATTGGAGCTAGGGCAGGTATGATTTTTCTATCTTTGTACTAGTTAAGTGTCCCTAGAAGCATGCTGTTGTATGTAGACCGAAGCCTCCAAGACTGTAAGTGAAGCCCTAATGATTCGATCAACACTAATCGTTTCTTCCCAATTAGGCTGCTAAATTCACTCAAGTCATGAGCTACCTTACTCTTCTCATTTTGAGTTAAGAGTTTTCTGCTTTATCATTCTCAAATAGCAAAGGTACTTACGACTCCTTAACCACCTTATCTTATTTCTCTATGTCGTTTCGTTCCACAATTGTAACCCTCGAGACTCTCAGCAATTACCACTAAGGTTTATGGTTATACAAAATCTGTGTTGATGATCTTAGATACGTTTACCACGTGCTAAGTGAAACCCAAAATCCAACATCTTAAAGGAATTGACGGCGATCGTATACACATTCAACCTATTACTTGTTACCTCAAGAAATCTCCTTTTATTTTTGCGTGGTCTTTATGAACCTGTCTAAAACCAAGACGTTTCGTCCCATAAGATCCAGTTTTATTTTGTTTTTGAGATTTCATCTTATCACCCAATCACTAAAATAGATCCAAACCTACTTGTTTAACAGGCTACACCGGTCTCACAAGTACTTCTTCCACCTTCGGTCTTATGTCAAGTACCAATGTATGGATTGAAGCGAAAGCCACCCTAATAGCTTTATATAAAAAGATGCCTTTCAATGTCTCTTTATAGGCATTTGATTGTAATTCAACGGGAAACCACACAAGCACTTTGAAGTCTCTATTGACTTTGAAGGAAGAGATTCGTGCCCGGGATCTACTGTTTTATGTCTTCCTAGACATCACATATGTCTCACAAATTATTTGCTTTATTTCTTTATCTTTGACACTATCTTGCACGAAAATCTTTGATTTTCCAAAAGTCTGGTTCGGTTTCTAATAAGCTTATTTCAGAAATATTACTTCGGTTCATTATGTTGGAATGGAATCTTTTACATGCAAAAAGGTGAGTCAGCATGAATTTGAAGGGTCTGGAATTTGGAACGATAAGGTTGAGATAAACATGGAAAGGCGCGTGAATTTGAAACGATAGCTGATGTCACGCTTGTCATCGCCTTTTTCGCTGTAACAGTTGTCCAATCACGATTTTCTAGGCGTCGATTGAGATTTTTTCGCCTGTGATTTGATTGCGATTTTTTCTAGACGTCATTTGGCTGAGAAGTTGAGACCTGCTCTTGACATTCTCAGTCGAATTGAGGGTGTTCCAAAGTCCGTTGTCCCTCCACAACAAGGAGGAGAAGAAACGAAGTCTTCATCTCAACCACCGAAACCTCAACAACCGAAACCACAACAACCGAAGGTGGTTACTGAACTGAAGGGGAAAGAAGCTTCGGGTTCTGGTATGCAAGATAAGGGAAAAGGCATTGTTGATGATGATGATGATGAGGACGATGATGATGTTATAGAGGAAACGACTCCTAAACCAAATTTTCACAAAGTCAAGCCCACCGTTCAGGCGATTAAAGAAAAAGTTACTGAAGCGATTAACAAGGAGAATGAAAAGAGAGAAGCGAATCTGCTTAATCAGAGGAAATTAAAGTTTCCTATGTGGTCGTTGGAAAGGCTTCGAAAGGAGATAATTGAAGCTCCAAGCTCGCATTGGCTAGAGCATGTTCTTTTGTTTGATGTTGAGAATTCTAAAGACTCTCAATTCGATATGCCAATCACTCGTAAGGCTTTCATCTTTCACTGCTTTGAGTCTACAGTGGCGATTCCTTCTCCTGACCCAAAAGTTGATCAAGACTTACTCGAGTACTATCATGAGTTCTCTCAACCTCAGTACCTGACCTGGAGTAGCAAGAAGATCACAACAGTTAAAGTACTGAAACCTACTGCATCAGGGAAGTTCATTAATATCAAGCTCAAGGTGACCCGAGGATCAGACGGTTCGGTTCATACGATCTCGCTTGCTGATTTGCCGAATCTGAATCCACATGATTGGATTCTCCTGAACAACATCTTACTCTCCAATCCGAAGGAGTATGAGCCAATTATAGGTCACATCAAGCGTATGCTAGTGTGTTACATTCATGAAGTAGCAAAGATGGATCAGGAGATTGCCAATGCTATACGAAAGAAGCCCTTAATCAAGCTAATCGGGAAGGCAGGTGACACTAAGCTGATGGTGAAGGGTAAAATAGACCCACAGTTTCACACTGTTATGTTTCTTAGAGGCGAAGGTCAAAGGTGCCTATTTGCTCTTGCTGACAAACACCTATTCTCCAATCCCTGCTTGGAGCACCTTCTTGAGCTTATCCATGGGTGTGATCAAAACATTGAGGCAGACAAGAAAATGTTCTCAGATATGCTTCGGTGGTATATGGCTTTCAGACAGACTCTAGTTGCCATCATTCCAAAGTTGTTCAAGGTTGTGAAGCGAACTCCTCAACCTTCACCGAAGTGAAGTCTCGCCCCAATTGACGCAAAGGGGAGATTGTTGGGCCTATTGTATTGCGTCTTGGGCTCGGTTGTTAGTCCAGTTTTGTCACCGGTTTGGGTCTGTCCAGCCGTGTGTTTGTTTTAGGGTTTAGTATATAAGTTGCATGCATGCAATCTTATCATTAACGCTTTCCATTATTATTCTATCAAGTGTTCTGTAAACCCTAGCGCACCTCTACAGTGGAAGCTCTTAATCGAGCTCTGTTGAGGTGTGACTGCATTTTAATCATTCGACATACGGATTGATTCATTGTGTGTTCCAGTATTAATTGTTCTTGCTTATTTACCTGTTAAAGATCTATCGATCAAAGGGTTTTTAACTCATCAAAACTTTAATCCCAAACCCTAGAGTTTTAAAAGTTAAAATTCAACCCTTATACTTTATAATATTATAAGTTTCATAATATATATATATATATATATATATATATATATATATATATATATATATATATATATATATATATATATATATATATATGTGTGTGTGTGTGTGTGTGTGTGTGTAAGGCAATTCAGTCTTACCGTTAGTAGGCCTCATTAATGAAGCTGGTCTATAAGGGGGGTATAAGGTTATTGCCTATAAAATGACAGTTTAATGGGTGTCCACTCTCATCCTCCGCTTCCTTGATTGGTGGAGGGTCGTTAGCCGAACGGGTAGGATAAGACATTAATTCTGCCTCACTAAAGTATAATGATAAATATAAAGTAACTAAAATTTTATTAAATTCTCAATCTTAGTTACTTTAGGAAAATGTGAAAATGGTGCTAATCCATGAAATTACACTTTGCACCTTGTTAAGTCGTTAGTGGAGCGTGTGTGGTTAACCGGCGCACTAATTTGGGACTAACAGTGCGTGGCAAAGGCTAGCTTGATGTTAATCATAGATCAATGGAGCGTGTGTGGTTAACCGGCACATTGATTAGGTGATTTGTAACATTGGGTGTACCAAGCTAATTTGCATGGTTATTCACACCTTGTTTGGCTCAGCTTCAGGTAAGTCCACTATCTAACTCTATTAAGTTCCTATTTTGAGATTCTTAATACATGATGTGATAAGATTACATTTTGATGTTTTGTAGGATCGAAGAAAAAGAAAGGAAACTTAAAGAAAAAAGCATGATGAGTCTGATCGCGAAGAGATGGATTTCAATCGCATGGTTCGATGATCAGATTTTTGAGTTGCTGCTTAAGAGTTATGATAGATTGCTTAGAAATTTGTAATAACATAGTTTTCATTTGTAATTGCATTGTAAGGAAATGTTTTTTTCCGCAATTATATAAATAAAGAAATTTTTTTTATCTTATTTTATATTTCCTTGCAATGGCATATGTGAAAATTGATATTTGTATTTTTTTTAGGAATATGGATTTGATTCTTTCGTTTGTGGTAGTGTCTAAGTTTACCAAGTAAAGAAAGATTCTCATCACCTAAGGTTGAATTGTCTGCTAAAGAAACTTGGAATCATGCATGTTGTCATGTGTGATGAATGAGAACTTTCATCTTTGGGAAATTAAGACTAATTCCTTGTTCACCTGTAAATGTGAGTTAAGTGAAGGACTAGGGGATCGGGTACACTTGGTTGTGCGCTGGTCAAGTCCACCACAAAGAACGATAAAGACTATTCGTTATGGTTTACTAAAGTTAGTAAATATGGTTATGCTTACAAGATTAAGTATAATTCTGAGTCATTGAAAAGTCTCAATGTATAACATAACGAATAAGAAGAATCAAAGTCGGCAGAAAGATAAAAGTTTCTCAAATCTAAAAAGAAGGGAGAGTACTTGAGTATCGTGTTTTATGATCATCTTAATGATTATGAAAACCATATCACAATTTGATCCTCTAAGGACGCCTTAGTGCATTTGTTTGGCTAAGAAGAGGAATAAGGAATTGTTGAAATGGTTAAATCAATTAAGATGAATCATACTTCGTTCCAAAATCAAATCTTAGAGTCATACTCAAAGATTGTATATTGAGTGATATATCAGCAAAAGTAGAGTAAAATGTTTTCTACTCTTGTACATTTGAAATTGGTAAGTTGTGATGTTTTGGATAAAACAAAGACCAACTAAGACCTGTTTGTCTTGATAAGAAATCGCACTAACTCTTGAATATTTGTTTGTCAAGTAATGTTTCTTGACAGAGAGAATCTTATATGTCAAGAGGTTAGTGGGAGTCTTAAAGGTCTTGAAAAGTTTCAAGAACTAATTAAGAGTAAACTTATTGTTAATCACTAGCACACAACTTGAGGTTTGTAGCCTATTGTGTTGACATATTCTTGTTTCTGTGCCCATTCCAGTTAAAGTTGACTATGCATGTGAGTTCTATGAGTGCTCAATTGTTTGCATAACGATCTGGAAGCAATGGCAAGCCCTTGTGCTGCCAGGTGGCAAGAAATTAAGATTGAACAAGTTCAGTCCATATGAGTTTGGATTTGTCACTAACATTGTCTTAAGATTATGGTTATGAAAAATTCACATGGATAGGAACATATACACCATTAAAAATCTAAGTGTCATAAGGTTTCTCTCCAATTCATGAAAAGGATTGTGATGAAATGCTTTCACTAAGCATATTTTAAAGAGTTAGCAATTGTGATATTTGCATTCTCAAATTCGATTATGACTACGACATACCTCTTCATAGTTCGAATTGTGAGAATGGCAAAAGGTCTAAACATTTGAGACTTATTGCTGTAAGTTCTAAAATTGTTTAAACACACATATGAGCTTTCTATTAAAAGGTGTGTGAGCTTAGATAAAGGCTTATCGAAGCATCTCGTGTCAGAAACCTGAACTTTTAGTAAGAAAGTCAATAAAGTATTGATTTCTAGAAGTCCAGCTGATTTTTGTATTTTTGTCACAGCTAGTGGGAGCATACATGTTATGCAAGTAACAAAGTAATTGTTATGCTAGTGGGAGCACAATTATTATGGTAAGTGTTGCAAGTTAGCAATGTTAATTATAGAAAACAAAGTTTTCAATTCACAAAGTTGAAGGGTTGAAAAGTTGTTTTTCTATAATTAAAGGAGAGGAACTTATACTTCATTTCAATTCTAAAAGTTTAGATTGAGATTTTAATCAAATTTAATCAAGGATTTATATGAATACCATGTTGAAATGATTCAACATTGGAAATTCTATATATGGAAATATTATAGCAAAAGACTGGTCAAGTATCATGTCTTTATGAATCGTATCCCATACGCTTTGGGTATAGGATCGATTGCATATGCTATAATATTCATGTGTTCTAACTTTCCAAATTCCTTGGGAATTAAGAGGGAAAAAGGACTAGAACTGGATATGACTAAAGTTATTAAACAACTGCTAAGACCAATCCAAGGTTCGCCAAAGATTGATTGCTTATGGATAGTTGGAAGTCTAGTAATGGATGGACCATATTGACATTATTATGAATAGACATGATTCTATTAACAATGAGTTGTCATATGGAAAATATGGAAATGTTTCCATAATGGAAGTTGGATATCAAGAATCTATGAGAAAGTTAGAAACTTTTATGCAAGAAGGATGTTCAAAGGAGTGTGCTTTGAATATGAGACTTCGGATCTATGGAAGTGTCTTGTAACAATCTCCAATGGAAGTTTTGTAATTGACAAAGTCTTTGTGACTTGTGTACATAGTCATTACAAAAGGATCACTACATATAAGTTTAGAATCTAACAAATTACAGTAAGTGGCAAGAACTTGGTATTCTTACACTTACGATAAGGATTTGGAATTGTGAAATGAGCATCGTTGGAAATGTTTACAATTGATTTATTTTACAAAGTAAGTACCATAGGCAAAGATAGTGTGCATGCTTGGAGCATGGGATAACAATTGTTTTAATTCAAGTATTAAGTTGATAAATCGAAACATTATACAATGAGTAACGTGTAATCAATATGGTGATTAAATAAAAGGTGTTTTATTTATATTCAAAAGCTTTGAGACCATATTGGATTCGATTATTCTTGTGTTTCACGTTGCATGTTTTGACTTCCCGAATAACTAGGTTATTCAAACTATCCACAGTCGATCATATGTTGGAAGTAAGTATGAAAGAAGACTATCATGAGTTGGCTTGTAGATTGTCTAAGGCGTTAGACATAGAAAAAATGTATGCTACACCATTCATGAGTGCTCCTGAAATAAGATTTGAGTATTGGATTCAACCCACGCTCACCTGAATCACTTCATGGAATTTATCACGAGTGATTGTGAGACGATAATATTATATAATCTTCAAACCAAGATATATGAGTTGTTGACTACGAGTTGGTTGTGCATTGATGGCATGAAAACGCATCAGTAACTTGATGTTATATAACATCAGTAACTGGATGTTATATAATGTCGAAGTTTATCTGTTCCTTTTATCCTAAGAGGATTAAAAGTGATATCTTGGGCCCCTCGATGATTCTGTTTTGAGTATGTGCCATGCCCGGTCAGAACTAAATTGATGTGTTCAGTTATATTCTATGTCAGACGAATCGGAAATCGGGAAACAAATTGCAGGACAATAAGTATAACTATGTTCCATGTATTTGTCCACATAAATATCTTGAGAACAGAGGAATAAATGATCCCTTATCTGAAGAACGAGTCACTAACTAGGTCAGAGTTCGACAACGGCTTTTGAAAGCTTACAATTGCTACGCCGGATCCTGAAGTCACATTGACAACTATAGTTATTAGACTTATCCAAGTGGGAGACTGTTGAATTTGGTGTCTAAGCCCATAACTATAACTGGGATGTACTTGACCCGATTGTAGCATGGTCCTTTTGGGTTGCCTTCACCAGTGCAATTTGATAGGATGGACTTTTGATAATAAGGTTATTTATGATTTATTAATATATTACAAGTATAATATATTAATATGAAATCATATTATTTAATTAGTATTGATCAAGAATTAACTTGGAATTAATTTTTTTGGTCAAAAGAGACTAATTAAATATACGGGGACTGATTTGGTAAATCAATGATTCTTATAGTGTGGGCTAATGATCCATGGTTATTTGGGTGGGATAAACCAACATGGATAGTCCATGGAGGTTAACCCATGGAGCCTAAATGATATGAAAGGGCATTAGGGTTTACAAGGTGTAACCCTAGCACTTGCAACACTATAAATAAACCTCCCTAGAGCCAAAATCGGTTGCCACAACATTGTTGGAGAGTGTGTATTGATTTTGTGCTAAGTAACTTATTCTCTCAAGCCTCTTCTTGCATATTGGTGTTTGTGAACCATTAGAGGCATCACACTTGAGGTGCTCAAGCTTTCAAAGGTCAAGAACTACAAGTCCTTCTAAGAGGTAAGTTATCTAACTAGTTGTTTGAAGCTCTACCTTTGTAGAGCCCGGTTTTTCAAGAAAACTCCCGGTTTTCAATGAAGAAAGCTAATTATAGTAACGAAGTGCTGCCCAAATTACTATTTTAACCCCCGGTTATTTCACGGTGAGTTTAATATATAGGAACAATTGTATGTTATGTGTTATATGTGCTATGTGCTTTTCAGTGTTATTATTCCGGGTTATTTTCCCGTGTTATTTTTTTTCGCTATTTTTCATAGCAAAGTAATACCTTTGACCATGTGATCAGTGAAAGGACTTAGATTCACATTGGTACTGGTATGTAGCCTCTGGCCATGTAGAACATGTCTCCGTAAGAGAATGATTTCTATTCTATGGTATTGGCAGAAGGTTAGACAGGGCCATAAGCCTGAAATCTAGCAAAATGTTTAATCAGAAAGTGTATGTCTTCTGTGCCATTTGGGTCGAAGCTTTATTGATGTATATCAAGTATTGAAATTGTTATGTCTCATTGATTATATATCTTTGTATCAAATCATTGATTGATATGGAAAGCTTGTCACATGATTCACATATGCCTTTGTTGTTCCTTGTTCCTCTTTGCTTCTGCCATATTAAAGTATATATATGGCATAACGTTATATTGTATCTATTATTGAACTCACTAAGCGTCACCGCTTACCCTCTCAATGTTTAACAATTGCAGGCAATAAGCACCCAGTATAGCTTTATACTATTGGAAGAATTAAAATAGTCTATACTATTACTTTTGTATTTAAGTTTTAGTATGTATAAAATATACAATATCCTGGGTAGTTTTGTAATAAACTTAAACTTAGTCGGTTTGTATCCAGTCGTTTGTAAACATGTTATCAATGTAAAATATTATTTGTGAATATGCATGTAGCATGTTTTGAGGAAGTAACTTGGAGTGTTTATGAAAGGGGTCCTTTCAATTTGATAACTAGATATTTGGGCAGAGTAACAATTATGTACAATACATATCCCTATATTTGACCAGCATAACTTCTTGGTACTATATTATCCAAGGGATATGGTCATTATAAAGTCTATGTATTATCTTTTCCTATATTATCAGGCATCATAACTTATAGGCATAATATCATAGCTTACAACTAGTTATAGTATCAATAGATACCTTATCCTAAGGCTTTAAGCTTTATAAAACGATTGATATTTGTAGATATAAATATATTCTGATAAAACCATTCGAAAAGCATATATTCCCCCCCATCCCCCTCCCCTTCCCCCCCCCCCCCCGTAAAACATTTAACATAGTAAAATAGGGACCGTGTACTCACTCTAGTAGCGTATTCCGAAGCATCCAAACCATTGCATCCGAAACGTCACACCATCGAGAGGACTTTCAAAATTACTTGAGTGGTATAAAGAGAGTGTTTGGGATGAGAAAACTAGAAAGTGGGCACCTCTATTTATAGTGGTTTTGTACATGGCTCCATCCAAAGCTTGCCACATGTCACGCTTATGATGGTGCACGCCTCCCTAATATCTACGAATCTGGGTGTCAGAAGTACGGAACGAGCATGGTGCGCACTTGGCATTCACCTCTAAATCTTATATAAAAATTCATATCTTCCTTATATGAATCTTGTTTCTTACATTGTTTATATATTTGTGTAGCTCTCTACTAGTACTTCAACTTTCCTTAAGGTTGCATTGCCAAATTTAGACTTTTATTTTTAACCTGTATTTTATATTTTTCTAAAAATCGTGTCTCCTTCATACGAACTCTGTTTTTTAACCTTTTTCCTTTCAAAGCCCTTATCTCTTAGAGTACTACAATTTTGCTTTTAGTGATGTTGGCCAAAACTCAACCGATTTCTTTATGCTATTTTGACGTTAATAGCGTTATTAACGCGGTTGGTTTTTATCTTTTATAAAATCATAACTCCTCCAATCGGAGTCAAATTTTTACAACGATTATATCCTTGAGATCACTTTGTTGTGTACTTTCCAAATACATTGGCCATTATTAACAGTGATATAACTCTTTGGTGACTCAATTTTGACCCTATTATTATCGTTTAACTGAACATTTTTTCCTTCAATATGAAAAGTTCTATCATTATCATCAGTCGATGCTAATATCTAGTGACGATTGGTGACAGGAAATTCCCAATTGTGACAATGCGATTAGAGGAAATAAATAAATTAATGACACGATTGATCACCAGTCTTTGATGAAGTCGTGATCTCCATTCCAAGTAAACCCTAAACCCGCCTGCACTTGATGTTTGATGAGCCTAGGACGCCCCATGTAGCTGTGAATAGGGACACTTTCTGTGAAGCTGTGAGGAGTCATTGTTGTATGTATGATACATCTTTTATGTCATTGTTTTTTCTCTTATGCTCATTTTGATGTACCTCAGAGTCCATTGATTTTGACGTTAGATAGTGATGCGGTAGTAAGTGGTATGGTCTCCGTCTAGGAAACTATTTGACGCATGCAAAATCTTGGTGCATGACCATGCTTTTCCTTGGCGTTGATTTCCTTTTGGAATCTAGTTGTTCGATGTTGTCATCAGTATGATTTGGCTTTCCGCCAACCAGACTGAAATGTTCGGTGTTCAAAAGCGTGTGTGTATTCCGCTTGTCAAGGGAGGGTATGCCTAAGGGGAGAAAATTCTATTCTAGAATCTATTCCTATAATTTCTATGATGGTGGCACTCAAGTCCCTAACGAGGTGATGTGCGGTCATCTTTACTCATGCGATTGAGAGTTCAAGGAAGGCAGTAAGTCTCTTCGATATAAAGCTTGTCAGGGAATATAGCGATGCTTTTCCTTAATGAGTTGTCGTCTATATAAACATAATGTCAGGTAAAGATTCAATTTGACTTTTTCCTGGTGTGGCTCCTAAAGCCAAAATATCTTTAAGGTTGGCTCCTTTGAAATTAAAGGAAATTTTTTCGTAACTTCAAGGTTGAGAGAGCGAGAGTTTATTCAACCAAGTTCCTCGTCTTAGGTAGCGTTGGTCGAATTTTCTAAAAGGAAAATGATGCATGCAGTTGGGTATACACTATCTAAGGTTCAATAGGATCAAGATGAAAACAAATAGGCGTGTATATCCTATTCTGGTTTGGGGTGTGAAATGATGCATCGATGGAAGTTGATTATGTATGCTTCCCATCAGACACAGGGTGTCAAGGAGATATAATAGGTTTATTTAGTAGTGGGTAGTCGAGGACTAGAGACCTTTCGGGGGCGACTTTGGGTGCCTTAGGTTGGTGGTGTTTGTGACACGATGTTATGAGACATGTATAAGTTAAAAATATTTGGTTCACCCTAGAAATATTGACTTGTTTCATGATTTGAACCTGATTATTGGTGGCCAGGGATGAAATGAGACATAGTGAAGTATGTGATTTGATCGGAAGACAAGTCATAAAATCAGGAACCGTATGGTAGTTTCCACCTATCGGAAATGAGTTAGAATCAACTAATTGTGTTATTGTGGGTGTATACTAATATTGTGAAAATACACATGGTTAAAATGAGTAATTGAAGTGGTTGAGGAAGTATACAAGGCTGACATATGAATTGCAGGTCATGATCAAGTGTAGAGTATAACTTGAGGATGTGACCTGAAATAAGATGATGCAGTGACATAGAGATTTCGAGAACGAAATATTTTTATGGAGTATAGAGTCGTAACCACCCGAAAATCATTGTGTTGACGGTGTTTGTTTTCCGTTACTCTAATAAGTGTTTCTACAAATAATTTCAATTTTCTGATATTAAATGGAATAAATTAAAAAAGGTGTTATTTAATATCTAAATAAATATTAATATTTAATGGGTATATAATTTAATAAATTTGTTTTGTGGAAAACGGGATAAATATAATCCATTTAGATGGAATAAATGATGTTGGGGGGGGGGGGGGTAGTGTTAATAAAATAAACTTAATATGTCAACTTATTAGGGTTAGTGAAAGGAGTACATGGCTGGAAGTTGTGGGACCAATTGGCAAAAATTTGGATATAAGCTCCATGAACTTAGATCGACTAGCTTTAAATAATTGAGTGCATTTCTTTTCCTTTGGCCTACTACATGATCATCAAGACAACCTCCATTTCGCTTGGGCTGTTGTGTCGATCATAGAAGGAGAAAAGAGGGAGACGAGTGGGTGAAACAAGAACGAACCCAATATTTTGGGCTATTGTTGTTTATGTTAAGTCAATCATCATAGGATGGAACAAAAAAAGGATGATCCAAATCATGCTTGGTTTTTGCTGTTCTGCGTTGACCATTAAGTAAGCAAAGAAAAAAACGATCGTTTTCATTGGTTTGCTACCCTTCGCGACAAAAAGAGGACGTGACGAGAGATAGAGATAGATAGAGAGAGAGAGAGAGATAAATAGAGAGAGAGAGAGAAGCTACAATTAGAGGAAAGAAAGAGATGAGTAACACAATTGATCTTCTGTATTTGCTGAGGTCGTGATCTCCATTCTAGGTAAACACTAAACCCACCTGCACTTGATGTTTGATAAGTTTAAGACACCCCATGTGACTATGAATAGGGTTTCTTTCTATGAAGTTATGAGGAGTCATTATTCATGTGCTTTTTCTTGTTAAAACACAAATAGGATGCTTTCAATACTCCTCTAACCCCTTTGATCAAATCATGTATATTGGAGGTTGGGAAGGATAAGAGAATGCATGTAACGAGTGGGGTATTCTCTTGGTTTCACACAATAAAAAGAAAAAGAAAAGAGTTAATATAAAAGTAGATTGCTATATGGTATGAAAAGTAAACAAGTATCATAATTTAAAAAAAAGATTTTGAGAGATTGGAGAAATGGTGAATTAATGCCCAGAGTTAAACATATAAGCAGACATCTGCTAGTGTGCATAAGAAAGCTAACAAAAGCTATGTATGAGTCTATATATGTAAACACAAGCGAAGAAATTAACAAATAAATAAATCTAGGAATGCATGATGGGTAAATGGTTAAGAAAAGAATTATATGAATATGGTAGAAAGTAATATGATGTTTGGCTCAAATTACAAATCTGGATAGACTTGTTCTCCTGTCTTGCGAGGCCTGTAGAGGCTATTCTGCTCCAAATTTAAGAAAAGGACCACACAAACAAAGACTTAGGAAATCTAGTCTAGTTTTCAGAAATTTTGAATATGCCATATTTGGAGTTGTAGATTCTAATTTATGCCCAAACACCAAGAGGGGGTCAATTTGGGAAATCCTAAAATGTTAATAAAAATGGGCATAAACATAAATGTATTACTAACACCATAGTTGTCAAAGCATTAAACTTGAAACTACTAAGTAATGTGCTTATTTATGTTGTATTAAGGGGGGGATTAGGGCACCTCAAACGCTTATAAAACCCGTAGTTGAGAATAATGCTTACGTGTCAAAGGTGAGTTAATCTTTGTGGATTTGAAGTACTTTGTTAGGGAATTCCATATCTTAGGTGTATTCGAATGTATAGGCTGCATGTACCCCTATTGTCTATGATTTTCTATTGGTACTGTTGAATTCCTTACTATGTATGAGAACTTAGGGTGCATATATGCTAGGTTCTTATTTTTGATGTGAGAGGCGCATCAGGTCCAAGATATAAAAAGCGTTTTGTGTTGATTATATATGATGTATGCATGCCACGATTTCTTAGAAACACTTTTCTATGATGATTAGGACCAAGCATGCTAGTGTTGTGTCAAACCATAATGATGATATGTGCATGGATTTTTATGTGATGTAAAATGTATTAACTTGTATTTACTAGTTTGCATGTTTACATAAGAGGTAACTTGGGAAGTAATATGCCTTCAATTATAATCACATTGAGCATGATTACTTAGTGAGGTTTAAAATGGATTTCATTGAGTGAGGAATTAATAATTAATAATTATTAATAAAAAGGGGAATACACTTATCGGGTGTGACATCCCCATCTTTACGGTTAGAAAAGAGATTTTTATTTATGCTTATTTTAAAACAGAGTATTCTTTATATTACAAAAGTTGTCTCATAAAAAGTATATCCGAAGAAATGTTTTTTATTGATTATTAAAAACTTGGGATGTCATAATTGATACAAGAGACATAAGCATAAGCGTAGTCGTTAAATGCCTTAAAACATAATATTATACTCTTGCCTAGCCTCCTCGAATCTCTCATAAGATCCAAACATTACTATCTACGTACCTTTCTACCGCTACCCATGATACAAAGAAACTGAGTAGGTCAGGTTGGGAAACCTGGTGAGCACATATGGTTTTTAGCCGACAATATTATAATTACTTTGTTTTAATTATATAATTCGCATCAAACAATTAACCCGAGTACCGAATCCCGTTATTCTCACTTCTTGATCCTAAACCGATAATATCAAGGGATCTATCCTAAAGGATCTCTAAGTGGACAACTTTGCCTCGGTGATTCCTTAGCAATACGTGTTAATAAGACAACCATGGGGTGAACAGAATACCCACATGAATAACTCATTCTACCGCTACCCATGATACAAAGAAACTGAGTAGGTCAGGTTGGGAAACCTGGTGAGCACATATGGTTTTTAGCTGACAATATTATAATTACTTTGTTTTAATTATATAATTCGCATCAAACAATTAACCTGATTACCGAATCCCGTTATTCTCACTTCTTGATCCTAAACCGATAATCTCAAGGGATCTATCCTAAAGGATCTCTAAGTGGACAACTTTGCCTCGGTGATTCCTTAGCAATATGTGTTAATAAGACAACCATGGGGTGAACAGAATACCCACATGAATAACTCATTCATGCCTACATGTCGTAGTCCTGTCCGTATGTGGTTCTTTAACATCAACAAATCGGAGACCTGCCCATGTACAGTTCAGTAACACGTACACATCGTAGATCTTTCCGCATATGATTCATCAATGCCTACAGGTCATATAACTATCTGCATACCATCTATTAATATCTACAGGTAGTAAACATGCCCATGTATGATCGATTAACACCTACAGGTGTAAACCTGCCCGTGTATGACTTATAAACATCTACCGGTTGCAAGCCTGCCAATGTTTGACCAAACTTGTCTAGAATAGTCTTGACCCATCCTCTATATCCTACTAGATGACTAATGCCTAGTAGTATAATAATATCATGTTGGCTACAACCTTTCATCATATTTACTCTCTATAACCCTTCACTACCCAATATACTTTAGGCATAATAAATAGTTCAATACTTTATTTAAATATAGTATAACCAAGTAATCCATATTAAGTATAAGTACTTCAAATATAGACAATAGGCACACATAGCATCTAAGTAGTTAAGTACTTCATATTTATGTGTAAGATGAAAATAACTATGCACTTACTTGTTAGAGGTGGATGACTCAAGAATTCGGCAACGCTTCGCCTAGCACCTTAGTTTTTCCTTTGATATGACCTAGGTACGAATATCACTAAGCCTTAGTCTTATATTCATTGTGACTAATTATATTCCAGACTCCTCAACAATCCCAATGTCTACTGATCTATAGCTGATAAGGAGCAACCAGGTAAGATCATATCAAAGGAATTACTAATAAATCTTATTTATAGATTCATAATAACGACTTTGATATCCCACTTTAAACACCTCACTAAATTAAGCCTAGACATCACCCCAGTAAGTAGATCAATCAGTATTATGACTTGGAATTACTAATAAATCTTATTTATAGATTCATAATAACGACTTTGAATATAAATATAAGTTACACTTGAATTAAGATGAGTGCAACTAGACTTACATAGGTTTTAGAGAAAACCAGGAAATTTTGCAGGAAGAACTCTGAAAACGAAATCTCTATTTTGTTAGGCTCGTAGCTACTCTATAACCTTACTAAAGTACCTCAAGAACCCAGAAAAAATCGGATCTCGAATCAAAAGTGTATCCAGAGAGAAAGGTAAGAAAATGTGTGAGGAAATAAGAAATTCTACAACATATACATAGGTTTCAAGGGGGCATGCTTCTTTCTAGGCATGTCGTGCCTCATGGTTTATGTGCCTCCATCAACTGATTGCCACGTGTCATATTCCTAGTGGGTCTGGTCAGTGCGTGCCATGCACCGCGCGTGCTCAAATGCGCTTGAATTTTAAAATTTTTAAAAATCGTATCTTTTTCATACGAGCTCCATTTTCGGCATTCTTTATATCCACACATAGATATCAACGAGATCTATAACTTTCATTTAAGACTCTGTTGGTTGATTCTTAATTTATTTTTAAATATATATTTTTAAGAGGCTTAGACTGTTTAAGTACATATAAAATTCATAACTTTCTAATATGACATCCGTTCTCGATTGTATTTATATTGATGAAATCATATCGATGAGATCTTTAACTCCCGTTTAGATTGTTTTGGCTAATAATTGACAAATCTAAAATTTGGTTTCTTTTTTTAACACAGTTGCGCTGAAACTTCGAAAAATCATAACTTCCTCATATGAAGTCCGATTTGGAAGTTCTCCATATATATATATATATATATATATATATATATATATATATATATATATATATATATATATATATATATATATATATATATATATGCCCTTGGTTTTATGATTACTATGACTTGCGTTTAGATCACTTAGGCTAATAATTAATGGATCCCCGATTCACTTTTCATGACGGGCATAACCGTGTCGGTTTAATCGCGAAACTTCAAAAAAACATAACTTTTTGATACAAAGTCGGATTCGAGCGTTCCTTATATCTACGGAATCATCATTACACCTACTACAACTTTAGGTAAGATTATTTATCCTAAATAACCTGCCATTAAAATGTCATTTTATGGCTTATCAACAAATTCCCAAAAAGACTTATAATATGTAGTCTACAATGCATAAGTATAGCGACCTCCGTATTCGAGGATTTAGATTATAATAATTATCACTAATTATTTTTGATTGTCTAGCTTGAAGTTGTCGGTGTTTCATCAGGGGTTAAGTGTAGCAACCTAGACATAGGAGTGTACCCTATCATGTTAGAATATACCTATAGGATAAGAGCTTAAGCCAAAAGAGGCATTGGGTGATTTTTCTAGACAACCACTTAGGACATGGTCTTTGCGGTGGGTGGACAACAACGATGTTGGTCAAGCGGTGGGGAGGGGGAGGCAACACAAAAATCACATTGGATAGAGGAGGTGTAACACGGTGGAATTGGCATCACTTGTATCGATCCTTAACGACAATGCATGTACTAGTATATACAACATCAGAGTAGCAAACATAAAAAATAGAGGAAAACATTATGGGTGAGAGTCGTACCTCACTTAGTGCATTGGGTCGTGCCAGTCACGTTTGAAGTGAATGTGTAACACCCTGTTTCGAATCATTTCATAATTTAGAGCTGTGATCCGAAGATCAGTGGTCATAAGGCTTCGGGCCTTGGGGGAAAGAGAGATTTAGACCCCTTTGGGTGTGGGTAATGTAGATTAGGTGATTCGAGTGTTCGGTTGGTGCTTTGGAGCCCAAGGGTATAACCGAAAAGTGATAGTTCTTGCCTTTTATGAATTTTCGATTTACGTTTGTTAAGTTTTATGGAAAAGGAGAGTTAATAGGGTTGTAGAGCTTCTAAACACCTTTCCGTGGATATAAAAATCATTGAAATCGGAGTTGAAACGAAGAAGTTATGACCATTTGAAGTTAGGGTGGTTCTAGGTTGAGTCGTGTACGTTGGACGTACTCAACATGTACACTGGGCGTACTAGGGTATCCCTAGTATGTTGAGTGTAAATTGAGTATGTTGGGTGTATGTGATCAGTGCCCAAAACCTACTTTCTTGGTTTAACCTCTATTTAAGCTCCTTAACTCCCCCAAACCCATTCCATTCTCAGCCTCCATCTCTCCAATACACTCTCTTGAAACCCTAACTCTAGTTTGAGTCTTGTGAGCAAAAAAAGATGTTTTAAGTTCTTTGGAGTATTCTTGGTGCACCTTGGAGAATAAGGAACTCATTGTAGAAGTGTTGGATGCATTGGAGCTTGTAGATCCATACTTTGTTCACCTTGAATTTTCTTTTAGAGGTATAAATCTTGAATCTTGATGATGCATTCGTTTGATCTAGATAGTTTTGGGGTGTTATGAGCTTTTGGTCACTTTAGTGCATATAGTTTAGATCTTGAAAGTTTGTGACCTTTTTATGGATAAAGTTGGAAAATTTATCCGTTTAAACATCATATTGATTCAGATCTAAAAGCATGAGAGTTGGACTTAATGGATTAAGTTGGAAAAGATGCACTTTTGGTCCCTTTGAGACTTAAAGACTAGATCTTGGTTGGTTGGACCATTCTTATGGATAAAGTTGGAAACTTTATCCTTGGAACCATAAAAATATCATCTTGATGGGTTTTGATGAATTATGCTTAAGTTGATGTCCATATTATAAATGTATATGGATAAAACCAGGTTTTGGGTCCCATTAAGACATGCAAAAGCATAAAATTGGAAACTTTATGGCTTACTACGTTTTAAGGAGCCTAGATCTCAAGTTGGACGTTATGTCTTAACCGATTAAGACCTCAAAAATGGAAGCTGGTCATCTGGGGTGTACGCATATGTATGTTGCGTGGACGTGGTGAAGGTCCCGATGCTGCGAGGGTTTTGAGTATGTCGGGCGTACTTCAAGGGTATGCTGAGCGTACACATCAGAGGGAATACTTGGTCTTTATTTCGGGCCGTTTTGGGGCTTAAGGACTTTTGGACCTTGTTGGACCGTGAGTTTTTTCTATGATGAGCTTGTACACTTGGACCCATTTTTGACATGGCATATGTTTTGGGCCTTAGGACTAATTGTATGTGGGCCTTGGTGGGCTAGGTCGAATAAGGCTAGGATTAAGTAACTTTTTCCCTTGAAGATAGGATTTATGGTTGGGACCCTTCTGGTGGGCTATTGACCTAATTTCTAATTAGGAGTTAATTTAGTTGTGATTTAGAGTGAGCGGATTTGAGAGTCAAAAGCTCGAGTATGATTTGATATCGCCAGTCTGAGGTGAGTTTCCTTCACCGTATTCGTAGGTTGAAGGCACCAATGTTGGGCCACTAGTTTATGATGTAGTATGATGATTGTCTTCGTGATAATTGTCAGCTATGCATGTATCTGCTTGATCAATTTGTGACGCTTTTGTTATGATATAATGTGGTAGTGGTAGGGGTGAAATGTACCCGATACCAGTTGAAATAGACCGAAGGGGATTGCAAGTACCCAAATATGATTAACTGTATCCGGTTGAAATAGACGGAAGTGGATTGCAAGCACCTAGATATGCTTGACTGTATCCGGTTGAAATAGACCGAAGGGGATTGCAAGCACCCATATATGCTTGATTGTATCCGGTTGAAATAGACCGAAGAGATTGCAAGCACCCATATATGCTTGAGTGTATCCGGTTGAAATAAACCGAAGGGGATTGCAAGCACCCAACTATGCTTGACTATTATCTATGTATGATATGTGGTATTTTGGGGGAGCTCACTAAGCTTTGTGCTTACGCTTTTCATTTTATGTTTCAGGTACTTCCAGTCCAAAAGGGGAGGGCCCGACTTGATCGCACCGCATCTGCCCATGTTTTCCGCATTATGTTGTACTCTAATATTATTTCACTATGATACACTTTTGGTTGTTTTGACATGGTTACTGGATGCTTTAAAATGAATTAAAAATGAATTTTTTTACCTTCTAGTTTTTGGGATGTTTCAGAATGGGATTCATACCTTGCGGTTACTGATGAAAAATTAGTCCCATAAATAGGAAGTATTATAATAAAAATTACAAAGGTGATTAAGAGGAGAGTAATTGTAAATGATGAAGAAGAAGATTAATATTATCTTATAATATTATAGCGATGTATGAAGTAATAACTAGTTACAAAGATGAATAATAAAGTGTAACAAAAAGTAAAGTCTCTAAAGTAGAATTACAATTTAGCAGTTTTGTGATGATTATATGATCTATCTGATGTCATGCTATGTGAATGTTTATATGATGTTTTGTTTTACCCATTTAGGATATGTTTGTTCCATATCACTATGCTTATGATTATATCACTTAACATATGCTGACACTTGTTTTTTTGCTTGTTGTTTGCCTTGCATTGGTACATGTAGCATAGTTTGATGACTTGGTGAGGACGGGGTCTCTTAGGTAGTTATATTTAGTACATTTTTAGTAATGATACCATTATGTTCATTTCATGGACTTTAACTTTGATGAAGGTTATTTTTGGTAATAAAGTAACATTGGTGATGTTCTTCATAAAATTTAAAATAAGACTTTCGCTAACGTATTCTGATTAAAAAGTGATTTTAGAAATAAAAAATGGGTGAAAAATGATGATGTTACGTGTTGGTATTAGAGTCATGCTGTGACCAAACAGGATACAAAGGTCGGAGTTCAGACGCACAATGTAGACTGGCTCAATTAGGTTGCTTTAGATTCTTAAAGGGGAAGGTTGTGTGCTGAGAGTTATATGTTATTTGTTATATGCCTTTAGGACTCTTATTTATTTTTTATATCAAAACACCCTCTCTTCTTTCTCGTAGATCATATAATCGTTAATATCACTCAATGTTAGGGGAATTGCTCGTGACTATAACATATGGTTTCAAGAAGTTTCTTATTTCCGAATTGTGGACAATAAATGGATCAAGTAAAGGCCTTGGGCTTCACGGGAATAGTGTTTAAAATCTATTGGACTTTGATAATATTGATTATGTTATCTAAGCCTTGGTTACTGTGACATCCCCTAATTTCTCGGCCAGAAAAGACCGATTTAATTTATGCTTTTTAAAATAAAATCAGAGTAATCCTTTTAAAAGATGTTGCGGAATTTGTTCCCAAAACAAAACATGATAAAAATTTATCAAAACCTTTCTTTAAGAAATATATATTTTTATTTTATATCAAAACCTCGGGATGTCATGTTCCGATACAGATCACAAGTATAAACAAGACATTATAAGCCTAACAACAGTTATTTACCACTACTGGCCTATAATCCAAAAATCACTCATCATCATCCGACTATGCTTGGGGTCCACTACCTGTAATATAAAAAGTTAAGTGGGTCAGGCTTGGGAGCCTGGTGAGCATATAGGGTTTTCAACCCACAATAAATAATAAACTTTTTAAGTTCATCAATCAACAAATAATTTATTAATTTCATCAACCAAAATAACCCTAATTACCCATTCCCATTATCCTCACCTTACGTCCCTAAAACAACTATCACTAGGGACCTAGCCTAAGGATTTTCATTAGGGGGACAATATTGCTTCGGGGGTTCCTCAGCAATTTATGTCAAATAAGGCAACCATCGGGGTGACAACACTGCTTTCCTCAACAATTTATGTCAAATAAGACAACCAATGGGGTGACAACATTGCTTTCCTCAACAATTTATGTCAAACAAGACAACCAATAAGGTGACAACATTGCTTTCCTCAGCAATTTATGTCAAACAAGACAACCTGACATAAAACAACCAATAAGGTGACAACATTGCTTTCCTTAGCAATTTATGTCAAATAAAACAACCAATGTGGTGACAACACTACTTTCCTCAGCAATTTATGTCAAATAGGCACGAAGTCACATCGTCACCAAGGTTTATACAACAGGCACTAAGTCCATAGCTGCCAACGTACTAAATCCATAGCTACCAACGTACATCTATATTGTACTAAATTCATAGCTACCAACGTACATCTATACTGTACTTTTATCCCTCATTCTTTATCTACCCATGTTTTACCCAACATATTTGAAGATAAAATATATATACATTTTAAATCATTTTAAACATGTATAAAACATTCATTCAACATTCATCTCAAATAAAAAAACAACATATATACACATAGCACGTATTTTATATAAAATACTTCATATCTATGTGTAAGATGAAAGTGACTATACACTCACATGATTTAATGATAATCGGGCAGCACTTCGTTTCCTAAAGCGATCGTTTCTAATAAAACCGGAAGTTTTATTGAGAAACTGGGCTCTGCGAGGGTCGGGCTTCAAAACCGAAAAGATAAATTTTTTGGGCTTCTCGGGCACTTCGGGACGTGTTTTGGGTCTTTGGTATGATACCGGGGCTTTGGGGGAAGTGAAAATAGCTAAAATATAAAATTAAGGGTGAAAGATGGTAAATTTCCAAAGTTACCCGGGAGGTATCGCAACCTCCCTTTTATAGGGCCGAGGTTCGGACCCGAAGCAACGACAAGAAGACACGCGTCGCAACATGCGAGGTTCGGAGGCGAGGGAAGGCTGATGGCAGTGCGAGGCTCGGACACGTGTGGTCTTCGGATTGGTCCAACTTCGGATGACTCACCTGCTTCGGATGACTCACCGAGATCGGACACGGAGATGGCACGGGGCAGCTCCTGATTGGCCGAGCCTTCGGTGCGAGGAGGGTGCCACACGCCTCGCCAGGTAGCCTCGGGTGACTCAGTAATTCGGACACGTGGCGCGCATAGAGCGAAGGTGACGTGGCCGAAACATGACTATGCGAAATTTCTCGGTTTTAGCATTTTTTTCTCGATTTTTGTGCAAAAACTTCTAAAATCCATAACTTTCGCATACGGGCTCCGTTTTTAACGTTCTTTATATGCACTCGTAGGTAAAATTACGCTCTACAACTTTCGTTTAGACTTCGTCAACTAATTTTGACTTTAATTTTAATATTATTATTTTTAACAGACCGGGACAGGAAATCCGTTAAAAATTCATAACTTCTTCATCCGACGTCCGTTTTCGTCTGTCTTTTTACCATTGTACTACTATTGACGAGACCTTCGATTCTCGTTTAGGTCGTATCGGCTAAAAATCATTCGGTCTAAAATTCGAGTTTTTAGCTGTCTACTCCTAAGCTGAAACTTAGAAAAATCATAACTTCCTCATACGAAGTCAGATTTGGGAGTTCTTTTTATACATACTCTCGATTTAACGAACACTACGACTTTTATTTAGATCATTAAGGCTAAAAAGTAGTTTATCAAAAACTCACTTTTTATGTCATTCGGCACCGTGCCGGTTTTGTCGCGAAACTTCGACAGGTCATAACTTCTTCGTTATAACTCGCATTTCGGCATTCATTATATATATCCGTAATCCTTGTCACGACCCCTACAACTTTCTTAATAGATATCGACTTTATCTAATTTTTATTTTCGACGCTCATTTTTATTCTTAATTAATTAAATCCTAGTAATTAAGCATAAAACACATAATATTCACATAATTCCTTTTCATTTCTTCAAAATGAGTTTCAAAGTTTAACCTAGACTATTATGTCAATATTAATGTCTGGCCTAGAAACACGGGCGTTACAGTTTCTATGTTTTGGTGTCAAAGGGGAAAATGGGAAAGGTGATGTTTCGGGCTTGCTTTATGGATTATGATTTTTAGTTCAGAATATGTTAAGTCAAAATTAAATAGATAGAAATGTGGGGCTCGTCAATACCTTTCCGTGGATATAAAGATCGCCGAAAACGGAGTTGAAACGGAGAAGGTATGATTGTTTGAAACTGGAATGGATTTAGGCGAAAACCGTCACCACGAAGTGGTGAGTCTAGACCATGAGGCGGTGGTCACCACAGAGTGGTGTGTCGGACCACGAGGTGGTGGTCACCATGAAGTGGTGAGTATGGACCACAAGGTGGTGATCTGTCAGGCCTAAGCCCATTATTTTAGGGTTTTAAACATATTTAAGCTTAATGTTCCACATTTTTGGACATTTTATCATCCTCCACCATCTCTAAGACTCCTTGAGAGAAATCCTAGCCTCCATCTTCAAGATTTGAGCCCCTCCTCTCTCCTATCTCTTTTTTGGATGCTTTCTATGATATTTTGATGAAGCACAAAGATTAAGGAAGTTCTTTTGGTTGCAAGGAATGATGCTTCAAGCTTAGATCCATCAAAGGCACGACATTTCTAGTCTATTGTAAGTATAAAGTTCCAATCTTGATATTTAGTTCTTTAGATCTCTTCATATGTGGTTTTTGGCACTTTTGGTCCATTTTATGAGCGATCTTGGGGTTAAGTGGACTCCAACACCTTTTGATCAGTTTGGAGTGTTTCTGGGACCTCATGGACTAGGGAAGTTATGATCTTTTTCCTTCCCTTTTAGCCATGTAATTTATCTTGGTCCTTTAGGTAATTTTGGTGCAATAAAGTTTAGTTCTTGAAGGATTGTGGAATTATTATGGATAAAGTTGGAAACTTTGTCCATCTAGACATCTCTTTGATTCAGATATGAAAGTAAGAGACTTTGACTTACTGGATTAAGTTGAGAAAGATGCATTTTGGGTCCCTTTAAGACTTAAAGTCTAGATCTTGGTTCTTTGGAACATATTAATGGATAAAGTTGGAAACTTTATCCATTATGAAGCCATTAGGAATCAGACCTGATGGTTTAGCTTTGGTCCTTATGAATTAAGCTCTTTTTGGAGAAAAGCCTTTCAGACTAAGGACAACGGCGTAGCCAAGGAAGGCCACGACGTGGTGGCGTGACTTATCGCGTTTGTTTTGTCTGGACGTGCCCACGGTGTGGTGGCATGTCTGCCACGACGTGGTAGTAGATTTTGATCGGGATTGGATTAAGTGGCCACAACGTGGCCATTGGTTGGCCACGACGTGAGTGTCAACTTGATTGACTTTGACCATTGACTTTTTAACTCGTTTGATTTTTGGTCAAACTTGAGTAGAATTGAGCATTTGGCTATGTTGGGTATAAGTGTTGCGTCATTGTGATTATATGTTTAGTCCATTTTGTAACCGGGTTGGGCCTGTCCACCCGTGATTTATTATTAAGGTTATAGTATTTAAGGTGCATGCATGCACCATATTTTGGGACCTTTAAAAATAGTCTTGTAACCCTACACACCTCTACAGTAGCAATTCTTCATCGAGTTTTTCTGAGGCTGTGGCTTATAATCATTCAACATATTTTGATCTATTTGCAGTGTTCATATTCTTTACTTGTTTGAATTTATTCGATCTAACTAGGATTCAATCCTAACAATTGGTATCAGAGCAGGAGACTGTGTAATCTATACACATCTCTTCTGTTGAAAGAAACATTTTAGGGTTTCCGCTATTATTGGATCTTGTTTCAGCCGTCATCATTGTTTGTTCAACTGTTGACGTTGATCTTGATCTTAATACTACCCTAATCTTATTTACACACCTGGTTCATACAGGTTTGTTTGATATACAAACATGCATTCAGAATATTCTCACGTTAACTCGATAAATCTCTCAAGCGGCATTGGATCCACATCCATGATTCCTATCTTATTTCCTAGTGAATATGAAGTGTGGGAGTTGCATTTTGAAGACTACGTCCTTGGCCTAGAAGACAATGGCTATCTGATCTGGGATGCTATCACAGTTGGGACGTTTGTTCATACTGGAACTAGGAGAGTAAGTAAAACTCAGGCTGACTATAACAAGCTTCTTCTTGAAGAGAAGGATGTTCCACAAGATGAGAAGGAAAAGTTAATTAGAAACGTCAAGGCAATGAGGATTATTAGGTTTGCCCTACCACCAGACACCTTTCGTTTGGTCAGTTCTTATGATACAACAAAAGGTATCTGGGATAGGCTTAAGGAATTGTACTCTATTGACACTGATCTAGAGCATTCCACTCAAACTTTACTGCTGTCAGAGTTTGGAGCTTTTGTGAAAAATACTGAAGAAAGTTTGGATCAGACGTTCAATCGCTATAATCATCTTCTCAGCAGGATGATGAAACATAAGACTAAACGTGAGCTTATTGAGAAAAAAGTCACGTTCATGAATGGTCTAAGGGCTGAATGGAAGGTTGTTGTTTCTACAGTTAAGGCACGTGAGCAGTTCAAGAACTACATGCTGGCTAAGCTTGTTGGTATCCTAAGGACACATGAAGATGAAGTGACAAAAGAAGGGAAAATTGTTTCTGGAGTAGGGTCGTTGGTACTTGTAGCTAAGGGTAAGAAGGTTGCAGAAGATGATGATTCGGAGTTTGAGCTCTCCGATTGTGAAATTTCTAAAGAAGAGTTCACAATGATGCTGTCCAACCCAAAGAGGTTCGCATAGAAGAACTTCAACAGGAACAAGAACCGAAACTGGAAGGGAAGCTACAGCTCTGAGAAGGTAAAAGAAGAGAGTGCAAACAACTCTCAGAAAGAAGAGGACAAGAAGGTGAAGAAGCTCGTGGGTGACTCTGGATATGATTGTAACTACTGTCATGGAAAAAACCACTTAGCCAAGGAGTGCATGTTGCAAAGGTTGAACGTGAAGAAGGAATGAGAAGACGATGAGACATACCATCTCTGAAAGCTTGAGGAGATAAAGAAGAAAAAGAATGCTGATAACTCTATGTATGTGTTGATTGTGCAGGAAATGATGCTGATGATGAGTTTGGCAGGGTTGAAGTCTGGTCCAGAGATTCCGAGGATAAGGAGGTTCGCAGGCCTACTCATGGAAGAAGTTTCATAGAGAAGGAAGAAGATTCACAGTCTAGAGGTAGATGCTTGATGGTCACGAATGATGCGTCAGGAATGAGAGGATATGCTACCAACGGTGATTGTGTTTCTGACAGTTGCTTTGCTGCAAAAACTGTTCTTGAACAAATAAGCGAGTGCGAGTAATTCATCAACAAGGTAAGATCTATTCTCGAAACTCTAAATATACCCATATCTCATTATGAAACTGAACTCAATGATTTAAGATACCATTTTTAAGTTTTAGTAATAGTTTAAAAAGAACTCGTTTAACAAACTCTAACTTAACCGATCAAATTAGCAGGGCTTCGTCAAAGAGTGAGGAGAGACGCATATGGATAGAGAAGATAGAGTCTGATTTATCTAAGTCTAGGGATGAGTCTATTTATTTACAGAGGGATAATTTGAGTCTTTTAAAACAACGTAATATTTTTTGTTTGATTGCCAAAAGACTTTATTTCAATATCACTCAGTTGCATCTTAATTGTGGGATGGGAGAGAAAATTCACAAATGGTTTTACCCTTTTTCGAATTTAAAGAGGACGAAATCGACGTTGACTGCTACAGGTGCGAATCCATCGTCTCTTCAATCGAAACCTCAGATGCATACAGAGTGGGACTGGACAAAATTGAATCTTTCATAAAGTCCAAAGATAAAAAAAAACATGCTTAAATAGATATTAGATGAAAAATACAAAGAATAGATTAAAACCGAAACTATTCAAAAATTTGACTCACTAAATTCCAAGTTAAATTCATAAAACATACTTAATGTTGAAAATATTTCTGAATTTGACGATGAGAGTGTCATGAGTGAAATCTCTGTGGAGGATGAGGTTGACTGTTCTGAGTTTGTTCAAAACGACCATGTACCTGTGAAAGTCCTAATTTCTGAAGATTCAGTTGAGTTCGCACGTATTTCTAAAAACAAACCTGAAGTTTTAAAAGCAAAAGCAACTGTTTTTCCTAAAGTCCAAACTGTTCCTAACCAAGTTTTTGCAACTAAAGGACTGGACAAAAACCAAACAGCTGAATTAACATCCTTGGTCGATGATGACAACAAAGATGGATGTGATGAGTACTTCTAGTCTACTCCAATCGACAATGCAGATGAAACCAAAGGTCTATCTGCAATGACCTCGTGGAGAACGAAGAGCAGATACGTAGCAGAACCCCTAAACAAAGTCAATTCAAGCTACAAAAAGGGAGGTCCAAGTGGAACTAAGAACGTTCCAAGTGATACATCATCAGTTCGGACAGAAATCCCTACCAGAAAGCCAAAACCCAAGGCCAGTATTCACAAATCATCAGAGCAGTTCGCAGCTCAAAAACGCCAAAGGAATGCTAGATATAACAAGAATCTTAAGGAAAGAAAGGAGTTCTGGCAGTCTAAGAATCCAAATTTCGTTCATAAAGAAAAAGTCAATCCAAATGCGAAAGTCTCTTCATCTGCGAAACCTAAAACCTTTCAAAAAAATAACGCTCCTAAGGTCTCGCATCAAAAAGTTTCTCAAAAACGCTTCTTCCAAAATCATGTGAAACCTGTGCAAAAAACCAACTCGCACTTCTTTTCTAACAAGAACGTTTCACATTCCGTCAAGGCTTCACAAGATATCCAAGGCAAAGGAAAGATAGTTTCGGAGCCTAAAGTTCCTCCGAAAAGATTTGGAGCTAATATTGAGCGAGTTGAGAAAAGGCTGTTAAACAGCAAATCCAGAATGAAAAAAAGAAACCATCCACCAAGGATGCGCACTTAAAAGATAATAGGATTACTATTTTTAAAATCAAAAAGAAAGATAAAACAACCTTAATAAATCTGTGAAAAACCTCACGAGGGCCCAAAAAACTTTGGGTTCCTAAATCTGCTTAACTTTCGCAGGTAAGTTGTGACGAGCAGTTTGATTCAGAATGGTACATCGACAGTGGCTGCTCGCGTCACATGACATGTAGGAAGGAGGAATTGCGAGAATACAGAGAACTGAAAGACGGTGGAAGAGTGAAATTTGGAAATAACTCACTTGGAGACATTAAAGGATATGGGATGATCACTAACGGAGAAATTTCTATTCGCAAAGTGGCACATGTAGAGGGACTGCAACAAAATCTTATAAGTGTTTCGCAGTTAGTTGTTGGCACAGGATTGAAAGTTTCGTTTGATGACGAAGGATCCGAAATCATTGAGAAAAAGACAAAGTCAGTACTTCTAAAATCAAAACGCAAATGCGAACTGTACCCACTGAACTTCAATCCTATCCGAGGGAAGCCTGCCATCTGCCTACTGATGAAAGAACCTTCAGATGATAGTTGGCTATGGCATCGAAGACTTTCGCACCTCAACTTCAACGATATCAACAAGCTTGTTCTTGGTTATCACGTGCGAGGGCTTCCTCTCTTAAAATACGACAATGACCATCTCTGTGCTGCATGTGAAATGGGGAAGCAAAGCAGGAAGAGTAATCCAACTATAGTGAATATGAAAGTCATTGAACCACTCAAACTTTTACACATCGACTTTTGTGGTCCTTCTGCGATTGAAAGTATTGGTGGTAATAAGTATATTCTAGTTATTGTAGATGATTTTTCTCGTTTCACTTGGGTGTATATTCTTAAGCAGAAATCTGAAGCCACTCCAAAGTTGTAAGACTTCATAAAGCAGATTGAGTTACAATTGCGAAAGCTGGTTCGCAACATTCGCAGCGACAATGGGTTGGAATTCAAAAACCAAGTGTTTGAAGAATTTCTAACTGCGAAAGGAGTAGCATAGAACTTTTCTGCTCCTTATACTCCACCACATAACGGTGTCATTGAAAGGAGAAACAGCTCACTATGTTAAGCTGCAAGAACCATGCTTTCTTTTGCTAATCTGCCACTTTACTTCTGGGCCAATGCATTTGGAACTGCATGTTTCACCCAAAACCGTTCAATCCTCAACAAGCGATTTTCTGTCACTCCTTATGAAATCATAAACAAACGAAAACCTAACGTAAAGTTTTTCCATGTGTTTGGTTCCAGGTTTTTCATCTTCAACTCTAAAGAACAAAGGAACAAATTTGATGTGAAAGCTGACGAAGGCATCTTCTTGGGATACTCGCTGACCTCTAACGCGTATAGGGTTCTTAGCAGAAGATCCAAGAAGATTGAAGAAACCTACTATGTCACATTCGATGATAATTACCTAAAGAGGTTTCAGAAAGCTGGTAGTCAAACAAAGGAGATCTTTCCACAAGCGAATGCAACAACAATTCCTCTCTCTCTACTCTCTACGACAAATTCATGAATCTTTTCGATGAACCAGAAAAAGCAATTTCGTTTGAGTTGAAGGCAGCTGACAACAAAGTCGACGAATTGAAAAAAATCATTGATGACGCTGCGAAAGATTTGAAACAAGATCCATAAGTGCGAATCTCCCTCAAGCTACGAACCCAACAGTCCAAGGGGAGAGTTTGTCTTCAACCACACCACCTAATGCACCTGTTCAAGGGGAGAACGAGACCCCAGAAACCCCAGATGTCAGTTTGGAACCACCTTTCCAGGGGGAGAATCCGAATCCAGAAGATAACACTCATACATCATTCGAGGGGGAGAATGGAAATGCGAATGATGATTCGGACGTACAATCAGAATTTGATCAAGTGAATGCGGAATTGGATCCATCATATGATCCAAACTACCCTCCTTTAGCCAAATGGACCAAATATCATCCAAAAACTCAAGTCATTGGAGATTCGTCTTCAGGCGTTCTTACGAGAGTTCAACAAAAGGCAAAGCGAACTGCACTATTCTATAAAGTGGAATTCTGCATGTTCAATTCGTTCATCTCCAAAATTGAACCTAAAAATGTTCAAATTGCTCTTTTTCACTCTGATTGGGTGCAAGCTATTCAGGAGGAGGTCAATGAGTTCGAACGAAACAAGGTCTGGAGACTTATTCCCACTCCAAAAGATGCATCTTTTGTTGGTCTCAAATAGGAATTTCGCAACAAGTTAGACAAAGAAGGTAACGTCATACGAAACAAGGCACGACTGGTTGTCAAGGGGTATTGCTAGGAAGAAGGCATTGACTACGAAGAAGCCTTCGTACCGGTTGCAAGGTTGGAATCTGTTCATATCTTCTTGGCTTATGCAGCGCACAAGAACTTTGAAGTATACCAGATGGATGTCAAATGTGCATTTTTAAATGGTGAACTTGAAGAGACAGTGTATGTGGATGAACCACCTAGGTTTACTAACGAAAAATATCCCAACCACTGCTATATTCTGGACAAAGTGGTCTATGGTATGAAGAAGCTCCAAGAGCCCGGTACGAAACTCTTACTCGTTTTTTAAAGCAGGCTAAATTTAAACAAGGTTCGGTCGACCCAACCTTCTTTTGCAAGAAAGATAGTGACCACTTGATGATCGTCCAAATCTACGTTGATGACATCATTCTCGGATCAACTAACCCAAGCTTAACTGCTGAGTTCCGAAAATTGATGGAAACGAAGTTTGAGATGAGCTCCATGGGTCCGATTAAATTTTTCCTTGGCTTGAACATAAGGTAGGGTCGGGAAGGAATCTTCATAAATCAGGAAGCTTATACGAACACCTTGCTTCCTAAGTTTGGAATGGTGGGAGACTCAAAGGTGAAGGTCCCAATGGCATTCGGAACGAAACTAATTCCATCTATGGAAAAACCGGCTGTAGATATGACACTTTATCATCAAATGATAGGTTCACTAATGTATCTAACTGCTAGTTGACCAGATATCATGTTTTCCGTTTGTTATTGTGATAGGTTTCAAGCAAATCCTTGAGAACCTCACATGATCGCTGTCAAGAACATATTCATGTATCTTAAACAAACATCTTCACTTGGAATATGGTACCCCTCAATGTATGGTGTCTTTGTGCAAGCATTTTCGGATGTTGATCTTGGAGGATGCGGGTTGGATAGAAAGAGTACAACTGGAGGATGCCAATTTCTTGATGGTAAACTTGTCAGTTAGCAGTCCAAAAAGAAAAATTGTGTTTCCTTATCAACAGCTGAAGCCAAGTACATTGATGGACCCTCATGCACTTCCTAGGTCATATGGATTCAAAGTTAACTTCGTGATTATGGCCTGAACATGAAACGAATCCCACTTTATTGTGACTCTGAAAGTTCCATTCGCATTTGTTACAACCCAATGCAACACTCAAAGATGAAACATATAACACTGCGATATCACTTCATCAAAGATCATGTAGAAGATGGTAATGTTGAGATACATTTTGTTAGATCTGTTGATCAATTAGCTGACATATTCACAAAAGACCTACCTGAATCTACATTCAATCATATTCTTCAAGGCTTAGGAATGATTGAAACTGAATCAGTTCCAAAACCACTTTCGCTTTCATAGTGACACTTTCTCTTTCATACTGACACTTTCGCTCTCGCAGTCTATAGGATGTCATGCGAATCGGTGCGAACACTCGCAATAATTCACAGTCATCTTTTATCCTGCGAATCGATGCGAACGCTCGCAGTCAACTGTTCATTCGTGGTTTGGAGCTTTTTATATCTTTATGTATATTATGTATTTTTAATCAAAAATACAATTTTTTTTCTGTTTTAAATTTTTTTTGAAAAATAAAAAATCCAAAAATATTTCCTTTCTGTTTTTATTTCTTTTTCATAAAACCAAAATTACAAAAATATTTTCTTTATTTCTCTCTTTTATCTTACTTATCTCACAAATACCAAAAATATTGGATAATTGAGCAGGTTTCGTGTCAAGAATCTTAGTGATCTCAATTACGAATGATAGGGCAGGTATAACCTCTCTTATCTATGTACTAGTTAAGTGTCCCTAGAAGCATGCAGATGCATGTTGTCCGAAGCCTCAATGACTCTATGTTGAAGCTTTAATGATTCGATAACACCAATCGTTTCTTCCCAATTAGACTGTTCATTCACATAAGTCTCGAGCTACCTAACTCTTATCATTATGAGTTAAGAGTTCGCTGCTTGGTCACTTTCACATAGCAGAGGTACACCTCATACTCTTCTCCATCACTTTCGCATTCACCAATGTAACCCTCGAGACTCTCGGATATTACCACTGAGGTTTACAGTTACACAACTTTTTTGTTTATAATCTTCAATTCGTTATCACCAAGAATTTAGTGAAACCCAAAATCCACCACACTTAGTCGAATTGACGGTGAATAATATACATGTTCTAGATATTTCACCACGGAATTGACGAAGGTCCACTCTCGTGGTCTGTACCAATAAATCTCTTTTTCTTTTGCGTGATCTTAATGAAACGTTCTAGACCTAAGACGTTTCTACCCAATAGATCCAATTTTTATTTTTCTTGAGATTTTTATGCGATTTATTGTCACTTAAAATAAATCCAAAGCATACTTGTTCAATTAACTACACTAGTCAAACAAGTACTTCATTCGAACTTTCGGACTTATGTCAAGTTTCATAGTTTCGTTGGAGATAGAACCACCCAATAAAGCCTTCTAAAAGATGCCTTTCGCTGTTTCTTAACAAACAAATAATCATAGTTTAGCGGGAAACCACACAAACACTTCTTAGTCTCTCTTGACTTCGAAGGAAGAGATCGTTGTCCGGGATCCACTGTTTTGTGTCTTAATCAAGACATCACTAAAATCCCACATATATGTTTTGCTTTATTTCTCTGTCTTTGGCACACTCTCACACGAAGATCCTTGTGATTCCAAAAGTCTGGCTCGTGGTACTCACATTCATTTTCAGTTTCCCAGTTCAACTAGGGTTTACTTAAAAGCAAAATCTCGTATATGTTTTAATTGCGAAAAGTGGTACATAAGTCGACTGCGAAAGGGAGAAATTAAAGCGGCAACCCTAATGGATAAGATTTCAAATAGGCGCGTGAAATTTGAAATGGAACCTGATTTTCCGCCGCTTGACACCTTTCTCTGGCGTAACAGTTGTCACATCCCGTCTTTTTACGCGACGTTTCAAAGGAGAAAAGCAATCGTTACCCTATTTTCTCTCTCTTGGTTAATGCTATAAAGGGTTTTTTGACGTTTCATCATTCCTCACCATTTTCATAAGATTTCAAGAACCCTAAGGCGATATTTCTCTCTACTGTTCATCATCTTCACCAACAAGCATCCATGGCCGCCTCTTCAGAAACACCCTTTATTCAAGATCAATCTGCACAATCATCGCTTTTGCCATCAAGCCATATCAAAACTTGATTATCGATCTTGATCCTCTCAAGTATGACAACTTTCTTCTACCCATTGTCGAGTGCTTGAAATATTCACTACTGGTCAAAGCTTTGACCACATCGGAGATTGTTACGATGTCTCTCTTATCCAAAGCCTACTCGTCTGCTTGCTACATCAAGGAGCAACAAAAAATCACCTTTGAAGTTCACAACAGGAAAACCTCAATTACCAAGTCCCTATTTTGCACCCTACTAGGGCCTGCTCAAGATGATGATATGGTTGACCAGGAATCGGTCTCCATCGTAGCAATCATGGAGATGTTTTACCAAATGGGGTACAAAAAAACCCTAACTACCATCTCTAAGTTCAGGAAACCCAATATGCCACCTCAATTGATTGGGATTTTTACTCTGTTGTTCAAAAGTTTTTCAGAGCGAGTGACTGGCTCGGATTGTGCCAGTAAGTTATTCATGACCATCATGTATGGGATCTACATGGGAATAAACATTGATTTTGGGGCTGTTCTTTGGGCTCAATTGGTCCAAAGTACTCATTCTACAACACGACACAGTGAAATTTCCTGTGCTTGCTTCTGGACAATTGTCCTTCAAAGGGCAATTGAGAAGCTCCAGGTTCTGGTGATGCAAGACTCCTTCATGTCTTCCATTTCCATCTTTCACACTACAAACATCATTCTTGCTCAAAACTCAAAGTTCTCATTCGTTGGCTCTATTCCTGAAGCCATGTTTCGCGATGTCCCTGCAACAAGCAAGATTCTTGAAGCCTACAGAAAACTTCCAGTTTCAAGCTTTCGTCCTTTAACTCCTGAGATGCAATCAATCATCGATGAAACTGACAAACCAAAGAAAGGAGGACAGCAAGGTCGTAAGAAAGGATAAAAGAAACAAAGTGCTCAAGAGGGTCCGTCTGAACCCACTCAAACTTCAAAGAAACGAAAAGCACACGTAGTCTACCACTCACTCTGACGTTCGCATTCCAGTTGATGAGACGGTACAACACGAAGACACTGCGACAACTTCACATCCTGAGGTTTCGCAGCCCATCTCTAAGAACCCAGAGGTAACCTTTGAGATTCCTGTCTCAGTTCCTATTACCAATGATTTCTTTGAAGATGTATCTATTCCTTCTCCAACTGCCACTATTTCCATACCCATTACTATTGCCCAATGCCCACCTATATCTTTGGCCGTTTCACAATCTTCACCTTCTATTTTCACTGATTCCACTACCACCACCACAACATTCACTGTTAAGCCTCCTGTTACTGTCAACGCATCTGATCCGGGGGCAGGAGCTTCAGGTTTCGCAGATGATCTTTTCACACCACCCATTTCTCCTTTTTGCCAAAATAACCTAGACGTGATCTACGGTGATGATGGTGACTTTGCAGGATTCCCCTACAGTCCCTTTAACATGAGGATTGAAAGTGATGACGAAGCTCCCGTCACGAGAGGGAAACTCAAGGCGATTCATGATAAACTGGATTTGTTGCTTGAAACTTCCAAGGCTTCGTCCAGTGATGAGTACTCGCAAGCCACGATTAAATCCCTTCTTGAGACCATTACTAAAGAGCATTCCGCCAACCTTGAAAAGATGAACAAGGTGGTAGACTCTTTTGCTTCTATCTACAAAACCACGACCGAAAGAGTCTATAAACTAATTACTGATGCTCGTGAATTCATGGCAAAATTTCAGAACTCTTTCGAGTCCAACACTGCGAAGGCTAATGAAGTTATTTCTAGCCTGGGCTCATCTGTTAAAACAGAAAGAGCGAAACTTGAACAGGTTCGCACTAGAATGCAAAATGACCATGAAAAGCTCAAGTCCTCCATCTCCCCGCATATCACTAACTCCAGGACGACTTAGCCATGGAGAGCAAAATCATGGATGCTCTTGCTTTAAAGACTGAAAAGGTGAAAGTCTTGACAGTCACGCTAGAACATGCTAAGAAACGAGTCAATGATCTACTATCTGAGAAAGCAGCAATGAAGAGTTGTATAGTTGATGTCATTGGCCTGTTTTCAGATATTATTGAGGCTCGTGACTCAATGATCACAATCACGGTGAAGAAGCATCTATCTGAGAAACTCAGGCCCGTCTTCGCCATGCTTCATAGACTGGAGGGTATTCCGGAATCAAGCTCTATTCCGAAACGAGGGGAGAAGATGTTGCACAATTAAAGAAGGAAGACCCCAAAACTTCAGTCAAACATACTGTCATAAGAGAAATTGAATCTAAAGGCAAAGAAAAACTCTTCAGTGAAGAGCCAATCATTGATAACAGTGAAGATGAAGAGCCTGATGAGGATGAGCTGAAAAGAAGAAAAGAACGTGAAGTTCTTATGGATGAGCATCAGAGAATAATTTGCGAGGCTGAAGCACAAGAGAAAGCTGAACGTGAAGCTCATGTCACACTGGAAATTCGAAAGCTTTTATTTCCAGAGTGGACTCTGAAGCGTATTCAAAATGAAGCTGTGGATATGCCGAGTCAATATTGGTTGGAACCAGTTGTGTCATTCGATCTTCAGAATACACAAGATTCGTAGCTGGATCTGCCAATAACTCCAAGCCTTCCGGTTTCGCATCTTTGTGAGAGTTGTGAATGTCCCTTCCACAGATAGCGATGCAGATCATCTACTCTTCTTGTTCTATCTCAAGCACATGAAGCCATAATACGAAACATGGAGTGCTAGCAAGATTACAGTAGTGAAGGTCACTGGTCCAATCGAAACCGACAGCTTCCCAAATGCGAAGTTCAAGGTTGTGAGATGTTCTTCCAGTCAGGTCCACGAGTTCACTCTCGCTGATCTGCCCTGCCTCAATCCTTATGAATGGATCATGCTTTACAGTTTATTGCTGAGAGATGGACAGAAGTATGAGCCCGTTATTTCTCACCTCAAGTTGATGTTAATTTTGTATATTCAAGAGGTAAGCAAAATGGATGTGGAGATTGCAGCTGTACTGCGAAAGAAGCCCAGTGTACTCCCTAAAGAAGTTCCAGAAGATTTTGAGAAATTGAAGCCTGGGAAGATACACAAGGAAGGATGGTATGTGGCATTTCAGACGAGAGAACGAAACGATGCAAACTTTTGTAAGGATTGCTTCTTCCTCGCTGATAAGCATCTATTCACTACTTCTTTCCTGGAGTATGTTTTGGACATGGTTAACAAGTACAAGGGTAACATCAAAGGCAACAAGAAGTGCTTCTGGGATATGATTCTATGTTATATCCAAGTTCGCAAGGTTCTGCTGAGCGTCATTATGAAAGTTTTTGAAGTGCAGAAGCGAACTCAGCCTTGAAGGACTCCCGCCTCAATTGACGCAAAAGGGGAGATTGTTGGGTATAAGTGTTGCGTCATTATGATTATATGTTTAGTTCATTTTGTAACCGGGCTGGGCCCGTCCACCCATGATTTATTATTAGGGTTATAGTATTTAAGGTGCGTGCATGCACCGTAATTTGGGACCTTTGAAAATAGTCTTGTAACCCTACACGCCTCTACAGTAGCAATTCTTCATCGAGTTCTTCTGAGACTGTGGCTTATAATCATTCAACATATTTTGATCTATTTGCAGTGTTCATTTTCTTTACTTTTTTGAATCTATTCGATCTAACGATGATTCAATCCTAACAGGCTAAGGATTAAATCGGTTTGGCTTTAGGAAGCTTGAGTTGGCTATTTTGTTGTTGAGGTGGTAGTTGAGCTTGTGATGAGTAGTTTAGGTGAGTTATCCTTCATTGTATTCGTGGGTCAAAGGCACCAATTCCGGATCAATGGATTGCTTTTGTAGAATGATATTTGTCTTTGTGACACTTACTGTTATGCTTGCATGTGCTTTTTGTCTTCGTGACTCACGCTGATATGATTGTTTGCTTAGCTGTAGGGTTGAAATAGATCCGATACCGGTTGAAAGAGACCGAAGGGGGTGAAATAGACCCAGTACCAGTTGAAAGATATTGAAGGGGGGGGGGTGAAATCGACCCAGTACTGGTTAAAATATACCAAAGGGGGTGAAATATCCCCAGTACCGGTTGAAAGATACCGAAGTGGTGAAATAGACCCGGTACCGGTTGAAAGATACCGGAATTGGTGAAATAGACCCAACTTGATCGCACTGCATCTCCTGAAGATTTATTCTGCAATGATTATTTATGAGGTATTTTGGGGAAAATCACTAACCTTTGTGCTTACGGTTTTGTGGTTTTAACATTTTCAGGTACTTCCAGTTTTGAAAAGAAGAGCCCGACTTTATCGCACTGCATCTCCTGAAGATTTATTCCGCAATGATTATTTATGATTTTACTCGATGTTCTTAGAACACTTTTACTCTAATCGTCTTTTGAGATAATCTATGAAAGGTTTTGAGTTATTTAAAATGAAATTTTTTACTCAGTATTTTTGGGACGTTACAAGTTGGTATCAGAGCCATGGTTTAAGGGATTCAGGTACACTCTCAGGTATGTCTGGACTCAGACTTAGGATTTCTAAATTTTTTTAAAAGAATATGATTTTCTAAAGAGGATTTCTAAGAAAAAGGGGTGCGATTCATGCAATCATCCGAGCTCAAGTAATTTTTCCTAAAATACTCATCCATGTGATATGCTTATTGTTTTGGTTTGAGTAAGTGAGATTTGCATGCTAGATTAGGGCTAAGGTTCTACTCAGGATTTGCATGATAGAATGCTAGGAGAGATGCCTTTATATGCCTGCTGATTGATCTTTTGGAACTGCTTGCTGGTATGGATTTCATATTGTTTGGTAGAATGGCCTAATTTAGATGAGGCACCAGTTTAGATTACTTGATGCTCGAATGCTGCTTTCTTTGTGCTTTTAGGGACCTCTAATAATATTGGCTAACTATTAAGCAAATACGTTAGGTTACATGTTGCGGGGATTAGATAATTATAGAATGTTAGGTTTAACTCTATTGTGCAACTCTCATTCTAGTCCAACCGTTGTAATGTGAGACCTTGTAGTCGAAGAATTATCTAGTACCTGTGGCATATAATTGTATTCATGAGGTAGTTAGATGTTATTAAAGGGAGTCTCTGTGCAGCTGATGGCGGAGAGTGGTGTGAAGGGAACCCTAGGAAAAGCCTATGAAGAATGTTAGAATGTGCTTATATGAGCGTTTTCTAAAGAGAGATTCTAGAAGGAGAATCTAGGAAGATTAGCAATGTTGGTAGAACTTCCTAGCATTGCAGAAGCAAGTTAGTCGGATGATGCCTTTTTATATTTTGTGGCCTACAGAATGTTACTACTCGAATGTTACTTGTTATGTGCTTTGTATGACCTATATTGATGTGGGCTAACTATTTAAAGAATATGTTAAGTTAAATGCTGCAAAGGTTAAATAATTATAGAATGATTTATTTGGCCCTATTCTGCATCTCTCTTTTGAGTCTAACCATTCTAGGGATTGGGTGTTTTATTCGAAATATTATTTAAGTTTTATTGCAGGTAATTGTATTCATGAAGTAGTTAGCTGAGATTAGTAGGGGTTCTTCAGCAACTGATGGCAGGGTGAGGTGGGAATCATAGGAGAGTCTAGGAAGCGCCTTAGAGGAATTAGCACACTGTTTAGAGGTGCATATTCATTTGAGAGTGAGTATATGTGATTTAATCATATAGTAGTGGATATGAGTAGTTACTTAGAGGATCCGGAACGATTCTCGAGGAAAGTATGGATATATGTGGAAGGTAGTATTGGGCCCGTACTACTGAAAGCACAAGATCTATACTCGAATCGAGGAAAATTTTAGGGATTATAAGGAAATGGTTAAAGGAAGAGGGCAAGGTTTGGCACCATTATTCGTTGCACTGTGTTTCCATCTTTATCGGTTTATCGGTTATGGTCATTCAGTCCATGGATGGGTATGGTTATTGTTTAGAACTTAATGGCCATGGCTGTTTGGGTTTCCATGGTGCAGACCCATGTGAGTTAGATGATTACGAGGTCTGGAGGGCCTTGCTCAAAGTAGTGACAGTTGTGTCGTGGGACTAAAGAAGGAAGGGATTGTGATGATTGGCTCGTGGATTACAGCCGAAGGCTAAGTGATTGGCAGATGGATTGGGATGTCACTATTTTCAATGGAGGTTGTGTTCTTCCTGCTTTCCGTGTTTGGAGGAAAGAGAGAAGCATTAATATGATTTTCAGAGTTGGGATGTAGACCCAGAATGGGGTTAGATAGTATGGTTTTTAGCGGCAAGTGTGCCAGTATGGGAATGCACAAGATGATTCTTGTGGTATTGTTGCCTTGAGATGAGATCAAGAGTCTACTTTATTCAGACATGGTAGGGTCAGGTGCTAACTAATTGTTTCAGGAACCATGGGAAGTGAATCGGTAACGACAACTTCCATTGTCTTTGATGTATCTCAATTATGAGGATGATGCCTCTTGTATTTATGAAAGGTTCTCGCAATGAATTGATGGATAGGTATTGGTAGGAGAGAGGTGTGTGGTATTCTGTTCATTTTCAGATCAAGGATTAGTGCTATGAATGAGTTGTCAGAATTATTGTTTGTGCACATGCGTGGGATTCTTGATGTTAGAAGCAGTTTTGATTGGGAAGTTTCTAACGTCTCCATCTTAGATTCGGAATACCTTTGAGTTTGCTTGGTCTTTATCTGAAAAACCATATTGCGTTGTATATATTCCATGGGTTAGGGATGCAATGCATCTGGGTGAGCCGGTTTGGGATTAGTCTGTTTGCATGGTCAGTTGGTGGTGGTTCGAACCGTAAGTGGGAGAGAGTTGGATACTCTGTTTAGAGGACTAGCAATCTGTTCAAGTTATGGTTTCAGAAGAATGGGTCATAGGGATTTGCCATCTCATAGTATAGATTGATATCTATAGTCTAGGATGGGCAGTTTTTGATCAGTTAATAAACTTCAAAGTTCAGCATGTGTAGCTCCTTATAGGCTTTGTTCAGAAGTGTACTGAATCAGTGGATTAGTTGTCAATGCATTCTTGATCATTGGTCATTTCGTTCATCATCGCTAGTTGAGGTTCTTTGAAGGTTTCAAGATGTATCAGTTGAAGTTCAATGGATGCGTCAACCTATTGGCTGATTTTGTATGTTGTATATTTTGATTTATGGGTACGGGTACCCTCAATTGTTTGTTATGGGGTATTGTTCATAGCGGGCTTGGGTTTGGCAGTTGTCCTTGGTTACTGGGAGTTCGGAAGTCGGAGCGGTGTTCTTTAGTTTTTCAGGTGTGGCTTTGGATCTATGTAGATTCCAATATTGGCATGTCGCAGCGGCAGGGTTGGTACCTAGATTGATCCGACCACAAATTTGACAACACTTCTAAATAATTTTGGAAGTTTTTTTTTCGAGCTAGTTACGTATTGGTGGAATTTGTTCAATTTCAATCAAGATGTTGGATCTTGTTTTGATCATTCATCTAGATGTTTAAGTTAGGAGTTGAGGTTCGTCATTCGGTTAGATCTTCTGGTACCACACCCGATTGGTGTGGTTCTTAATTGGTTTGTAGCCCTTAAATTGGAACAAGAATGCAACCACCTATCCTTTTCTCTGGTTGTGTGCAACCATGTTTTAGCCTAAAATTTGCATTGTTAGCCGCATGTACTGTGAAAGTAATTGTGCGTGATAGAAGGGTATGACCCGTATTCGTGTTCGGTTAACATATAGAGGGATGCTGATTGGGTTCCTGCAGGTCGGTGGATTGATGGTTGGGTATCCTTAGGCCCATGTGGTGCTGGCCGTGAGTCTCTAGGGTAGTGATGGAATAATGGTAAGATCGGCATAGTACCGTGAGCCTATCATTTTAGTGGTTAGAATGTGTCATGATGTATCGTGAACCAGTGGTGGTATGGACTTTAGGGGCGGGACCTGTTGTTGTTTGAATGAGAGTCTTAGGTCTTGGAGTGTTAGTCCAATTGGCCGGATTGGGTTTTGGTGCATTGTTAGGAGTCGGGAGACTCAGTGACCAACTGGTTTGGATCTTAAGGATAGTAGAATTGTGTTTTGGTGGGTGTATTAGTTATGCCTCAGAAGTCGCTTGATGAAGGTTCACAATTAGGGACCCCGTTTTCTTAAGGATTGTTTATTATGGGTTTGTTTACGAACGTTGGTTATTGGTTCTGAAATCTCGAGTCATGAGATTCGTTGTAAATGTATCGAGTGATTTTTTCAGGTGAATATACACCCAAGCTGATAAGGGATTCAGATGCAACGTGGAATTCTTAGATGGACCATCATTATGCTCATGGGAGCAGTGGGTTGGTGATGACTTGTCAGTAAGTTGAGTGTGTATTTAAGGCTTTTGGGCACAATTTCCGGATTTAGGGTTAGTTGAAATTCATGATCGGTATGTTTTGAGTATCTTATCTGCATGGTTTAGTGGTATTCCTAATGGGGGATATGGGTAGGTACGATGAATGGATGATCATTAGTCTTAGGGTATGATTCTGGAGTATAGACTAATGCGTTCCCGATTTTGGGGGAGTATGTTGACGGTGTTGGTTTGTGGTTGTAGTTTTGAGAATTCAAGGGTTGAGTATTTTCTAGTTATTGGGTTGTTGTTGGCAGTTATGGGATACCGAGGGGTCTCTCGAGTTTTCATTATAAGATTCTTTTATTTTGAAGTGGTTAGAGGAAGCTTATGGGATATGTTGTCATTCTTTTCAGAGATTCTAACCAAAACGGATTTCGAGGACGAAATCCTGTTTAAGTGTGGGAGAGTTGTAACATCCGGTTTCGAGAAGTTTCTTATTTCAGGATTGTGGACAATAAATAGATCAAGTAAAGGCCTTGGGCTTCAAATGAATAAGGTTTATAATCTATTGGATGTTGATAATATGGATTATGTAATCTAAGCCTTGACTTTGTGTTTTGGAGTCAAAGGGGAAAGTGGGAAAAGTGATGTTTCGGGATTCCTTTATGGATTATGGATTTAGTTCGACGTGTGTTAATTCAAAATTAACTAGATTAAAGTGTGGGGCTCGTTAATACCTTTTCGTGGATATAAAGGTCGCCGAAAACAGAGTTAAAAAGAAGACATTATGATTGTTTGAAGTTGTAATGGATTTAGGCGAAAACCGTCACCACAGAGTGGTGAGTTTGGACCACGAGGTGGTGGTTACCACGGAATGGTGAGTCGGGACCATGAGGTGGTGATCCGCCAGGCCCAAGCTCATGGTTTTACGGTTTTCAACGTAATTAAGCTTAATGTTTCACATTTTTGGGCATTTTATCAGTCTCCACCACCTCTAAGACCCGTTGGGAGAAACCCTAGCCTCTACCTTCAACATTTGACCCCATCCTCCCTCCTCTCTCCTATTTTGGATGATTTGTATGATATTTTAATGAAGCACAAAGATTAAGGAAGTTCTTTTGGTTGCAAGGAATGATGTTTCAAGCTTGGATCCATCAAAGGCAACCCATTTATGGTCTATTGTAAGTAAAATGTGTTGGGTTGTGAGAACTATAACACTCCTATGGTGCACATGTAACCCTAATTGCTTTGGATCTATGTTTTCTCTAATTATACATGCATATTTTCAATTTTGCAAAGCATTGTCCTAACTAGCATACAATCGAACAATTGAATAAAACATCTAGTTAGATGACATACCTTTTAGAAGGACTTGTAGTTCTTGACCTTTAAAAGCTTGAGCACCTCAAGTGTGATGCCTCTAATGGTTCACAAACACCAATATGCAAATGGTGGCTTAAGAGAATAAGTTACTTAGCTCAAAATGAAGGTGTAACCGATTTTGGTTCATGAGGGTTTCTATATATAGTGTTGCACATACTAGGGTTACACTTTGTAAACCCTAATAACCCATGACTTTTCACATTCTAATGCTTCATGGATTTAACCTCAATGGACTATCCAAGGATCATCTCATTGGATTAGCCCATCTAAATATTCATGGATCATTGGCCCACACTACAAGAATCATTGATTTACATAATCAATCCCCATATATTTAATTTGTCTCTTTTGACCACAAAATTAATTCCAAATTAATTCTTGATCAATACTAATTAAATAATTTCATATTAATAGATTAAACTTGTAATATATTAATAAACCATAAATAACCTTATTCTCAAAAGTCCATCCTATCAAATTGCACTGGTAAAGGCAACCCAAAAAGGACCATACTACAATCGGGTCAAGTACATCCCAGTTATTGTTATGGGCTTAGACACCAAATCCAACAGTCTCCCACTTGGATAAGTCTAATAACTAAAACTGCCAATGTGACTTCAGGATCCGACTAAGCAATCGTAAGCTTTAAAAAGCCGTTGTCGAACTCTGACCTAGTCAGTGACACGTCCTTCAGATAAGGGATCATATATTCCTATGTTTTCAAGATATCTATGCGGACAAACACATGGAACATAGTCATACTTATTGCCCTGCAATAATTTTCCCGATTTCCGATTCGTCTGACATAGAACATAATTGAACACATCAATTTAGTTCTGATCGGGCCCGGAATATAGTCAAAACAGAATCATCGAGGGGCCCAAGATATCGCTTTTAATCCTCTTAGGATAAAAATAACCGATAAACTTCGACATTATATGCTTGTACTAACTACTCATTAAGTCATGCACAACGATATGTTTTATAACATCAAGTTAGTGATGCGTTTTCGTATCATCAATGCACAACCAACTCGTAGTCAACAACTCATATATCTTGGTTTGAAGACTATATGATATTATCGTCTCACAATTACTCGTGATAAATTCCATGAAGTAATTCAGGTGAGCGTGGGTTGAATCCAGTACTCGAATCTTATTTCAAGAGCACTCATGAATGGTGTAGCAAACTCTTCTTATGTCTAACGCCTTAGACAATCTACAAGCCACTTCATGATAGTCTTCTTTCATACTTACTTCCAACATATGATCGACTGTGAATAGTTTGAATAAATCTTATTATTGTGGAAGTCAAAACATGCAAAGTGAAACACAAGAATAATACTAGTCCTATATGGCCCCAAAACTTTTGAGCGTAAATAACACACCTTTTATTTAATCACCATATTGATTACACATTATTCATTGTATAATGTTTCGATTGATCAACTTAATACTTGAATTAAAACAATAGGTATTCCATGCTCCAAGCATGCACACTATGTTTATCTATGATCCTTACTCTGTGAAATAAATCAATTTGATTTTCAATTAAACTCATTTCACAATTCCAAATCTTTAAGTGTAAGAATACCAAATTCTTCCCACTATTAGAATGTGTTAGTTCTAAACTATTATGCAAAGATTCCTTTTGTAATGTCTAGGTACAAAAAGTCACAGAGACTTGAGGAGATTGTTACAAGACAATTCCATGGAGATGAAGTACATTCCTTTGAACATCATTCTTTGCATAAAAGTTTCTAACTTACTCATATATTCTTGATATCCAACTCCCATTATGGAAACTTTTCCATAATTCCCATCTGACTATCCATTCTTAACAGAATCCTATCTATTCAGAATTATATCAATATGGTCCATTCATTAATATACTTCCAACTATCCAGAAGCAACCAATCCTTAGCGAACCTTAGATTGTCCTTGACAGTTGTTTAACCACTTTAGTCATATCTTGTTCTAGTCCTTTTTCCTTCTTAATGCCCTAGGCATTTGGAAAATTAGAACACGCGAATATTATAGCATACGCAATCGACCCTATATCCGAAGCATATGGGACACGATTCATAATGTCTTACATAAATACATGATACTTACCAGTCTTTTGCTATAATATTTCTATTTGCCATGTTCTCACAATTCGAACTATGAAGAGGAATGCCGTAATCATAATCGAATTTTGAGAATGCAATTTACATTTTCATATATAGAATTTCCTTATGTCGAATCTTTTCAACATAACATTCATATATGTCTTTGACAAAATTTTATTAAAAAACTCAATCTAAGCTTTTAGAATTGAAAAATGAAGTATAAGTTCCTCTCCCTTAATTATAGCAAACCAACTTTTCAACCCTGCAACTTTGCGAATTGAAACTTTGTTTTATATAATTACCATCGCGAACTTGCAACACTTACCATAATAATTATGCTCCCACTAGCATAATAGTTATTATCTTACTAGCATAACACTTTAACTCCCACTAGCTTTGACATATATCCAAAATCAGCTGGACTTCTAGAACTCAATACTTATTTACTTTCTTACCAAAGTTCAGATTTCTGATACGAGATGCTTCGATAATCCTTTATCTAAGCTCACACACCTTTTATTAGAAAGCTCATATGTGTGTCTAAACAATTTTAGAACTTACTGCAGTAAGTCTCAAATGTTTAGACCTTTTTCCATTTCTCACATTTCAAACTATTAAGAGGGATGCCGTAGTCATAATCGAATTTGAGAATGCAAATATCACAATTGCTAACTCTTTAAAATCTACTTAGTGAAAGTGTTTCCTCACAATCATTTTTATGAATTGGAGAGAAACCTTATGACACTTAGATTTTTAATGGTGTATGTGTTCCTATCCATGTGAATTTATCATAACCATAATCTTAAGACAAGGTTAGTGACAAATCCAAACTCATATGGACTGAACTTGTTCAATCTTAATTTCTTGCCACCTGGCAGCACAAGGGCCAACCATTGCTTCCAGGTTGTTATGCAAACAATTGAGCGCTCATAGAACTCACATGCATAGTTAACTTTAACTGGAATGGGCACAGAAACAAGAATATGTGTAACAATTGACAAATTGGGTCAAGTATTGACGATCAGTTACCGTAAGCGTTGCTATAATCTAGACCAAATGTATGATATCCTAATGTTTATTAAATAAGTTTAAATGGTATTACGATTAATTGCTCAAAATTTATATATTATGAACCGAAAGGGTTATGATTTTTCATCCGAGTTCATTTTAAACGTTAATTTACAATAGGGAATCAATGGCATGAAAACCATAAAATTGTACCTGGTTGAGCATGAAACCTTAAAATTTTGACTTCGACATGGTTTCTACTATTCGTAATTCATGTCGAAAATGGTTTGGAAATCGAATTCGATGGTTGCGAATCTTAACGATAAAATAATTTAATATTTCAAAAATCATGTACATTTATGTACGTATATGTATGAAGAGCGTATTTTTCAAACAATATAATATGTAGTGGCTAAAGTTCTTATAAAACTCCATATTACATATAATAAATAGACAATTATGTTAAACACAATGTGTATGTGTTAACTAATTAAAAGTCTATAAAAACATTAAATATATATACATATTTATACGTATGTTATGTATCATTTTAAATACCAATTAATTGAATATATAACAATTTGAACATTTACTCTATACAAATCCGGAACTCTTTATATATCTTACCATCATACATGATAAACCTTGATATAAGAGTGTATAAGTATTGTGCATATGCATTATTGCCTTCAAAATCTAAAACAAATACACACACAAATACATATATGTATATGAAGTTAGAAGAGCCAACAATACGAGAAGAATTAAACAAATACATAACCAATGCATCACACACACAAACACCCACATGCACAAATGGAAACCAATACTGCAATGTACTTTCGAGATCAAATTATAGATTACAAAGTACCACAAAAGTCTTCTAAATATATATTTTTGGATCACAAATATTCACTCAGTCTTACCTCACAGTCTATCTTTCTTCCCTCCTTTCTTTCTGTTTCGATGCACAACTAAGAACACCTCCATTGGAGGTGGTTCTCTTGTGGTTTCTCGGTGAGCTAATAAGAAACAACCTCTCTCTTTCCTCCATTGTTCCTGTCGATGTGAACAACAATCCAAACCCCCTGTGAACTCAAAGAAACCACCTAATCACTGCCCATGTTTCCCTCTTCTCCTGTTGAACATTGAAACCAAACACACACCACAACCAAAACATCTATTTGGTACCCTCATTGATTTCTATCATGAACAAACAAAAGCAAAAGCAAAGAACTTTGTTACCTGTGGTTAACTGCTGCTTCCATTCTCTTATTCCTTTTCTTTTCGGTCCAGCCAAGCACCGGAGATGCCTTTCCCTCCTCGTGGCTGCGTGACCATTGAACACCCCATTCACTCGATCCATGATTGTCGATGACGGAGGTTCTACCAACAAAGGAGCGCCGGACCCCTCCCCTTTCCTTAGCGTTTCCTGTCGGACAAATGAGGCAACCAAGAACCGCTGGAGCACACTTGATCTGCCTCTCGCTGCTTCTGTTCGTCTTTCCTCTCTGATCAGATAAAGACGAAGACTAAGGATCGAAGATCCTTTTCCCTCATTTATAGTTTCTCGATAATCAACCTCTTGTATTACTCTTTGGGATCGATTCCCCCTACCTAGTCACGCGTTGCTGCCGTTGATCTCCTCTTCCTTCGAAACAATCATCAACCAGTCAGCTACCTTGTTGTTCACCGCCTTCGATCTGTTCTTCTCTTTTGCCAATCAAAGAAGGGTCGACTGATATCTCCCCTAATCGAGCCCTGCGTTCGATTCCCCCCCCCCCCTTCTATTTCGAACCAACATCGGAGATGTGTATTCGTCGGTCGTCACTCGTCCCTTCTACCCGATGCAAGACCCTTGAATGGCGATCTGCATCTGAGATTTCAAAGTGATAAACGCACATTCGATTTTGACTCAGTCAAAGGTCAAAGCAGGTCAAACTTACATTCAACTTAAACAGAATCAACCCCTTCTCCAGTAAAACCTAACAAGTTAAGTCCAAAAGCCCCAAATCAGTTTGAAATGTACATGTTTATCCCCTGTTTTGTAAATAGTTTGCAAGATTAGTTCCTGGAGGATAATTTTGGTAAAATCAATCACTACAGTTTAATCATTTTAACAAAGATCACCGTATACTTAATAATTAATACCAAAAATACCCTTTGGTTTATTAGGTAATTTAAACATACCCGGTGGTGCTTTTTAAGAACGAGGAACGTTACGTAGCAAATTTCACGACAAGAATCATACCTCGAGCCTCGTTCACGCTACGAAAGTGAGTTTCTACGGCCCCTCTTTTACGGTTTTAATATTTGGGGGAGAATATGTGTGTGTCTATTAAAGTTTGATGATTTTCAAGTTTTATATACAAAATAGCATCATACTTTATTATTGGTCAGAAGTTTATGATATAACAATCTAAAAGTGTGATAAATCACCAATAAATCTATTAAGTTAAAATAGATTGTTAAAATATGATATATTTATACTTTACGTGAAATATAAATATAGATATTGAGAAAATTCTTAAGATCATAAGTAGATTGCTATAATAACACATGTTGATATTATAAGTCACATGAATGGAATGATATCATAATGACCAAAACTATTATCCGTGTATAGAATGAAAGTATATTGCCATAAATGATGTAAGGTTAAATTCATGAAATTATATAATTATTAGTTAAAATTTTAAGATTTAACTTTTAATATATATATATAAGATTATGTAAAAATGAATTGAGAAGTTATTAATATATTTTTATATTAATTATAACAATATAACTTCATTATATCAGTTATTTATTCTTATCGTAATAAATGACATGATCGACTTCAGGACTTAAGAGTCGTTATTTACGAAAGAAATACTTGTCGAGTATTATGTTTAAAGACTTTATCTTTATTCCAAATTAAATGTATTAAAAATATTCTCACATAATTTATATAAAATATGGGGAATGTAGATCTACGGTCGATCCAAACTTGGATAAATTCAAAAATTAGCTATTATGCTAACAAAACATCGAAACCGTATCTAGTATGATAAATTCTTGAAGTTATATGAATTTCAGTTATCGTTTTCCTAAACGGTGAATAATGTTACATATCCAGTGAATTTGGAATGGATTATATAGGTTTATTATACCTATTTCATATAGGTTTATCATACCTATTTCTTATAGGTTTATCCTACCTATTCCATATAGTTTATCATACCTATTCCAGATAGGTTTATCATACCTATTCCATACAGGTTTATCATACCTACTCCATATAGGTTTATCATACCTATTTTAGATAGGTTTATCATACCTATTCCATACAGGTTTATCATACCTACTCCATATAGGTTTATCATACCTATTCCAGATAGGTTCATCATACTTATTCCATATGTTCCATATAGGTTTATCATACATATTCCATATAGGTTCATCATACCTATTCTATAGGTTTATCATACCTATTCCGAATACCAGATCCGATACGTTTGAGTTTCCATTATAAACTATTTCGGGTTTTGCGAAAGCTAAGATCTCAATACTTAGGAGAAACTCTCCAATATATAACCGTTAATCCTCGAGGGAACAACTAACGTCGGGTGTAAGTGTCATATTATTGATCTTATATGGTACGACCGCCCGCCTAGAGTTGCTAGCTACAACTACATCTGACGAGATGAATTTTGGCGCCGACGTTAGCATTATCGAACATTACCACGTGTTACAACGGGGTGAATGACTTTAGCACGCGCACCTTATTATGGTGTCGGTGCATTAATAAAGTACAGTGTCACGAGTTCGGTTATGATTTCATTATAAAATCCCAGTTTTGTTTCGTTACCGTATAGAATCGATATTGGATTTATACGAGGTTTATGTTCACTCATTCTAGTTTAAAGAAACTGTATTTAGTGGGATAGCTTGTGACTCAAAGCGATAAGTGTCAGTACCAAAAATTAAGTCAGATAACACTTAATTAATATCATGACACGGCTCGACAAGATTTATTAACTTACATAAAATAAGTTATTTATATAAACCATTTGTTTTTATAAGAAAACACAATATTTATGTGGGAGGAGTTTTCCCCACCGGTTAAGTGTCGGTTTTCAAATTAAGTCAGATAATACTTAATTATTGCCACGACACGATTTTACAAAGTTCATAAATTCAATACTTATGAGCTTTTCATATAAATGATACAAATTCTTGTATAAGGTTTCAAGAGTAAAGTTGGTTATTTTATGTTCTCACAAAGAGTAACATTTCCTATTTTTATATAATTTGATATTCAAAATCTTTATATAAAAATGCATTTTGATATAAGTTAGAATTACTTATATGTATTTTCCAACTTTTGTACATTTGGATTTGAACAAATGGTATTTATGAATGAGTCGTAACACATTGTTATAACTCAATTATTTTATACTTTTAATAGAAAAGTAAAAATTTATAAAAGCTGGTCAACCAACTAAAATTTTATCAAACACTTTTGGGTATAACAATACGCTGTGTCAAAACCTGTAGAACTCACCAACAATTTTGTTGACGTATTTTAATGCATGTATTCTCAGGTTATTTAGCAAGTCAGAAGTGTTCGCTCAGAAGACTCTCCGCTAGTTAAATTATATCTTTGTAAACGCCGGATTTGTAGCCGTATGTCACGATTTAGTAATAGTCATTGTCAATGTAATTTCTATTTCGGTAATAATAGAAGATTATATTTTTACTGTTCAATGTATGTTTAATAACTGTGATTACTGATTTACGTCGCGCACCTCGGCGTTTCCGCCGGAGGCCGAGGGTGTGACAATATGTGAACATGATAGGTTACAAACCTCAAGTCGTGTGCTAGTGATTAACAATAAGTTTACTCTTGATTAGTTCTTGAAACTTTTCAAGATCTTTAAGACTCCCACTAACCTCTTGACATATAAGTTTCTCTTTGTCAATAAACATTACTTGACAAACAAATATTCAAGAGTTAGTGCGGTTTCTTATCAAGACAAACACTTCACAACATTGGTCTTAGTTGGTCTTTGTTTTATCCAAAACATCACAACTTACAAATTTCAAATGTACAAGAGTAGAAAACATTTTACTCTACATTTGCTGATATGCCACTCAATATATAATCTTGAAGTATGACTCTAAGATTTGATTTTGGAACAAAGTATGATTCATCTTAATTGATTTAACCATTTCAACAATTCATGATTCCTCTTCTTAGACAAACAAATGCACTAAGGCGTCCTTAGAGGATCAAATTGTGATATGGTTTTCATAATCATTAAGATAATCATAAAACACGATACTCAAGTACTCTCCCGTCTTTTCAGACTGGAAAACTTTTATCTTTCTGCCGACTTTGATTCTTCTTATTCGTTCTGCTATACATTGAGACTTATCAATGACTCAGAATTATACTTAATCTTGTAAGCATAACTATATTTACTAACTTTAGTAAACCATAATGAATAGTCTTATCGTTCTTTGTGGTGGACTTGACCAGCGCACAACCAAGTGTACCCGATCCCCTAGTCCTTCACTTGACTCACATATACATGTGAACAAGGAATTAGTCTTAATTTCCCAAAGATGAAGGTTCTCATTCATGACACAATACAAGTTGCATGATTCCAAGTTTCTATCCAACATAAACTTGGGTGATGAGAATCTTTCCTTATTTGGTAAATTTAGACACTACCACAAACGAAAGAATCAAATTCATATTGCTAAAAATAGAAACATACAAACATCAATTTTCACAAATGCCATTGCAAGGAAATATAAATAAGATAAAATGTCAAAATTTTATTTATTTATAGAAGGTGCGGAAAAACATTTCCTTACAATGCAATTACATATGAAAACTATGCTATTACAAATTTCTACGCAATCTATCATAACTCCTAAGCAGCAGCTCAAAAATCCGATCATCGAATCAGACGATCAAAATCCATCTTTTCACGATCAGATTCAACTCACTCTTCTTTTAAGCTTCCTTTCTTTTCTTTGATCCTACAAAACATCAAAATGCGACCCTGTCACATCATGTATTAAGAATCTCCAAATAGGAACTTAATAGAGTTAGATAATGGACTTACGTGAAGCTGAGTCAAACTTTTTGACTTTACCATCCTTATGGTCCTTCAAGTAGATACGACAGCTTCGCAACAAATGTCCCTTCTCTTGGCAATAGAAACAAATGGACTCTTTGGGAATGGTACACATGACAATCTCAGACTTAGCCTTTCCCTTTCTCTCGGAAAGAGAAATCTTTTCTGGACTTCCAATGTTTCCATTTTCAATGTCTATGGAAGTTTGGGAAGTAGATATTCGAATCAAATTTTCATTACCAGTGTGCCAAGTCATTGTTGATTCAGTAGCAATTAGCAAATATGTAAGATCGATAAGGGACATGTCGCGGTCTGTCATATAGTAGTCTTTAACGAACTGACTATATGACTCGGGAAGTGACTGAAGAACCAAGTCAACAACCAACTTCCTCGACACAACGACTCCTAACATTCCCAGCCTGTTAATGTGTGACTTCATCTCCAAGACATGTGCACACACTGACCTTCCATCTTGGTGTTTGTTAGCCAATAGGGCTTGAGTGACCTTGAACTTTTCAAGTCTTTGAACATGTGGGTTAGTGAGAATTATTGGAGGAGGTGAAGGAAGTGAAGTATGATATTGTGGAATATCATCTTCATTTGGAAAGCTTTTTCCAAAAGATTCGGGAAGACTATAGTTGTCTGAACTAGACATCTACAAGGGAGAAATTCAAGATAGTTGATTTAAGTCCTTAATATAACACCCAAAACGAAATATTAAGGCTAGGACCCAACACAATATTTTACAATTGCGAAGAGGGATGCCGTAATCTAATTGTAAAATATTTGAAGGTAGGTAAATGACGATTTACCAATTTCCACCATGAAAAACGAAATAAATTATTAAGTTTTAATTGGTTTGAAATTCCTAGATCTTTGAGATTCATTGAACTTTCCAAAGGCATGTTTAAATCTCGATTGTGCCCTTCCATTTTGTGACTGGGATGCCGAGGATCACAAACAAGGTGTGAATAACCATGCAAATTAGCTTGGTACACCCAATGTTACAAATCACCTAATCAATGTGCCGGTTAACCACACACGCTCCATTGATCTATGATTAACATCAGCTACCCTTTGCCACGCACTGTTAGTCCCAAATTAGTGTGTCGTTTAACCACCCACGCTCAACTAACGACTTAACAAGATGTAAAGTTTAATTTCATGGATTAGCACTATTTTCACATTTTCCTAAAGTAACTAAGATTGGGAATTTAATAAAAGTTTAGTTACATTATATTTATCATTATACTTTTGGTGAGGGAGAATTAATGTCCTATCCTACCCGTTCGACTAACGACCCTCCACCAGTCAAGGAAGCGGTGGGTGAGAGTGGACACCCATTAAACTGCCATTTTATAGGTAATAACCTTATACCCCCCTTATAGACCGACTTCGTGAATGAGGCCTACTAACGGTAAGACTGACATGTCTTATACATATATATAAGTATTAACTTTTAATATTATAAAGTATAAGGGTTGAATTTTAAACTTTTAAAATTCTAAGGTTTAGAATCTAAATGTTTCAAAAGTGAGACTTTACCAATTCCAAAACTTGAGGGCAAGTTTTGAAACTCGTCAAAACTCTTCATATCCATAACTTATGAGTTTAATGTGTGTTTTATGAAAAGACTCTTGATAATCCATAACTTGAGGACAAGTTATGGAGTTCATTAAAAACATTTATGAAAAGACTTTTCATGTTCCATATCTTGAGGACAAGTTATGGAACTCATTAAAGAATATTTAGATCAATTCTAACAAGGAAAAATTATCATATAATATTCTATTGATCTAATCTAACTCATGTGGCAAGGCAATTCACATCAAATAATACAAATAATTAACCTATTATCTTAATATTTGACAATTGTCCTTTCATTTTCATAACATATGAGTTTAATGCCATTTTAATGTATGAGACTTTTCATTTTCCATATCTTGAGGACAAGTTATGGAGGTCATTAAAATTCATTTAGATCAGTTTTCTAACAACTAAAATTATCACATAATTTATGATCTAACTAAACTCATAATCAAGATAATTTCAAGTCAACAATTTGAAAGCAATTTTGTTTATCATATAAAAACAACAATTATTTTAAAACTTTGACAATTATCTTGTGGTTGGATGAGTACAAGCACTACCATATCATAAAAAACATTTCCAATGATCCAAAACAGTTTGTGGTAGTGTTCCCAATCCAAACCAGGCTAAGATACTCGAAATTTTGCAAACAGAGCCTTCAACTCGTCGAGTGCATAAACTGACTCGCCGAGTTGCTCTGTTACTGAGTTGACTCATTGAGTCTGTTCATGGACTCGGCGAGTTCACTATTTAGAGGCCAAAATTTCAACTTTTAAACTTTGAAAAACTAGTAAGCATCAAATATAATTGAAAACAATCCTAGAGTCTGATACCACTGTTGGGTTTTGAGCACTATAACACTCCTATGGTGTACATGCAACCCTACATGCTTTGGATCTATGTTTTCTCTAATTATACATGCATATTTTCAATTTTCCAAAGGATTGTCCTAACTAAAATACAATCAAACAATTGAATAAAACATCTAGTTAGATGACATACCTTTTAGAAGGACTTGTAGTTCTTGACCTTTGAAAGCTTGAGCACCTCAAGTGTGATGATTCATAAGGGTTCTATTTATAGTGTTGTACATGCTAGGGTTACACTTTGTAAACCCTAATGACCCATGAGTTTTCACATTCTAATGCTCCATGGATTTAACCTCCATGGACTATCCATGGATCATCTCATTGGACTAGCCCATATAAATAATCATGGATCCTTGGCCCACACTACAAGAATCATTGATTTACATAATCAATCCCCATATATTTAATTAGTCTCTTTTGACCACAAAATTAATTCCAAATTAATTCTTGATTAATACTAATTAAATAATTTCATATTAATATATTATACTTGTAATATATTAATAAACCGTAAATAACCTTATTCTCAAATGTCCATCGTATCAAATTACACTGGTGAAGGCAATCCAAAAAGGACCATGCTACAATCGGGTCAAGTACATCCCAGTTATAGTTATGGGCTTAGACACCAAATCCAACAAAAAGTTCCAATATTTTACTTTAGTGTGCATACTTGGTGTATGGCATAACTAATGTTTGGAAAAACATAGTGTGCATACTTGGTGTATGGCATGACTAGTGTTTAGAAAACATAGTGTACATGCTCAAAGCATGGGACAACTATTGTTTTAATTCAAGTATAAAGTTGATAGTTTGAAACAGTATGCAATGAATGATGGGTAATCAATATGGTGATAAATAAAAGGTGTTTTATTTATATTCATAAGTTCTGAGACCATATTGGATTCGATTATTATTGTGTTTCACTTTGAATGTTTTGACTTCCAGAATAACTAGGTCGTTCTTCCTGAATGACTAAGTTATTTAAACCATCCACAGTAGGTCATATGTTGAAAGTAGATATGAATCAAGACTGTCATTAAGCTGTTTTGTAGATGTCTAATGTGACATCCCCTAATTTCTCGGCCAGAAACGACCGATTTAATTTATGCTTTTTAAAATAAAATCAGAGAAATCTTTTTAAAAGATGTTGCGGAATTGGTCCCCAAAACAAAATATGATAAAAGTTTATCAAAACCTTTCTTTAAGAAATATATAATTTCATTTCATATCAAAACCTCGGGATGTCATGTTCCGATACAGATCAAAAGCATAAACAAGACATTATAAGCGTTACAACAGTTATTTACAACTACTGGCCTATAATCAAAAAATCTTTCATCGTCCTCCGACTATGCTCGGGGTCCACTACCTGTAACATAAAAAGCTGAGTGGGTCAGGCTTGGGAGCCTGGTGAGCATATAGGGTTTTCAACCCACAGTAATAATAAACTTATTAAGTTCATCAATCAACAATAACCCTGATTACCCATTCCCATTATCCTCACTTTACGCCCTTAAACACTTTTCACAAGGGACCTAGCCTAAAGAATATCATCGGGATGGACACTACTGCTAAGGGGTTTCCTCAGCCATACATGTCCTAAAGGCAACCATGAGGGGGATGGAGTACATCGAATGAATACCCAAGTTCATTAACACCTACAGGTTGCGGGCCTACCAGCGTTCCACTGGACTGTCTAGAAAAGTTCGTGGTCGTCATCCAAACTCCGCTAGATGACCGAATCAAAATCACATCTAGGCCTCTCATCATTTTATCTCATCACACATCAACTATCTACCCATGTTTTACCCAACATATTTGTAGATAAAAATACATATACAGTTTAAAACTTGTAGAAAACATCAATTCAACAGTCACCTCAATCAAACAATTAATATAATTACACGTAGCACGTATTTTATAGAAAATACTTCATATCTAGGTGTAAGATGAAGGTGACTATACACTCACTCGATTTGATGAAAATCGGGCAGCAATTCGTTTCCTAAAACGTTCGTTTCTAATAAAACCGGGAGTTTTATTCACAAACCGGGCTCTGCAAAGGTTGGGCTTCGAAACCGAAAACATAAATTTTCCGGGCTTCTCGGGCACTTTGTGGCGTATTCTGGGGGTTATACTTGATACTGGGGCTTTGGGGTATGTTAGAATGAAGGAAATATGGAAAAAGGGGTGAAAGATGGTTATTTTCCAAAAGTATCCGAGAAGGCTCGCAAGCCTTCTATTTATAGGAGGTCCGAAGTCGGCTTAGAAGAGAGGAGTCAGCAGCGAGGACACGCGGCAGCAGCAAGGCGATGGTGCGCAGTTGGCTCGTACGTGGGCTGCGCATGCGAGGGGCTCGGTGTCGCCTCCTGATTGGACCGAGGTCTAGTCCGAGACTTCGGACGTGGCACCATATGCGAGACTCGGACACACCATAAGGGACACGCGTCGGACTCCTAGTGGACCACTTCGGATGGCTCTCCGGTTTGGATGACTCAGCAGAATTTCGAACACGTGGCATGTTTTAAGCGAGGGTGACGTGGCCGAAGTCCACGTATGCGAAATTTCCCGGTTTTGACAACATTTCTCGATTTTCGCGCCAAAACTTCTAAAATCCATTACTTTCGCATACGAGCTCCGTTTTTGATGTTCTTTATATGCACAAGTAGGTAAAATTACGCTCTACAACTTTCGTTTAGACTTCGTCGACTAATTTTGACTTTAATTTATATATTATTATTTTTAACAAACCGGGACAGGAAATCCGTTAAAAATTCATAACTTCTTCATCCGACGTCCGTTTTCGTCTGTCTTTTTACCGTTGTGCTACTATTGATGAGAGCTTCGAGTCTCGTTTAGGTCGTGTCGGCTAAAAATCACTCGATCTAACATTCGCGTTTTTAGCTGTCTACTGCTAAGCTGAAACTTCGAAAAATCATAACTTCGTCATACGAAGTCAGATTTAGGCGTTCTTTTTATACCTACTCTCGGTTTAACGAACCCTACGACTTTCGTTTAGATCACTAAGGCTAAAAAGTAGTTTATTAAAAACTCACTTTTTACGACATTCGGCACCGTGCCGGTTTTGTCGCGAAACTTCGACAGGTCATAACTTCTTCGTTATAACTCGGATTTTGGTATTCTTTATATATCTGTAGTCCTTGTAACGCCTACTACAAGTTTATTAATAGATATCGGCTTTATCTAATATTTATTTTTGACGCTCATTTTTATTCTTAATTAATTAAACCCTAATAATTAATCATAAAACACATAATTCACATAATATTCACATAATTCCTTTTCATTTCTTCAAAATGAGTTACAAAGGTTAACCTAGACTATAATGTCAATATTAATGCCTAACCTAGAAGCACGAGCATTACAATTCTCTCCCCCTTAGGATGATTCCGTCCCCGGAATCACACATCAGCAAACAAATGCGGGTAGCGACTCATCATGTCACTCTCCGTATCCCAGGTGAGATTTGGCCCATTCGTATGTTTCCATCGCACAAGCACTAAATTGACCATCTTGCGTCGCAACTTCTTAGTCTTACGGTCAACGATTGCCTCAGGTTCTTCAATCAACCTCTTGTTTTCATCCAACCTTAATTCAGAAATGAGAATTATGTCGGGCACATCTCCCGTGAACATTCTCAAATAACACACATGAAAGGTGTTATGAATACCCTCCAGTTCTTCCGGTAATTCTAGCTTGTAAGCTTGATTCCCGATCCTCTGAAGAACTTTAAATGGTCCAATAAACCTTGGAATCAACTTTCCCCTTTTACCAAATATTATAAGTCCCTTCCACGGCGAGACTCTAAGTAAAACCGAATCTCCAACTTCGAAGAATATCGGTTGTCTTTTCTTGTCAGCATAACTCTTTTGTCGATCTTGAGCTGCTAACATCCTTTCCCTAATCACTTTTAACTTTTCAGTAGTTTGATGGACTATTTCAGGTCCCATAAACTGCTTTTCCCCAGCTTCCAGCCAACATGACTGCGTTCAACACTTTTCTCCATACAAAGCGTGATAAGGTGCCATATTGATGCTTGAGTGGAAACTATTATTATAGGAAAATTCTACTAGAGGTAAGTGTTCATCCCAGTTACCTTGGAATTCTAGGGTACATGTTCTCAGCATATCCTCCAACGTTTGAATCGTTCGTTCGCTTTGACCATCGGGTTGAGGATGGTAAGTTGTACTCAAACACAACTTCGTACCCAATTCCTCTTGTAGATTTCTCCAAAACCTTGAGGTAAAACGGCTGTCACGATCGGACACAATCGTTAACGGAACACCGTGAAGCCTCACAATTTCCTTCACATAAGAATTCGCAAGTTTATCCATAGACCAGTTCTCGTTAGCGGCTATGAAATGCGCACTCTTAGTGAAGCGATCAACAACCATCCAAATCATGTCGTGACCGTTCCTTGGTCTGGGCAGTTTAGTCACAAAATCCATGGTAATGTCCTCCCATTTACCCATGGGTACAGGTAAAGGTTCTAAACTCCCATACGGTTTCTGATGTTGTGCCTTAACCCTAGCACAAGTTACACACTCGGCCACATACTTAGCAACATCGAGTTTCATCGTCGGCCACCAGTAATAGGGTTTTAGATCCCTATACATTTTTGTACTGCCGGGATGAATCGAGTACATGGTTTTGTGAGCTTCTTCCATCAGAAGATCTCTTACTCCTCCCGTTTTAGGTACCCAAATCCTATCTTTGAATACCTTCAGTCCTTGACCGTTTGTATCAAACACCAACGTTTTGCCCAAACGTTCCTCCTTCCGGTCATTTTTCTTTAAAGCTTCCTCCTGAGATTTCTTTATACTTTCCACAATTGTAGAGACAACTTCAATTCTCAACGCTCTTGGCCTTTTCTTTTCAAGATTCACCTTCCGACTGAGAGCATCAGCAACAACATTCGCTTTACGAGGGTGGTAAAGTATCTTACAGTCGTAGTCCTTGAGTAACTCTAGCCAGCGCCGTTGCCTCATGTTCAATTCTTTCTGATTAAAGAGATATTGAAGACTCTTATGATCAGTGAAAAGTTTGCATTTAGTACCATAAAGATAGTGCCTCCATATCTTTAAGGCGAATACTACTGCTGCCAACTCCAGATCATGAGTGGGGTAGTTCTTTTCATGCTCTTTCAATTGCCTCGATGCATACGCTATCACTTTATCCCTTTGGGTCAGAACACAACCTAACCCAACTCCATAGGCATCACTATAAACTGCGAAGTCATCAACTCCTTCAGGTAACGAAAGAATCGGTGCTTCACACAATCTCTTCTTCAACTTCTCAAAGGCTTCATTATGCTTCTCATTCCAAACATAAGTAGCTCCTTTGTGGGTCAAAGCTGTTAATGGAGTAGCAATCGAAGAAAAGCCTTGGATAAATCGGCGATAATATCCGGCTAATCCTAAAAAGCTTCGAATCTCCGTAGGACTTTTTGGTTGTTCCCACTTCATCATAGCTTCAATCTTTGCTGGGTCAACCATTATTCCTTCTTGGTTAACCACATGACCTAAAAATTGGACTTCTTGAATCCAAAATTCACATTTGGAGAACTTTGCATACAGCTTCTCCTTTTTCAGAACTTCTAGCACCTCACGCAGATGCTTTTCATGCTCCTGCTTGCTTTTTGAATAAATCAAGATATCGTCTATGAATACTATCACGGATTTATCAAGGTATGGTTTACAAACCCTGTTCATCAAATCCATGAAAGCTGTTGGGGCATTGGTTAGTCCGAACGACATAACCAAAAATTCATAGTGTCCATATCTTGTTCTGAATGCAGTCTTTTCGATATCCTGCTCTCTCACCTTTAGTTGATGGTATCCCGACCTAAGATCGATCTTCGAGAAATAGCTCGAACCTTGCAACTGGTCGAACAGGTCATCGATCCTCGGCAACGGGTACTTGTTCTTTATCGTCGCTTTATTCAGCTCTCTGTAATCTATGCACATTCTCATGCTCCCGTCTTTATTTTTTACAAACAACACAGGGGCTCCCCAGGGAGATGAACTAGGTCGAATGAAACCTTTGTCCAATAACTCCCGAAGTTGTATCATAAGTTCTTTCATCTCTGTTGGTGCTAATCGATACGGTGCTTTTGCTATCGGCGTCGTTCCTGGTAACAAGTCGATATGAAATTCTACTTGTCGATCAGGGGGCAATCCGGGAAGATCTTCGGGAAAGACTTCCGGATAATCACACACCACCGAAATATTCTGCACCTCCTTCTTTTCCTTCTTAGCATCAATCACGAACGCTAGATATGATGTACATCCCTTGGCCAAACACTTTCTGGCTTTCATTAGGGAAATGATTTCAGAGTTTACTTTGCGTTTGTCTCCATACACTATAAACGACTCTTTCCCTAGCGGGTTTACTTTTACTATCTTCTTCCTACACAATATCTCGGCATTATTGGCGCTAAGCCAATCCATTCCTAAAACTATGTCGAAACCATTTAACTCGATAGGCAATAATTCCTCGTGAAACTTATTCCCATCCAAGTAAATGAGGATGTTTTTCATACGATGGCTAACAGGTACAAACTTGCCACTAACAATCTCGACTATTATAGCATTAACTAGTCTATCTACATGCAAAGCTAGTTTTCTACCAATTTCATGCGAAATAAAGGAGTAATTGGCTCCAGAATCAAACAAAATTTGGGCAGGCAATTCGTTTACAAGAAAGGTACCTGAAGCGACATCGGCTTCTTCTTTCGCAGCTTCGAGTGTCATCTGAAAGGCTCTCGCCTTCGGCTTTGGTGGAAGATTGGGATTTGCTGCATCCTTCCTCTTTGGACAATCTTTAAAGACATGCCCTTCTTCACGACACTCAAAACATACCTTCTTGTCGAACGGACACACGTTGGCATAATGCCCAGTCTTTCCACATTTGTAGCAAGTCACCCCCTCACTACATTTCCCATAGTGCTTTTTCTTGCACTTCTCACACCATTTCACTTCGCCTCCTCCTCCTCTAAATTTTATCGAACCAGTCTTCGAGAACTTGTTCTTTTTATTGGAACCTGAAGTTCCTTCAAACTTTCTCTTTTCGCCAACTTCTGCCCTCTCCAGACCATTCTCTCTGATCTGAATCTCAACATTCTTAGCAGCCCAGATGGCGGTTTTCAAAGTGGTTGTTTGCTTAACCATCGGACCAAAGTCCGCTGGTAATCCGAGGGTAAACTTGTTGACCTTAGAGAGTTCAGTTGGAACTAGATGAGGAACAAGCTTCATCTTTTCCGTAAAACTAGCAGCGTATTCAGTAACGCTCATCTTTCCCTTCTTTAAATTCTGGAACTCATTATTAATTTCCAGAAGATCCTGCTCAGAGCAGTATTGCAATTTCAGTTGTACCACAAAGTCTTCCCACGACATCTTGCTAGATTCTCCCTTGGGCATCGAGTCAGCTAGTAACTTCCACCAGCTCAACACACCAGACTTTAACAGAGGAATTGCAAGTGTGGTCTTTTGTTTGTTGCTGCACTCACAACTTTCAAACATCATCTCCATTTCGGAGATCCAATTCATGACTTCCACCGGTGTCGGACTTCCAGATAGACACGACGGTTTAGATGCCATGAAATCTTTGTATTTGCATCCGCGTCCATCAACTCCTCCATCCTGGTTATTTTCTCTAACTATCGGTGGGTTGGCGTGACCAAGAGTCCCACTGTAGTTCCCTCCTACTGATTGCCCTTCATTCAATTCGGGTTGTTGAACAGGTATCGTAGTTTCTTCCCTATTCTGTTGTAGTAATCGCCTTGTCTCCTCCATTTGGCGATCCAACATCATCTGTATCATTTCTTGTACCCCATCCATCGTCATTGGCTCAGATGCAGCTCCTACAACAGGTACTTGCTCAACTACTTGAGGTTGAGGTTGTTGATCCCTGTTTCCGTTTGCATTTGCAACTCCACTACGAGTTCTTGCCATTATAATCTATATACCGAATAAGGCGAATTTAGGTCTTTATCCTCGATAGGTATTTTAATTCCCTTATCACTCCGAAACGTTTACATGTTATTTCTAATATCGTACTCGTACGCTTAGAATCCTACACACATAAGGTTTCCAGATCCGGTCGGCAACAGACCATAGATCCGAACAAATAATGGCATATATGGCAAACATATAACATTTAGCACATAAAAGCATTTTAGGCATCTTTCCTAAAATAAACTAGTGCTCGTGTCTAAAATATGGTAGACACTCATCTCACAATCATCACTTAGCATTCTAAGTTTAAGTCTAGAAATCCTACAATTTCTTAATTCGCTTAAACTAATGCTCTGATACCAACTGTGACATCCCCTAATTTCTCGGCCAGAAAAGACCGATTTAATTTATGCTTTTTAAAATAAAATCAGAGAAATATTTTTAAAAGATGTTGCGGAATTGGTCCCCAAAACAAAATATGATAAAAGTTTATCAAAACCGTTCTTTAAGAAATATATAATTTCATTTCATATCAAAACCTCGGGATGTCATGTTCCGATACAGATCAAAAGCATAAACAATACATTATAAGCCTTACAACAGTTATTTACAACTACTGGCCTATAATCAAAAAATCCATCATCGTCCTCCGATTATGCTCGGGGTCCACTACCTGTAACATAAAAAGCTGAGTGGGTTAGACTTGGGAGCCTGGTGAGCATATAGGGTTTTCAACCTACAGTAATAATAAACCTGATTACCCATTCCCGTTATCAATCACTTTACGTCCCTAAACACTTTTTCACAAGGGACCTAGCCTAAAGAATATCATCGGGATGGACACTACTGCTAAGGGGTTTCCTCAGCCATACATGTCCTAAAGGCAACCATGAGGGGGATGGAGTACAGCGAATGAACACCCAAGTTCATTAACACCTACAGGTTGCAGGCCTGCCAGCGTTCCACTGGACTGTCTAGAAAAGTCCGTGGTCGTCATCCAAACTCCGCTAGATGACTGAATCACAATCACATCGAGGCCTCTTATCATTTTATCTCATCACACATCAACTATCTACCCATGTTTTACCCAACATATTTGTAGATAAAAATACATATACAGTTTAAAACTTGTATAAAACATCAATTCAACAGTCACCTCAATTAAACAATTAATATAATTACACGTAGCACGTATTTTATAGAAAATATTTCATATCTAGGTGTAAGATGAAGGTGACTATACACTCACTCGATTTGATGAAAATTGGGCAGCAATTCGTTTCCTAAAACATTTGTTTCTAATAAAATCGGGAGTTTTATTCAGAAACCGGGCTCTACAAAGGTTGGGCTTCGAAACCGAAAATATAAATTTTCCGGGCTTCTCAGGCACTTCGTGGCGTATTCTGGGGGTTATACTTGATACTGGGGCTTTGGGGGATGTTAGAATGAAGGAAATATGGAAAAAAGGGTGAAAGATGGTGATTTTCCAAAAGTATCCGAGAAGGCTTGCAAGCCTTTTATTTATAGGAGGTCCGAAGTCGGCTTAGAAGAGATGAGTCAGCAGCGAGGACACGCGGCAGCAGCAGGACGAGGGTGCGCAGGTGGCTCGCACGTGGGCTGCGCATGCGAGGGGCTCGGTGTCGCCTCCTGATTGGACCGAGGTCTAGTCTGAGACTTCGGACGTGGCACCATATGTGAGACTCGGACACGCCATAAGGGACACGCGTCGGACTCCTAGTGGACCACTTCGGATGGCTCTCCGGTTCGGATGACTCAGCAGAATTTCGAACACGTGGCATGTTTTAAGCGAGGGTGACGTGGCCGAAGTCCACGTATGCAAAATTTCCCGGTTTTGACAACATTTCTCGATTTTCGCGCCAAAACTTCTAAAATCCATTACTTTCGCATACGAGCTCCGTTTTTGATGTTCTTTAGATGCACACGTAGGTAAAATTACGCTCTACAACTTTCGTTTAGACTTCGTCGGTTAATTTCGACTTTAATTTATATATTATTATTTTTAACAGACCGGGACAGGAAATCCGTTAAAAATTCATAACTTCTTCATCCGACGTCCGTTTTCGTCTGTCTTTTTACCGTTGTGCTACTATCGATGAGAGCTTCGATTCTCGTTTAGGTCATGTCGGCTAAAAATGACTCGATCTAACATTCGCGTTTTTAGCTGTCTACTGCTAAGCTGAAACTTCGAAAAATCATAACTTTCTCATACGAAGTCAGATTTGGGCGTTCTTTTTATACCTACTCTCGGTTTAACGAAAACTACGACTTTCGTTTAGATCACTAAGGCTAAAAAGTAGTTTATCAAAAACTCACTTTTTACGACATTCGGCACCGTGTCGGTTTTGTCGCGAAACTTCGACAGGTCATAACTTCTTCGATATAACTCGGATTTTGGTATTCTTTATATATATGTAATCCTTCTCACGCCCACTACAAGTTTCTTAATAGATATCGGCTTTATCTAATATTTATTTTTGACGCTCATTTTTATTTTTAATTAATTAAACCCTAATAATTAAGCATAAAACACATAATTCACATAATATTCACATAATTCCTTTTCATTTCTTCAAAAAGAGTTACAAAGGTTAACCTAGACTATAATGTCAATATTAATGCCTAGCCTAGAAGCACGGGCATTACATCCAAGGTAGTGGACATAGCAAGAGTTGCTGCAACATTCATGAGTGCTCATAAGTTCTGAGTATTGGATTAAACCCACGCTCATTTGAATCACTTCATGGATTTTATCACGAGTGATCATGAGACGATAATATCTTATATTCTTCAAACCTGGAGATATGACTTGTTACCTATGAGTTGGTTATGCATTGATTGTACGAAAACGCATTGGTAACTCGATGTTATAAAACATGCCTTTGTGTATGATTCAACAAGTAGTAGAACAAGGATATGAGTCGAAGTTTATCCATTCCTTTTACCCTTGAAGGGATAAAAGTGATATCTGTGGACCCCTCGATGGTTTAGTGATGACACTCTGAAGTGCTTGGCCAAGCCAGGACTAATGTGATTTGTTCAAATAGCCGGTCGTCATAAATCAGAAATCGGGAAATACCAAATGGATAGAGAGAATGATTATAATCCATGTCTCAGTCCATATGATATCTAGAATGGAGTAATATATGATCCCTTATCTAATGGACGTGTCATTGATTTGTTCAGAGTTCGACAACAACTTTTAAGAGCTACGATTGCTAGTCGGGTTTTGGAGTCATACGCAATAATAGTTTTAGACTTATCCAAGTGGGAGACTGTTGGATTAGTGTCTAAGTCCATAACTATAATTGCTATGTACTTGACCCGATTGGCATGGTCCATTTGGGTTGCATGGCATCGGAACAATTTGCATAGACTTTTTTGAGAAAAGGATAATTATGATTTGTTAATATATTATAAGTTCTAATATATTAATATGAAATCATATTATTTAATTAGTATTGATCAAGAATTAATTTGAAATTAATTATGTGATCAAAAGGAGACTAATTAAATATATAGGGATTGATTTGGTAAATCATTCATTCTTATATATGTGGGCTTATGATCCATATTTCTTCATGTTGGGCTAAACCCATGGAGTAACCCATGGATACTCCATGGAGGTTTTAACCTATGGAGCATGAAGAATATGGAAAGACATGAGTTACATGGTGTAACCCTAATAGCCACCATATATAAGGACCCCATGGTTCAAGAAATTGGCACTAGTGTGTGTACACATGAGGGCTAGCCAATTTGAGCATAGGAACCTTTTCTCTCAAGTTTTTCCAAGATGTTGGTGATGTTGTATGAACCATTTGAGGTGTCACACTTGAGGCACTAGGCTCTTAAGCTCCATGGAATCAAGATACAACAAAGAGGTATGTAATTCTACTAGAATTTATATTATATGTTCTTCATATTATGCTAGTTAGAACAATACCTTGGAAAAATTGTTATTTGCATGTATAATAGAGAAAACATAGATCCAAGGTATTTAGGGTTGTATGTGCACCATAGGATGTTGTATTATACCAAAAACTCAACATAAACACCACGTCAGGTAAAGATTCAATTTGACTTTATTCCTAATGTGGCTCCTAAAGCCAAAGCATCTTTTAGGTCGGCTCCTTTAAAATTAAAGGAGATTTTTCCGTATCTTCATGGTTGAGAGAGAAAGAGTTTATGCAACCAAGTTCCTCGTCTTGGGGAGCGTTTGTCCAATTCGCTAAAAGGGAAATCATGCATGCGGTAGGGTATAAACTATCTAAGGTTCAATAGGATCAAGATGAAAAAAATAGGCATGTACATCCTATTCTGGTTTGGAGTGTGAAATGATGCAGTGAGGGAAGGTGATTATGTATGCTTCCCAGTAGACAAAGAGTGTCAAGGTGAAACAATAGGTTTATTTAGTAGCGGTTAGCCGAGGACTTGAGATCTTTAAGGGGCGACTTTGGGTCCCTAAGGTTGGTGGTGTTCATAACATGTTGTTATGAGACATGCATAAGTCCAAATATTCGTTTCACTCGAGAACTACTGAGATGTTTCATTATCTGAACCTGATTATTGGCGGTCAGGGATGAAATGGGACGCAATGAAGTATGTGATTTGATTGCAAGACAACTCATAACATTAGGAACCGTATGGTAGTTGCCATCTGTTGGAAATGAGTTGGAATCAACTAATGGTGTTATTGTGGGTATCTAGTAATATTGTGAAAAGACATATGGTTAAAATGTGTAAGGTCCTAATCTGCTTGTGTATCAATCAGATCCAATTGATGGTGCGGAATCCCAATGAAACGGATGATGACAGATCAAAATAGAAGAGAAGGAGAAGAAGAATATGATGAATCTTGTATGTATTGATATGAATAAAGATCCGGATACAAGATTCACACACACTAACACACACTCTCTTTTCTCTCTCTCTAGAACACCTTCAAATACACACACATAAGCTCCTCTTTTCTCTCTATTTCGTACACTCCTCTTCTGTTCATCAATCCCTCCTCAACCATATAACACCTATATATATACTTGGGGAATATGGGCCATAAATGGGCCGTAAATACATTACACGACCAAAAAACTATTAATGCCTAGAAAAGTAAAGTATAAACCATATTTTTGACCCAACAATCTCCCCCTTGGTTTATAGCTTTCTTTTCTTAAATGACCCAACAAGCTCCCCCTAAAAAGTAGCTGGCTTTCTTATCAATCTTCATTGAGAGCTTGGCTTCAGCATTAATCTTCAAATTCTTCACGACTTCAAGATGAACTTCATGAATCTTCAATGAATGGCTTCATCTTGAGCAGTTGGGCTTTTCTGCAGAATTTGACATTGAACGCACATTGGGTGAGGAGGCTTCTTATACTGATTCTTGAAAGATAGCGCTTTCAGCTTGAGAATCTTCGGAGAGAACATCAAAGAGAACAAATCTTCTGGATCACTTCAGCAGGTTCAAGATAGCAGTAGATTGATTGAGGAGGATTCAATGCAATCCGTCACCTAATCTTCAAGTGCAGCTTCACCTTGCTTCTGGGGTTGAAAGATTAAATGTTGAAAGAATAATCTTCATTTCTTGCTCCTTCGAATGAGAATTCTTCGATGATCACGGATGAAGCCTTGGCTCAGAAAATCTTCGACACAAACTCCATGAGTTTCATCTTCACCTGAATTCACTTTTCAAGACAAAAATAAACTAAAAGAAAATTTAGCACACAATATTTTTGGGTTTTTCATATTTTCTGAAAAAAATAAAATAGAAATAACACTAATTTTTTTTGGATTTTTAATTTTCTGATTTTTGTTTGGTTTTTTAAAAATTTTAATTCTCCCCTAATATTTAAATTAGAAGAAACTATGAACAAATTTAACAAAAATAAAATGATATCTAACTTTAAGAGTGATTTGGGATCAAAGTTTTTAGACATCCTTTATCCGTTTATCAGTACCTCTCCCTTCATGAATAGATCTGGTCAATCGCCGGTATTGTGGTCCACTTAAACACGAGAGATTGTGACAAAATTAGGACATACTATAAGTGACAAGACAATGTGATCCTATGTTCCTAGATAATATTCCTTAAGGACCATTCAGCTGACGACGACCAAAGATATTGTTGTCCACCTAAATTGAGCAGCGAGATCTACAGACAACCTAGTGATTGTTCAATTTTAAATGTACTAGAACATGTTTCCTGCTTCTTGACATACCCTAATAATCAGGAACTTCCAAAGTACTCCTTACTTTAGGTGAGTAGACAATTATTATGAGAGAAGTTAGATTTAGAGTGCATATGCTATACACCGAGGTCGGATCTCTTCCAATCTCGCAGAGGGTGAAACATATGACTAACCAGATTTAGAGGGATTGAGAAGTAGAATGGTGCATATGCTGTGTACCAGGTCGGATGTATTTCAATCACGCAAAGGAGACAAAATATGACCAACAGACAGGAAGAATTGCATAGATAGAAGATGCAGAGAAATAGAATTGCATATGTTGCAGTCCAGGTCTGATGTATTTCAATCACGCAGAGGAGGCAACATATGACTAACACAAAGAAAGCAAGAAAATAATTTCCTACAGACCCACTTTGTCGGAATTCCCCAGTCACCCCATCAACACTGGAATTAAGGACAAAGTTTGTACATCGAAGAAGAGTTAAACCACGGTTCTAGATACAGATTATTTTAGTGTGACCGGTGGATTATCATGTATATCTCCCTGCTCAACCTATCTGAGCGTTGTATTGTCAGCATGAATGGATCTATCTAGGTCAAGATTTTTCAAGTCTCTAGATTCCTTAAGTTCATTAATGCCTAGTCAAGTCCATTTTAATCTTTCGTGCCTACCAGCGCATCGAAAACAGAGCCTAGACAATTCAGATTCAGTCCCTTACACAGATTCATATTGCCTGTTATCACACGATTATATCACTTCCCAAAACATCTCCCTCAAGCACATTTCATTAACACCATTTTTTTTTATTTTCTAATGTTTTTGGATTTTTTTTTAATATTCTAATTTTTGTTTTGTTTTTATTTCTCCCCCTAAATTTGTGCATAGGATAGAAACGAAAGTAAATGCGCAAATTTAAACTATCCTAAAACAAAAATTAGTCTTTAAAGCGAATCAGCTTAAGAAAAACTCAGGAGTATAGAGAAGAAAACTCAAACCGTAAGTCACCGATTGAATTTGCATCCAGAAGGTCTGAGAACAGCACGCGTAATCTCAGAACAGATCCAAAAATTCTTCAGATCGTTAAGCACTAACCCCATGAGTGATCCCTTCCTTTCTTCCCTTCCCGCAAAGGACACATACTCCCAAACAAAGTTATGAATGTTGTACAGTTGAGAGATGCCCCCTATCATGTGCCTCGAACAGCCACTACCAACAAACCGAAGTCTGATGATATGCCTCCATAGCTGGTCCGACACAGAGCGGGATCAGTTGGTCTTTGGAACCCAGTCCATTTTGAAACTGGGTCGACCTTTGTCATCTTTGCAAGGAACATTCTCCCACGACATGTCCTGTTTATCACAAACAGAAGATGAAGAAATATTAGAATCATTTGTTGATTTGGGAGAGTGAGCCTTCGGAACCCATTTGTAGTTGGGTTTAACCCATTTCTTTTTCGATCCGGTGGGTGGCTCAGTACTTGCTTTTGATCTTGATGTCGGCCGTTGAGATGACTTTGACCTAACCGGTCTTTGTTTCACTAGAGCATCTCTTGGATTGGGCTTCTTGGCCGACATTCCCTTCTTGACCTTGGGATTCAGATTCTTGGCCTTGTGGGTTTGATTCTTGGCCTTCTGCGCGTTCCAGTCACCATTGTCTGAACGTGACCTTGAGGGGTTTCTTTTGGAGTATCTCCCTCTTGGCGCGTTCTTCCACCCTTGTGCATAGTAGGGAACGTATGCGCGATTAGCACAATTTCTGGCAATGTGTCCAGGTGTTCCACAGTGAAAACAAGTCTTTTTCTTCAATGGGAAATTATTTCTTCGTGCCCCTGGTGGCGTGTCCTTTCCTTGTCTCTTATTTTTCCCACAAACACAATTACAACAAGCACTCTATTTCATTGGAATTGGTGGCTTGTATTTCTCAACAGCATGTTGATCAGAAGCAGCTGAGTTCGAAGCAACAGATTCAGAGTTCAAGGAGATGTTGGTTTGTTCAATGGTTTTCTCCTTGTTCTCATCCTCTGCTACTTTACCTGCATATGAAGTAGATGTGCTAGAAACAGGAACATCAGTATTTTCAAACAAATCATCAAATATGTCAAAAAAATTTAACTCAACATGATCCGGAGCAGAAGCATCAGAAGATGTATCATTGATTTTAACATCGGAAACAAAAGATTTATCATTTGAAACAAAAACATCAGGTTCAGACTCAGTTTTGTTATCAGAAACAGATTCTTCAACTTCGTGCTTTGACTGATCTGCAGGGGAAGTAGAAACGTTAGTACTTTCAACATTAATAAATCCTCCTGAAACAAAACCAGATGGCTTGCCATAAACCATGAATGGTTCGTTGGCAATCTCCTCTTTCGTCAAAGGGTGATACTGATATGTATGATTAAAAGGAGGAGGTATATTATCGTATCCTAAACCCTTTTGCTGCTTTCGTTTGAACTGCAGGCAATGGTTAATCATGTTGGCAACTACCTCGCTTGATACATCAAACCTTTTAAAATCAAAATTTGTAGTTTCAAATTGCCCTTTTAATGTATCAAGCTCAGTAATTAACTCAGCATTCTGTCTCTTGATATAATCATAATTTTCACATTTGTTACTGTAGTCTTCCTGAAGTCTCCTAAAGTCCTTTATTTTTGTTTCTAACTGGGCCTTTAGGGGTTTTTGTCCTTTTCTAAGTTGATATCCTTCATATCTCAGGTCCTCAACTTCTCTTTTTAATAAATCAATTTGTTCCCGAAGAAATTTAATCGTAGTATCACAAGCTGGAGTACATGAAACTTCATTGACCGGAAGGTTTGCAGAACTCATTATTTTTCCACACTTCAAAGCGTCAAGTTCTTCAATTACAGCAGCAAGATTAAGACGATTGAGATCTTTTGTCTTCTTAATGACATCCACGTTCATATCCCACGACTTTGGAAGTGCATTCAGCAGCTTTTTATTTATCACATATTTAGTCAAGAAAATCCCAGCTATACTCATCTCAGTAGTAAGTGTAGTAAATCGCTACAACTGAGCTTCCAGGGTTTCTCCAGGGATATAGCTGAACATGTTGAATTATTGTCTTAACATATCCTGACTCTCTTTTATGTCTTCATTTCCCTTGTTGACCTCAAAAGCCATTAAAAACACAACTAGAAGCCAAAATCAAACTTAAAAGTCAAACTTAAATTTAAAAATGTCATTTGACTATAAACCTCAAAAGTCAACCTTAAAAGTCAAATTTAAAAAGTCAAACTCAAAAGTCAAACTTGAAAAGTCAAACTTAAAAGTCAAACCGAAACGCTAAATTTGAAAATTTAAAAGTTAAACGAGAAAGTCAAAGTTTAAAGTCAAAGGTCAAACTTTAAAATTCAAAGTCAAAATTTTAAGTAAAAAATCAAAAATAAAAGTCAAAATTTAAAAACTAAAATTTTTGGTTGAAAATGGAATTTTAAAATAAAAGATTTTGAATTTTGGGCTAAAAATGACAAAGTTGCGAAACTGGATGCGACAGCGAGTGCTTTTGAATTAAATTTGCGAAGGAAAGTATCGTGTGGTAAGGCAACTCAGTTGGTAAGGCGCTGGACTGATTAGGGGGGAGACCCGGGTTCGATCCCCGACACCCTCAATTTCGCTTCCTTTTTATTTGACGTTGTTGTGCTGCGAGGGCCGATTTTTCCACACAACTATAAATAGACCCCTAGTCTTAGGAAAATCAGATCCATGATTAAGAAACCCTAGAGGGCCGATTTTTCCATCTCTCCCAAGTTTTCCTTAGCATTGGGTGTTTGTGACTCCATTAGAGGTGCAACACTTGGGGCACTAAGCTTTCAAGAGTCAAGGACTTTGTGGATTGTGATTGTTATTGCTACATAACAATCAAAGTAATGTTTCTAATCCTAATCTTATGTCAATTTGATTGTTGTATGCTAGTTCTTAGGATCATTGCTTTGGTATTCAATGTTGTTGTGTTCATAGTAGAAAACCTAGATCAAAGCAATTAGGGTTGCATGAACACCATAGGATTGATGTTATGCTCATAACCCAACACTTATGAGGCTTCTAGAGGATGTATTTCTCCTAATTTTAGAAAAGGACCACGAACAAAGTTGTTGGAAATCGAGTCTAGCTTTCAGAAATTCCGATTATACCTTATTTGGAGCTGTAGATTTTAATATGTGCCCAAACACTAAGTAGGGGTTAATATGGGTAATGCTAAAATGTTAATAAAAATGATTATAAACATAGTTGTATTTCTAAAACCATAGTTGTGAAAGTATTAAACTTGAAAATACTTAGTAATGTGCTTATTTATGTTGTATTCCGGGGGGGGGGGACACCTCAAGTGCTTACAAGACCCAAAGTGGAGAAAAACGCTTACGTATTAAAGGTGAGTTAATATTTGTGGATTTTAATTACTTTGTTAGGGAATTCTATATTTTAGATGGATTGGAATGAACCTAAGTGATTTTCTATTGGTACTGTTGAATTCCTTACTATTTATGAGAATTTATGGTGCATATATGCTAGATTCTTATTTTTGATGTGAGAGGCGCGTTAGGTCCGTGATAGAAATAGTGTTTTGTGTTGATTATATGTAATGTATGCATTCCATGATTTCTTGGAAACACTTTTCTATGATTATTAGGACAAAGTATGCTAGTGTTGTATCAAGCCATAATGATGATATGTGCATGGATTTTTATATGATGTAAAATGTATTGACTTGTATTTACTAGTTTGCATGCTTACATGAGAAGTAAGTTGGGGAGTAATATGCCTTTATTTATAATCACATTGAGCATGATTATTTAGTGAGGTCTAAAATGTATTTCCTTGACTGGGGAATTAATAATCAATAATTATTAATTGTAAGGGGAATACACATAACAGGGTTTAAGGGTAGCAACCTAGACATATGAGTGTACCCTATCCTGATTGTAAGGTGCCTATTAGGTTGGAATATACTTATAGGATAAGTACTTAATCCAAATGAGGCGTCAGGTGATTTTTTTCTAGACAACCACTCGGGACATGGCATGATGTTGGTCATGTTATGGGTCTAGCACAAACATCACGTGGGATACAGGAGGTGTGACACGGTGGAATTGGCACCTCTTTTTCCGATCCTTAATGACAACATGTGTACTAATATATGAAATATCAGAGTAATGAACACAATGAACTAAGGGAAATGTTACGGGTGAGAGTCGTACCTCACTCGGTGCGTTGGGTAGTGTCAGTGACGTTACTAATGAATGGGGTACTTGCCTTGGGCTTACTGATGAATATTTAGACCCATAAATAGGAAGTATTCTAATAACAGTTACAAAGGTGATTGAGAGGCGAGTAATTGTAAATAATGAAAAGGAAGATTGATGTTATCTTATAATATTATAGCGATCTATGAAGTAATAACTATTTACAAAGATGAATAATAAAGTGTAACTAAAAGTAATGTCTCTAAAGAAGATTAAAATTTTAGCAGTATTGTGATGATTATAAGAAGTATCAGATATCATGCTATATGAGTGTTTGAATGCATGTTTATATGATGTTTTGTTTGACCCATTTGGGATAGGTGCGTTCCATAACACTATATCTATGATTAGCTCACTTAGCATATGTTAACACTTGTTTCTTTGCTTATTGTTTTCCTTGCATTGGTACAGGTAGCATAGTTTGATGACCTGATGAGGATGGGGTCTCTTGGGTAGTTATAATTAGCATATATTTAGTAATGGTATCATTATGATCAATGTCATGCAATTTTCATTACACTTGGTTTTTGAGAACTTGTTTTGTGTTGGCTTTATGAAATTTAATTTCTATGAAGGTTATTTTGTAATAAACTAACATTGGTGATGTTTTTCATAAAATTCAAAATAAAACTTCCTCTAATGTATTCTAGTTAAAAACTGCCTTTAAAAAAATCTGGGTGAAAAATCACGATGTTACAGAAGTTTTCGTGGTTAGATCCCAAAGTAGACAATATTGTGATACATGCAAGAGGGGGATGTTACAAATGGTATCAGAATTACGGAACATATCGATTTGTTTGATGGGGGTGTCAAATGGTATAAAGTGGGTGAAAGTGGGTTGCATCTGATCCCAGATCGGTTGGGAAGGAGAACCAAACATTTCTTATGAGGGGTGTGGATACCTTTCATGTCACCACACGTTTTAAAGACGAGAGGGCAACAAATCCAATAAGAACTCTGCAGTTAAGCGTGCACGGGCAAAAGAAATTCAGGGATGGTTGACCCCCTGGTAAGTTTTCATGTCATGAGCCCAAAGTGGACAATATTGTGATACATGCCAGAAAAAAATATTACTCATCTTTGATTTGTTGGTGGCCTTATCCTTTCCTTTTTTCTCATGGTGATAGTTCATGTCTCCGGTCATTGATTACTTCCTAGATAAGTTTGTTGCTAATTATGGTTTCCACTTCAATGATTCTAAGAGTGAGGCATTTTATTGTAAATTGGTTCTGATAGTTAGAAATACCAATGACCAAATTATTCACTTTCCTGAAAGGACCCATAAAGTTATATATTTGGGTGTTAATCTGTAACATCCCGTTATTTTCTATCTTGTAAGTCAAGCAAATCAATCAAAAGTTAGACTTGTTTCTATTAACTTTTAGCCTTGTTAAGGGTCTATTTGAGAGTTCTAAGCCTAGTACAGTCAAGGATTGTGTGTTAGGAAGTATTAACTTGAGATCATTGAGTTGCAATTGAGCCGGAAATACCTCCACAAAGAGTTCACGGCCACAAACTAGGGTTTATGGCCGTGAACCCATCATGGCCTTGAACTCCTCATCAAAAGTAGGTGTTCCTTCATTATTCTTTCATTTCTCACATTTTCAAGTCAAGAACTCTCAAAACTCTCTCAAGTATCATAAAGAACACTCCTCTTTCTCTTCAAAATCGTAAGTGATTCATCCCTTGTTACTTGATATCCTTCTAATTCACAAGAAACTCTTTGATTTCATCCATGAATTCAACACTTTTGGTATAGATCTTCAAATCATCATCCTTTACACCAAGAACACACACTTGTTCTTGGGACGTAAACTCCCTAAAAGACTTCCAAAATGTGAGTAACTCTTCTAACATCTTGTTATACAATAGAAACACTTGATTCCAACCAAGAAAAAACACACAAATGCATGATCTTCAAGAGTTCACAGCCGTGAACCCTTCATCCATGGCCGTGAACCCTTCATATGATCTTGAGGTAGCCGTAAACCCTTCATAAGATCATCATGTGGCCGTAAACTCTTCATTAGAACAAGTCTTGGCCGTAAACACTTCATGTGTGTTGCCTTAAACACCTCTATAGCCGTAAACACTTATAGTGTGGTCGTGAACTCCTTTCTTTCAATCACATGTGATTGTAACACTTCATTTCAAGTGTTTCCTAACGCCTAAGGTTGTTTACCTTACATGATTAGTTGTTAAATACACTAGATATGTAACGCCCCGATTCTCAGGTATTGTTTAAAAAAGATTTATTGGGTGAAGCTCTACTCGACGAGTTGGTTGACCTACTCGTCGAGTAGCAGCGGGGTGGGATCGCGTGTTAAGTGACCTACTCGACGAGTCCATATTGGGACTCGGCGAGTAGGAGCTGGCAGATGAAACCCTAAATCCCGGGGTTTTGCACCCTATTTAAGGAAGCATAAGCCTCCTTTGGCCTTTTTGCAGTCCTTTGAGAGCTCAGAGAACCCTAATTCGTGTGGTGTTTCATTCTTGTGTGTGTAAAGCTTTGGAGAGGAGATCTTGTGAGGAAAGGAGCTTGGGGAAAACAAAAGGGCTAGGAGCAAGGAAGTGTGGGAGATCAGAAATCTACCTCAAATAGCATCATTTGGAGGTATCAAGTCGTCATTTTTCTCCTTTTTCTTTCTAGACCTCTTTTGTTTGAGATCTAGGGTTTTTATGGTTTGGTTGAGATGGTAATGTGGGATATGAGCTAGATCTGAAGTTGTAACTTCAGATCTGTAACCTTCTTGGGTTCTAGAGTCATAAAGCTCTGATTTTGGTCGAGAATGAGGCCCTCCTTGTGCATAAAGCCCCATTAAGAACTTAGTTTTGGAATTAAGAGCCTTATTAGTCATGCATGCACGTAAAGTTTGCAACTTTACGTGAAAAGCATGCCCTAGAAGCTTGGATCTATGATTTGGAGCCGCTGCATGGCTCAAAACAAGTCTGTATGGAAAAAGGACTGAATGGACTCGACGAGTCGCAAGGTTGACTCTGCGAGTCACATGAAGATGGCCGTGAACTCGACGAGTTGGGTGAACAACTCGGCGAGTCCGATGAAGATCACCATAAGACTCGACGAGTTGAAGAACAACTCGGCGAGTCGGATGAGTTTTCCGTAGGATATGTAAGTGTGTGTGCCCGTCGAGTGGCAAGGAGGGAACTCGACGGGTGGCCTTAGAGTTTGAACGGGAATCGAAGGAACTCGACGAGTCACCCCGATGACTTGGCGAGTGGAATGTGCTTTGAGGAACTCGGCGAGTAGCCAAGGGTACTCGGCGACTTGGGGGTCAACATGGACTGTTGACCTTGACTGAGGACTTTGACTTTGACCAGGGGTTGACTGGTGGGTTATGGAGTACCTTATAGATTTAAGGACTTATGAGTATATTGTACTATGGTCATAGGTGGTGGAGCCTGTGTCAAGTGATCCGAGAATTTGAGTTTACCTTTCGAGTCGGCATCTGCGAGGTGAGTTATCCTCACTATATCGATAGGGTCTACGGCACCAAGGCCGGCCCTTTAGTTGTTATTGTTATGGTATGCTACATATGGTTTGGTCTGCTAGATCGGAATCAGGGTAGACAGTATGTTATGCTTTATGATCCGTAAGGATTGGTATGTTAGTGACCTGCTAGGTCGGTACTCTAGTTACGAGAGGATTCTATGGTTGATGATCAGTATGACATATATGTTTGATGTTTGTATATGCCAGTATATGATAGTTATGCGAACTTGGTTATTTGCTTATTGGTTGGGTTGAGGCGGTCCTGCTTTGTGCTGAAGGCCAACATACCCTATGAGCGGTCCAGGGAGACTGCAGGCCCATGAGGCGGACCAGTCATGCCGAAGGCTCGGGATAGATTCTGATAGACTGTAGGCCCGGTAGGGCGGTCCAGTCAGGCCGATGGCCCAGTATGCATGAATAGATTCAGATAGACTGTAGGCCCGGTAGCGCGGACCAGTCAGGCCAATGGCCCAATATGCATGATTGATTGATTGATTGTTACTGATATGGTATTGTCAGTGTGGTATTAGTATTTTGGGGGTAGATCACTAAGCCCTCGGGCTTACATTTTTTAGTTTATTGTTTCAGGTACTTCAGGAGATCGTGGCAAGGAGAAGGCGTGACCGTACCGCTCCTCATCCTTATGTTATGATTTTGGGACACTCTGATGGATATTGATTTGAAAACATTTTGTAAACAATACTATTTGACTTTTATTTGTGATTTAAAAAATTTGAATTTGGCGTGAAATTTTTGGACGTTACAAGTTGGTATCAGAGGCTTGGTTTGAGTGAATTGGAGGAACACTCGTGTGAATCCAGTCTCAAACCAAGGAGATTTTTAGGAAGTAAGTTTTAAAAATGGTTTTCAAAAGAAAGGATGGAGGATGCAGAGGGTACGATCAGCCGGAGCCTGTAAGTAAACCCCAAAATACCATACAGTTATTTGATATTCTGATATGTTAGAACAGCATGCTAGTGCTAGGCTAGGGATCTTCAGGAATCGCATGATAGATTTGCCTGATTATATGATACCTATTAACCTAGGGTTTCTTGTATATGGGATTGACATCATAACTGTAGATGTTTAGTGTATGCATCACGGCCGTGTATAGTTAAGATCTTATAGCCTGAGAATGTCTGACTCGACCTTAGGGTAGGGTTGGATATTCGAAAGTCTATCGGGTCCAGCGTTATGTGCGGCTAGCATACACTAGCGCTGCAGGGGCTGATGGAAGTTCCATGGAGGTGTGAGTTGTGCAGAGCTGTGGGATCAGTAGTGAGATAGGCGATGTCCCCTAGTAGTGAGGGTTGAGCGCACATTATGTTGAGTATAGTATTAGGGAGTTGTGGTGATACTTGAGACAAATATGGGTAGGTGTTGAAGGTAGTATGGGCCCGTACTACTGGAAGCACAAGACCCATACGCGTAGCAAGGATGTCACAACCCCTAGGATTTGTGAGTTTTGGTCTCCCGATATTATGTTGTGTATCTGATGTCTTGAACGTATCTTTCAGTATGGTGGTGACGAGATGTTTTGCTGCTGGGTCCGGATCAGGATCGGGATCCGGATCAGGGTCGGGACAGGGGGACAGGGGGCTAGAGGTGCCGGTAGCACCTGAGCCCGTGGTTCAGATGGGGACTGAGGAGCTGGATGCCAGGATCCAGGAGATTCTGCACGATGAGGTCGTTGCGGCTTTCCGAGCGCAGCTACCAGAGATGTTTGGGTCGATCAAGACCGCGATGGTCGAGTATTTTGATGAGCGATATGCAGCTCTCGCAGAGACAGCAGCCGTTGCAGCCACTTCGGCTGTAATTGTGGCAGGGATTGGAGGAGGAGCTGGCAGGGCTTTCCAGTACCGGGACTTCGATAATACGAAGCCCCCCACATTTGATGGTACTCAGGATTCGATCAGGGCTATGCGATGGTTGTCTGACGTGGAGGGCTGTTTCTTCACGTGCTCATGTCCTGCTGGCCAGAAGGTCAGGTGTGCTTTGAACCTGCTTAGGCTCGGGGCAAAGGACTGGTGGAGATTGACGACAAGTTCATATTCTGATGATCAGCGGGCTGCTGTTACCTGGGAGCAGTTCCGGGATATGTTTCGCACCCGCTACGTTCCGCGCGTGGAACGGGAGCTGCTTGCTCAGGAGTTTTTGACATTGAGACAGGATGGGGAGTCTGTAATGGAGATTACCCGGATGTTCACGGAGAGGGCTATGTTTTGCCCGGAGTTTGCGTCGGAGCAGTCTCAGATGACTCGTTATCTGAGTATGCTCAAGACGGATATACGACAGTTTGTGGCTACACAGCGTTGTGAGACCCTCCTGGATCTACAGGAAGCCGCGAGGCGGCGTGAGTTAGAGATAGAGCTGCAGCTAAAGGAGCAGCATCAGGCACCGGCACAGTCTCAGCCAGCGCCTAAGCGGTCTAAGACCGCTGATGCACGGTCTGGGGGTCAGCAGAGCCGCACTTGTGGAAAGTGTGGCAGGGTTCATTCGGGAGTGTGTAGAGCAGGAGGGGGATGCCACAAACGTGGCAAGGAGGGGCACTATGCCAGGGACTGCCGTCAGTCCGCCCCTCCAGCAGATATGAGAATTTGTTACCATTGTCATCAGGTTGGTCATGTGAAGACCAACTATCCGCAGCTCGCCGCCAAGTCGGCGCAGGGTCCCGCGCCAGCCACTGTGAGGATTGGAGATGGGAGGCCAGGCAGGGTGGAGCCTTCGAAGGCTCAGGGTCGCGCCTTCCAGCTCACGGCCGAGGAGGCCAAGGCAGCGACGGATGTGGTTGCTGGTACGTTTCTATTCTCTGTCACAGTTATTGTATTGGTGTTATGCTTATTGATTGTACCTGTGGTTAGGTACGTTTTTAGTGAATTCTTTGCCCGCTTTGGTATTATTTGACTCGGGGGCGAGTCGGTCGTTTGTATCTCAGACTTTCTCTTGGGGGTTCAGTGTGCCGATAGGTGATCTTGAGTGTCCGTTGCGAGTTTCGATCGCCAACGAGCACGGGGTTTCTGCTTTTTCGGTTTACCGGGGATGCGAGTTGGAGATTTTCGGGGTGTCCTTCCCGGTAGATTTGATTCCTATCCCCATGGGGGATGTATGCGTGATTGTAGGGATGATTTGGCTTAGCCGTTTCGGCACCATGATCGACTGTGAGAGGCAGCGGGTGGTGGTTCGAACCCCAAGTGGGGGAGAACTGGTAGTATATGGCGAGGGCACTAGGTTGGGATCAGGGTTTTGTTCGGCAGCCAGGGCTCGACAGTATATACAGCACGGGTGTGCCGGTTATTTGGCGTATGTAGTAGATACACGGGTTAGGGAGCGGCTCTCAGTTTCAGAGGTTCCGGTGGTTAGAGAGTTTGCTGATGTGTTTCCGGAGGAGTTACTCGGAGTGCCTCCGGAGAGGCAGGTTGAGTTTAGGATTGATCTAGTGCCGGGTGCGGCCCCTATCGCTAAGGCGCTGTACCGACTGGCACCACCAGAGATGCAGGAGTTGTCGTCTCAGTTGCAGGAGCTGCTGGGTAAGCAGTTTATTCGTCCGAGTAGTTCACCCTGGGGAGCACCGATCCTGTTCGTTAGGAAGAAGGACGGTTCGCACAGGATGTGCATTGACTATAGGGAGCTGAACAAGTTAACGGTGAAGAACCGTTATCCGCTTCCGAGGATAGACGATCTTTTTGATCAGCTGCAGGGTGCATCTTGGTTTTCCAAGATTGATTTGAGATCAGGATACCACCAGGTCAGGGTGAGGGAGGAGGACGTGGAGAAGACCGCGTTTCGGACTCGTTATGGTCATTACGAGTTCGTGGTGATGCCGTTTGGGCTCACCAACGCGCCAGTAGTGTTCATGGATCTGATGAACCGAGTCTGCAGACTGATGCTCGATCGCTCGGTCATTGTGTTCATAGATGACATCTTGGTATATTCCAAGACCCGAGAGCAGCATGAGGAGCATCTCAGGGAGCTGCTGGAGGTACTGCAACGAGAACGGCTGTATGCCAAGTTCTCGAAGTGTGAGTTTTGGTTACGAGAGCTTCAGTTCCTCGGACATCTCATTAACCAGGATGGGATTTTGGTCGATCCGGCCAAGGTGGAGGCGGTTATGCAGTGGGAGACTCTGAGATCTCCCTCAGACATCAGGAGTTTCTTGGGTTTAGGAGGGTATTATCGGAGATTCATTCGTGATTTCTCCAAGGTTGTCGTACCCCTCACTCGTCTAACGAGGAAGGGAGTGGATTTCTGGTGGGGCCGTGAGCAGCAGAGGGCGTTTGAGACCCTCCGGCAGCGGTTATGCGAGACGCCAATGTTGACACTCCCCGAGGGAGTGGAGGATTTCATGGTATTTTGTGATGCGTCCATCACAGGCATAGGGGCAGTCCTCATGCAGAGGGGACGAGTGATAGCTTATGCATCGCGGCAGTTAAAGCCGCATGAGACGAGATACCCCACGCACGATCTTGAGTTGGGAGCGGTGGTCTTCGCTCTCAAGATTTGGAGGCACTATCTGTACGGGGTCCGTTGTACCATATACACGGATCACAAGAGTTTGAGGCACATTATGGATCAGCCAAACTTGAATATGAGGCAGCGCAGGTGGTTGGATGTAGTCAAGGAATATGATTGTGAGATCCTTTACCATCCTGGTAAAGCGAACGTGGTTGCGGATGCTCTGAGCCGCAAGTCAGCTGGGTCCTCGACCCCAACCAGGTGTATAAGGATAGCGGTGGATTCCCTGCTGGTGGGTCTGGTCAGGGATGCTCAGATTGAGGGTATGAGACCAGAGAACTGGAAGTTGGAGAAGATTAAGGGCGAAAGCGCCCGGTTTGTTCAGGATAGCCGCAGATTGTTGACCCGTTACGGTCGGGTTTGGGTTCCGATGACCGGAGGGGTCCGGCAGACAGTGATGGAGGGGGCTCATAAGTCTCGCTTCTCTATTCATCCGGGAGCCACCAAGATGTACCGTGATCTGAGTTCGAGTTATTGGTGGTCGGGCATGAAGCGAGATATCGCTTGGTTTGTTGAGAGGTGCTTGACCTGTAGGATGGTCAAGGCCGAGCACCAAAGGCCGCATGGTAAGCTGCAGCCCCTGGAGATTCCCATGTGGAAATGGGAACGGATCACGATGGATTTCATCACGAAGTTGCCAAAGACGGCAAAGGGTTTCGATGCTATATGGGTCATTGTGGATCGATTGACTAAGAGTGCCCATTTCCTAGCTATACGGGAGAGTTCGTCGGCAGAGAAGTTGGCCGACCTGTACGTCCGCGAGATTGTCTCTCGCCATGGGGTTCCAGTTTCCATAGTTTCCGACCGGGATGTCCGATTTACTTCCCGTTTTTGGCAGAAGTTCCACGAGAAACTAGGTACGAGGTTGCATTTTAGTACAGCGTTCCATCCGTAGACTGATGGGCAGAGTGAGCGGACCATACAGACCCTCGAGGATATGTTAAGGGCGTACGTCATTGATTTCGGTGGGAGTTGGGATTCCCACCTACCGCTTGTAGAGTTCGCCTACAACAACAGCTATCATTCCAGTATTGGCGCCCCGCCTTTCGAGCTGTTGTATGGGCGAAAGTCTAGGACCCCAGTCTGCTGGGGCGAGGTTGGACACAGAGTTATGGGTCGAACAGAGGTAGTTCTGCAAACTATCGTGATGATACAGCAGATTAGACAGTGACTGCAGACCGCTCAGAGTCGGCAGAAAAGTTATGCCGACCGACGCCGATCTGAGCTAGAGTTCCAGGTGGGTGACATGGTTCTCCTGAAGGTTTCACCCTGGAAGGGAGTGATCCGGTTCAGGAAGAGGGGAAAATTGGGTCCCCGCTACATCGGGTCGTTCAGGATTGTTGCCAGGGTTGGCAGGGTGGCTTATAGGCTAGAGCTTCCGGAGGAGCTTAGCCGGATCCACAACACATTTCATGTTTCGTAATTGCGAAAGTGCATTATGGACCAGGAGGCAGTGGTATCGTTGGATGACATTCAGGTCGATGAACGCCTGAACTATGTGCAGAGGCTGGTGGCTATTTTGGAAAGGAAGAAGAAGATTCTGCGGAACAAGGAAATACCTTTGGTAAAGGTACAGTGGGAACATCGGAGGGGATCCGAGTGGACATGGGAGCCGGAAGCGAAGATGCGCGAGCATTACCCGACATTGTTTATTCTGATGGACTTCGAGGGCGAAGTCTAGTTCAAGTGGGGGAGAGTTGTAACGCCCCAATTCTCAGGTATTGTTTAAATAAGATTTATTGGGTGAAGCTCTACTCGACGAGTTGGTTGACCTACTCGTCGAGTAGCAGCGGGGTGGGATCGCGTGTTAAGTGACCTACTCGACGAGTCCATATTGGGACTCGGCGAGTAGGAGCTGGCAGATGAAACCCAAAATCCCGAGGTTTTGCAACCTATTTAAGGAAGCATAAGCCTCCTTTGGCCTTTTTGCAGTCCTTTGAGAGCTCAGAGAATCCTAATTCGTGTGGTGTTTCATTCTTGTGTGTGTAAAGCTTTGGAGCGGAGATCTTGTGAGGAAAGAAGCTTGGGGAAAACAAAAGGGCTAGGAGCAAGGAAGTGTGGGAGATCAGAAATCTACCTCAAATAGCATCATTTGGAGGTATCAAGTCGTCATTTTTCCCCCTTTTTCTTTCTAGACCTCTTTTGGTTGAGATCTAGGGTTTTATGGTTTGGTTGAGATGGTAATGTGTGATATGAGCTAGATCTGAAGTTGTAACTTCATATCTGTAACCTTCTTGGGTTCTAGAGTCATAAAGCTCTGATTTTGGTCGAGAATGAGGCCCTCCTTGTGCATAAAGCCCCATTAAGAACTTAGTTTTGGCATTAAGAGCCTTATTAGTCATGCATGCACGTAAAGTTTGCAACTTTACGTGAAAAGCATGTCGTAGAAGCTTGGATCTATGATTTGGAGCCGCTGCATGGCTCAAAACAAGTCTGTATGGAAAAAGGACTGAATGGACTCGGCGATTCGCAAGGTTGACTCTGCGAGTCACATGAAGATGGCCGTGAACTCGACGAGTTGGGTGAACAACTCGGCGAGTCCGATGAAGATCACCATAAGACTCGACGAGTTGAAGAACAACTCGGCGAGTCGGATGAGTTTTCCCTAGGATATGTATGTGTGTGTGCCCGTCGAGTGGCAAGGAGGGAACTCGACGGGTGGCCTTAGAGTTTGAACGGGAATCGAAGGAACTCGACGAGTCACCCCGATGACTTGGCGAGTGGAATGTGCTTCGAGGAACTCGGCGAGTAGCCAAGGGTACTCGGCGAGTTGGGGGTCAACATGGACTGTTGACCTTGACTGAGGACTTTGACTTTGACCAGGGGTTGACTGGTGGGTTATGGAGTACCTTATAGATTTAAGGACTTATGAGTATATTGTACTATGGTCATAGGTGGTGGAGCTTGTGTCAAGTGATCCGAGAATTTGAGTTTACCTTTCGAGTCGGCATCTGCGAGGTGAGTTATCCTCACTATATCGATAGGGTCTACGGCACCAAGGCTGGCCCTTTAGTTGTTATTGTTATGGTATGCTACATATGGTTTGGTCTGCTAGATCAGAATCAGGGTAGACAGTATGTTATGCTTTATGATCCGTAAGGATTGGTATGTTAGTGACCTGGTAGGCCGGTACTCTAGTTACGAGAGGATTCTATGGTTGATGATCAGTATGACATATATGTTTGATGTTTGTATATGCCAGTATATGATAGTTATGCGAACTTGGTTATTTGCTTATTGGTTGGGTTGAGGCGGTCTTGCTTTGTGTTGAAGGCCAACATACCCTATGAGCGGTCCGGGGAGACTGCAGGCCCACGAGGCGGACCAGTCATGCCGAAGGCTCGGGATAGATTCTGATAGACTGTAGACCCGGTAGGGCGGTCCAGTCAGGCCGATGGCCCAGTATGCATGAATAGATTCAGATAGACTGTAGTCCCGGTAGGGCGGACCAGTCAGGCCGATGGCCCAGTATGCATGATTGATTGATTGATTGTTACTGATATGGTATTGTCAGTGTGGTATTGGTATTTTGGGGGTAGCTCACTAAGCCCTCGGGCTTACAGTTTTTAGTTTATTGTTTCAGGTACTTCAGGAGATCGTGGCAAGGCGAAAGCGTGACCGTACCGCTCTTCATCCTTATGTTATGATTTTGGGACACTCTGATGGATATTGATTTGAAAACATTTTGTAAACAATACTATTTGACTTTTATTTGTGATTTAAAAAGTTTGAATTTGGCGTGAAATTTTTGGACGTTACAAATTATACACATATATGTGTTATTATATGCTTAATAGGATCCAGTTGTGTTCAAGATGTCACTTGGCATTCTTAACATCCTATATCGATCTTACATTTGAATCACCCTCCAAAAGGTGAGTTCATACCCCCGTATTTTCATAGTTTTTACTGCTTTAAAGGGGGGGGGGGAATACAAGTCTAACACAAAGATTTTGTCTTATAAATAATAACAGCTGGTGGAACCAGGCACGCTCACAGTTATAAGTTTTACAAAAAGGAATATTGTTGGATATAGTGTCTAAGTCCATAATTATATTTGGTATGTACTTGACCCGACCCGTCATGGTCCATTTGGGTTGCACTTCACCCGAACAATTTATGGATAATCGTTTGAGAATAGTATAAGTTATGATTTATTAATATATTATAAGTCCTAATATATTAATATAAAATCATATTATTTAATTAGTATTGATCTATAATTAATCTAGAATTAATTTAGAGATCAAAAGTATGACTAATTAAATATGGGCTCTTGTATTTATATAGTGTGGGCTAATGCTTATTTGGAATGGGCTAGGCTTTCATGGAAAGTCCATGGATACTCCATGGAGCTTTAACCCATGGATCTCATGGAAATGAAAAGACATGGGTATTAGGGTTTACATGGATGTAACCCTAATCCACCACACTATATAAAGGAGGCTTTGGTTCTTGAAATCACACGAGTTGTGGTGAGTAAAGTAAGAGGGCCGATTTTAAGAAGGTGATTACTATTCTCTCAAAGTTCCAAGTTTGTGGTGATTTGTGATTTCCATTTGAGGCATCCACACTATTGGTGCTAGGCTCTAAAACTCCACGCAATCAACTACAACTACAAGGTAAGTAATTCTACTAGCTTTATTTGATTCAAGTTCCCCATGCCATGCTAGATAGGATAAGAACCTTGGAAAAATAATTATTTGCATGTATCTTAGTCAAACATAGATCCAAGGTTTCTAGGGTTGCATGTACACCATAGGAGTGTTAGAATGCTCAAAACCCATCAGTGGTATCAGAGCCTGGTTTGTTTATTTGATACTTGATGCAAAAAAAAAACATGAAAATCGAAGTTTTGTTCAAAAGCTCGTATCAAAATTTCAAGTTTTGTATATGTACTTACGATTCTTGAAATTTTGATATGAACACTCATAAACATATGAGTTTAGAAGATCATAGAAATTATGTGCTAATAATTGATTAGATTAATTCTTAATCTTTATGTGTTGTAATGGATTCCATAACTAGTTCTTAAGTTATGGATAACCAAAAGTCACATTTATAAATAACCATTAAAAGAACACATAGGTTACAAAAAATGAAGAGTCTTCATTTTTAATAACCATTAACTCATAAGTTATGAGAAATGAAAAGTTTTGAAAGTTTACAAAACTTGCCCTTAAGTTTTGGAACATGTAAAGTCATATTAAAAACTTTAGTTCCAACCCCTAGAATTTTAAAAGTTAAAATTCAACCCTTATACTTTATAATATTATAAGTTTAATAATATTTATATATGTATAACAATCAAGTCGTCTTACCGCTAGTACGCCTCATTCACGAAGCCGGTCTATAAGGGGGGTATAAGGTTGTTGCCTATAAAATGGCAACTTAATGGGTGTCCACTCTCACCCACCGCTTCCTTGATCGGTGGAGGGTCGTTAGCCGAACGGGTAGGACAAGGACTTATAAATTCTCATTAAAAGTATAATGATAATACTAAAGTAACTAAACTTTATTGAATTCCCAATCTTAGTTATTTTAGGAAAATGTGAATAAGGTGCTAATCCATGAAATTACACTTTACACTTTGTTTAAGTCGTTAGTAGAGCGTGTGTGGTTAACCGGCACACTAACTTGAACTTAACAAGGTAGGTAAAGGGTGACTTAATGTTTATCATAGTATCGATGGAGCGTGTGTGGTTAACCGGCACATCGATTGAGGGGTAATACATTAAGGGTACCAAGTAATTTGCATGATTACTTCACACCTTGTTTTGTGATCCTCGGCATCCCAGTCACAAAACTTGAAGGGCACACTCGAGATTGAAACATGCCATTGAAGAAAGTTCAATGAATCTCAAAGAATCTAGGAGTTTCTAAACCAATTAAAACCTAATTAAATATTTCGTTTTTCATGGTGGAAATTGGTGAATCGTCATTCACCTACCTTCAAATATCTTATAGCTTAGATTACGGCATCCCTCTTCTAAGTTATACAATATTGTGTTGGGTCCTAGCCTTAATATTACATTTGGGTGTTTTGTTAAGGACTATCTCTATATCTAATCTAATCTATTCCCTCTTCTTTTTCAGATGTCTTCCAATAACAATGCTTCTGGCTCAAACCCTACTAGCTCCTTCTCTCTCATGAATCTTTGTGGGAGAGTCATCTTTGATGGGTCCAACTTTACAGATTGGATCAGAAACATCAGGATGGTCACTCGGTATGAGAACAAAGAATATGTTCTCGACAAGGAGCTGAAGGTACCCGAGCCAACTACTACTCCTGAAGAGCTTGCTGAATATGAGGTACATGAAAGAGATGCTACAAAAGTGGCATGCATCATGATGGCCACCATGACAGCCGAGCTCCAAAAGTCCTATGAGGACTATTATCCTTTTGAGATGCACCAGGACTTGATGGACCGCTGCCATCAAAGTGCTCGTCAAGATCGATATGAAATAATCTCCTCCATGATAACAACTTGAATGAAGGATGGTGAACCCATCACGGGCCACATGCAGAAAATGCAAAGGTATGTGGACCGTTTACTGAAGCTAAATGTGAACTTCCCTGAGGAGTTAGCAATAGACATCATTTTGCACTCCTTGCCATCGTGTTATGATCAATTCCGCATGACATATCACATGAACAAGGAGGAAGTCACCCTCAGCAAACTTCAAGGACTCTTGAAGACCGCCGAAAGTGGTCTAAAAGGTAAGTCGGTTGTTACTACTCCTACTCCTACTCCAACTGCGGCCAATGTCTTGGCAATCGGGCATGGCAAAGGGAAGAAGAGAAAGAACCCTTCTAAGGGTACCAAGGGTAAGACCCTTGAAGGCTCCTCTTCAAGAAAAACCAAGAAAGGTTTTGTCACTCCTTCTGCTAACCCTAATGAGGCTGAATGCTTCTATTGCCATGAAAAGTCGCACTAGAAGCGAAACTGCCCAAAGTACCAGCAAGATTTGAAGGATGGGAAAGTAAAACCCAACCATGCAGGTATATACACTATATTGTCTAATAACTCACCTCATTCTAAGTCTTGGGTCCTTGATACAGGTTGTGGTATTCACATATGTTGTGATTTGCAGGGACTAAAAGGAAGTGAGAATGTGGAGCAGGGAAAGATAAACTTGATCATGGGAAACAGGAAAGCTTCACCTGTCACCAAGATAGGAGTTTATTCCTTAGTGCTAAATAGTGGGTTTACATTAGATTTGAATAAATGTTATTATTCGCCAGAAATGGCAAGAAATGTTATTTCCTTTCATGCATTGTATAAACAAGGTTTTACCTTTTATTTTGATAATAATAATGGTAGTATTGATGCTTTCTTTAATAATGTTCTTTATTTTAAAGCATTACCTTTTGATGGCATGTATGAAACTGTATCTGTTGTAGATAATCTAGGAAATAGTGTATTGTGTATTAACTCTACCACTAGCTTAGATAAAGCATCCTTATGGCATTGTCGTCTTGGACATGTAAGCAAGAAACGCATAGGCCAACTCCAAAAGGATAGAGTCTTGGAGTCATTTGACCTAAAGTCAGATGATAGTTTTGAATCTTGTTTGCTTGGTAAAATGACAAAGTCACCTTTTACTGGCACTTGTGCTAGGGGTGAAGGTTTGTTGTACCTCATACACACGGATGTGTATGGACCCTTCAGAACCGCCACAAGAGATGCTAATCGGTTCTATGTGACTTTTACTGATGATTTTAGTAGATATGGATATGTCTACCTAATCAAGCATAAGTCAGAAACCTTTGAGAAATTCAAAGAGTTTAAGCAAGAAGTGGAGAATCAGTTGGGCAGGAACATTAAGATGCTTCGATCCGATCGTGGTGGTGAGTATCTTAGTACTGAGTTCCTTGACTATCTTAAGGAATGTGGGATTGTCTCACAATTGACACCTCCTAGGACACCACAGTTGAATGGTGTAGCTGAGAGGCGCAATCGGACCTTGTTGGACATGGTTCGTTCCATGATGAGTCGAGCTTCGCTACCAATCTCATTTTGGGGGTATGCCTTAGAGACTGCCGCCCATATCCTTAATCTAGTCCCTACAAAGAAGGTTGCCAAAACACCTCACGAGGTGTGGACTGGAAAAGTTCCCAATCTAGACCACATCAAGATTTGGGGTTGCGAGGCTTTCGTGAGACGCGAGACTCACGATAAGCTCGAACCCCGAAGCGAAAGGTGTATTTTCATCGGCTACCCACATAAATCCTTTGGTTACATCTTCTACAGACCCGGTGATAATGTGGTCTTTGTAGCAAGAAGAGGATTCTTTCGAGAGAGAGAATTCATGAGCCAAGGAGACAGTAGGAGGCAAATTGACCTTGAGGAAATTCAAGAGTCAAGTGGTGAAGGAACCTCAAACCCTAGCCCTCAACCTGAGGAGGAAACTCCTGTTGAGCCGACTGAAGAATATATACCTCTGAGGCGTTCCACCAGAGTTAGGAATGCACCTGAGCATTATTATGGTTTTCATATTACTGCAGAAGGTGAGACACTTATCAGTGATAACACACTGGTAAATCTGGATGAGCCTAACAGCTACTCGGAAGCCATGGCAGGCCCTGAGGCTGCTAAATGGAAAGAGGCTATGGATAGCGAGATACAGTCCATGTATGACAATCAAGTTTGGAACTTGGTTGACAATGTACCTGATCGTAAGATAGTTGGGTGCAAATGGATCTTCAAGAAGAAGACCGACATGGATGGTAATGTACACACTTATAAGGCACGACTGGTTGCAAAGGGTTATTCTCAAACTCCGGGAGTTGATTATGATGAGACCTTTTCACCAGTGGCCAAGATTAAGTCTATTAAGGTTCTGTTAGCCATTGCTGCATTTCATGATTATGAAATATGGCAAATGGATGTCAAAACCGCTTTCCTTAATGGAAAGTTGGCTGAAGATGTTTACATGGTTCAGCCAGAGGGTTTTGTCAGTACAGAGTACCCCAGTAGAGTGTGTAAGCTCGAGAAATCCATTTATGGATTAAAACAGGCACCTCGCAGATGGAATCTTTGCTTTGATGAGTAAGTCAAAGAATTTGGCTTTTCAAGGAGTGAAGATGAATCTTGTGTCTATATCAAGGCTAGTGGGAGTATAGTAAGCTTTTTGGTACTGTATGTGGATGACATACTACTCATAGGAAATGACATCCCAACCCTGCAGGAAGTAAAGTCCTGGCTTGGGAAGTGTTTCGCTATGAAGGACCTTGGAGAAGCTTCCTATATCCTAGGGATAAGGATTTTGAGAAACAGGAGTAAAAGACTAATTGGAGTTAGTCAAAGCACCTATGTGGACAAAGTGTTGAAAAGGTTCAACATGCATAACTCCAAGAAAGGAGAGTTACCCATCCAGAGTAACGCCAGATTGAGTAAGGCACAAAGCCCTAGTACTGAGGCTGAGATAGCAGAAATGAGTCGAATACCTTATGCTTCAGCTGTAGGATCGATCATGTATGCTATGACGTGTACTCGACCTGATGTAGCCTTTGATTTGAGCATGGTTAGTAGGTATCAGGGGAACCCTGGCAAGGCACACTGGACTGCAGTAAAGAATATCCTCAAGTACCTACGGAGGACTAAGGACTGGGTCCTTACCCTCGGTGGCAGTGAGGACTTGAGAGTTGTAAGGTACAGTGATGCTAGCTTTCAGACTGACAGGGATAATTTCCGCTCTCAGTCGGGCTGGGTCTTTACTCTAAACGGAGGGGCAATTACTTGGAAAAGTTCCAAGCAGGAGACAGTGGCTGATTCCACTTGTGAATCAGAGTATATAGCAGCAAGCGAGGCAGCAAAGGAGGCTATATGGCTAAAGAACTTCATCGGAGACCTTGGAGTTGTACCAGCTATAAAGGAGCCAATGGAGATTTTCTGTGACAGCAATAATGCGGTTGCCTTAGCCAAGGAACCAAGAGATCATGGGAGATCCAGACACATTGATAGAAAATATCACTTCATCAGACATCGAATAGAAGAAGGAATCCTCGTGGCAAAGAGGGTATCATCGGATGAGAACCCAGCAGATCCCCTCACGAAGGGACTGAATCGGGCTAAGCATCTCCAGCATGCTCGGAGCATAGGGATGAAGGATGATATTAGTTTTAGTAGTAAGATAGTCTTGAAATTTGTAAAATGTAATTGACATTTGATGATAAATAAAAGCTGTTATTTATGAGTAAAGTGTTGCTATCTCTTGTCAATCGTTTACTATTATTTCTTTTTGCATGTTTTGACTTCCAGAATAATTATGTTATGGTTTATATCATATTATTCAAACTCTCCACAGTCGGTCATATGTTTGAAGTAGATATAAATCAAGACTGTCATGGGTTGGCTTGTAGAGGTCTAAGATGTTAGACAAAGCGGGGCTACAGCACTCATGAGTGCTTATAAGTTCTGAGTATTGGATTCAACCCACGCTCACTGGCATCACTTCATGGAATTTATCTCGAGTGATCGTGAGACGGTAATATCATATAAGTCTTCAAACCTAGAGATATGATTTGTTGCCTATGAGTTGGTTATGCATTGATTACACGAAAACGCATTGGTAACTCGATGTTATAAACCGTGCTTTTGTCTGTAATTCAACAAGTAGTAGAGCAAACATATGAGTCGAAGTTTATCTGTTCCTTCTAGGATTAGAAGCGATATCTGGGCCCCTCGATGATTTTGTTTTGACCTATGTACCGGGCCCGGTCAGAACTAAATTGATGTGTTCAGTTAAGTTCTATGTCAAACAAATCGGAAATCGGGAAACAAATGCTGGACAATAAGCAAGACCATGTTCCATGTATTTGTCCGGCTGATATCTAGAACAGAGGATTATATGATCACTTATCTAAAATGGCGCTTCATAGTTCAACAGAGTTTAAAGAGCTACGATTGCTGATCGGTTCCTGGAGTCATACTTGCAACTATAGTTATTAGACTTGTCCAAGTGAGAGACTGTTGGATATAGTGTCTAAGTCCATAACTATATTTGGTATGTACTTGACCCGACCCGACATGGTCCATTTAGGTTGCACTTCACCAGAACAATTTATGGATAATCGTTTGAGAATAGTATAAGTTATGATTTATTAATATATTATAAGTCCTAATATATTAATATAAAATCATATTATTTAATTAGTATTGATCTATAATTAATCTAGAATTAATTTAGAGATCAAAAGTATGACTAATTAAATATGGGCTCTTGTATTTATATAGTGTGGGCTAATGCTTATTTGGAATGGGCTAGGCTTTCATGGAAAGTCCATGGATACTCCATGGAGCTTTAACCCCTGGATCTCATGGAAATGAAAAGACATGGGTATTAGGGTCTACATGGATGTAACCCTAATCCACCACACTATATAAAGGAGGCTTTGGTTCTTGAAATCACACGAGTTGTGGTGAGTAAAGTAAGAGGGCCGATTTCAAGAAGGTGATTACTATTCTCTCAAAGTTCCAAGTTTGTGGTGATTTGTGATTTCCATTTGAGGCATCCACACTACTGGTGCTAGGCTCTAAAACTCCAAGCAATCAACTACAACTACAAGGTAAGTAATTCTACTAGCTTTATTTGATTCAAGTTCCCCATGCCATGCTAGAGAGGATAAGAACCTTGGAAAAATAATTATTTGCATGTATCTTAGTCAAACATAGATCCAAGGTTTCTAGGGTTGCATGTACACCATAGGAGTGTTAGAATGCTCAAAACCCATCAAATACAAATACAGAACATTGTTATACAAACAGAACGGTTTTATGAGATTAAAACTACTTTTCATATACAGCAGAAAATATAGGATTTTCTGGAACAGTTTACATATTCAAGAAACAGAAAACATACTTTCAAACATACATACTTATGCACTCACTCAACTTTATGTTGATACTCTCTTTTCAAATTACTTATATTCTCAGGGAATCAGTAGACAGGTACTCCCCGAGCTTTCGAGAAGATGGAGCTATTTTGAGTCATATCTTCTTCTTTTGTATAACTATTTTGGTTTCAATATGCAATGATTGAACACATGTAAATACTTATACTTTTTAAATACAATGGTTTTTGTACTTGATTACTATGATGCATGTGTTGTGATACTACAAATGAAGTCATCTACAAATGAAGTCATCTACAAATGTTGTGATACTACAAATGATCTCATCTCCACTCGCATGTGAAACTTATCTTTTTCACAGAGACTGTAAAATGGTTGGTTAACAAAGTCAAAAATAAACTTAATGAATAGAAGAGAAGAGAAAATGTATTTCCTTTATTAGAACCAACTCATAGTGTTGGTGCTGCTAAGATGAAAATAGGCAAAGTTAACGTATCTTGGAAACTCTTGTGTCTCTCTAATACTCAAAGTAGGTTTGGTATCAAGAGTTTTATTAGTTGGAATATTGCTATTATGTCCTTCCATACCTTGAGAATCCTTACAAATAGGGATTTCATTTTGATCGAATAAATCCAATCTTTTAACATCCCAAAAATCATATAAATTTAAAATATTCAAAAACAACCCATTTCATCCATAAAGTGTTTAAAAAACCATTATTTCAAAAGTATTATTCAAAATCAGAGTATTCCAAGGTCGAGTGTCATAAAAAAAGGAAGATATGCACGATCATGCCTTCGCTTTCTGACGATCCTCTGAAGTAGTTGAAACAATAAACTGAAATTGTAAGCAAAAGCTTAGCGAGTTCCCCCAAAGTACCATCACACAACACCACAAACAACAACCTGAATGGACTGGCTTGCAGGGCCTATAGCCTATTTGGACCACTCTATGGGCCTTTGGCCTGACTGGACTGCCTTGCAGGGCCTAAAGCCTATCCGAACCGCCCCGGATGTTTTGGCCTTCAGCACAACGCATGACCGCCTCAACCCAACCACAATATGCCGACATATGTAACAGATAAACATAAACATAATACCAGCAAATACAAATAATCATACATATATACTAACCAGTCAAATACTAGCATAGTACTATCCTATAACCAGGATACATAATCTAGTGGGCCGACATTGGTGCCTTCGACCCACAGGTACAATGAGGAAAAATCACCTCTTAGACCAACGAGTAGCAAAAAGTACACAACACCGAGTACAATTCCAACACCGACCCTACTGATCACCTAAACGAAACCGGTGACCGAAGCTTAGTTAATAATCCTAAAAGACATACAATACCCAACTATCCTTAGGTCAAATCTTGGTCAAAAGGTCAAGGTCAACAAACCAGTTGAGTCAACCTAGCCGAGTACATTGGGCGTACTTGTTGGATTATGTGTTTAAGCCCATAACTATAATTGGTATAAACCTGAATTGATAGTAGTACAGTCCTTTTAGGTTGCCCTCAAACCTAGCAATTGCACAGGATTATTTTGAAGAGAAATTTGATTTATTATTTGATTAATAAATTGGAATAAATGTTTTATTAATATATTATGAGAATGATATCTTAATTCGAAAGAGTAATATTTGATTAATAATTAATCAGAAATTAATTGGAATTAATTGGATTAATTAAAAGTACAGGGTGTGTTTGGTTATTTATTGAAAGTTCAAGAAAGAAGCCCATGGACCTCATTGGATGAGGTGGACAAAAATCAATTGGGCAAGCCTCAGGAGTTTTTGTTGAACCCCCTTGGATGAGAGGAATAGGCTTCTTAGTCACCAAGCAAAGGGAATTAGGATTGCCTCCTTAAACCCTAGCTTTGACACTAAGTTACCTCAGCTATATAAAGGGCTATACCCTTCACAAATTCGGTACTCCTTCCCAATAGCAAGATCTGGCCAAAAATTATCTCTCCCTCTCCACAATCCTTAATTGCAAGTCTAAGGTGTGAACCATCAGAGGCACGACGCTTGTGGTGCTAGCTGCCAAAAGATTCGAAGAAGGATTCAAGGTTGTTTGTAATAACAATCTTTAAGGTAAGCTTCTTGTTCTTATGAATTCGTTTTTCATGGAAAAGTTTTATAGGATGATAGTTCATAGTATGTTGTCTATATGTGAAAGACATAGATCCTGAATAGGTTGCATGTGCCCTAATCATTTAATTGTTAAATGTTTTTCCGCTTAGTGCATAGATTTTGTAACTTACGTTTTCCATTGGTGGTATTAGAGCCTTATGGTTATCTTTCATGTATTTGCACATTGGTGAATTGATCAATCATGAGAAACTAAAATATTCGAAAAATCGTTGATCAGGACTTGAGAATTGATGCTCACGATGTGAGCTCAATCATATATGAATTTCCGATGCTTATCTACCTAATCTGCTTATATGTAATAATTATCTGCTATATTTACTTGCCAAATCCAATTTTACTGAATATATCATGATAAAATAAAAAGCCTGGAAGTTAGGAGATAAGTATTTGACTTGATTAATTATTTGTTGATTAATATGATTGATTTTTTTGAGTGTATAAATAATTAATTTGGATATTAATTGAACTTAATAATTAATGTTAAATATTATTTGCTTTAATTTTAAATTTAAATTAATTGTTTAATTTTCGAAATTTAAAATGTAAACTAGTATTTTTGACAAGTTATAAAAATACACCTTATACTATATGTAGAATTAAATGTTTAATTATTACTATACATATAACACTAAGTCTGTCGAACCGCTAGTACGCCTCATTTACGAAGCTGTTCTATAAGAGGGGTATAAGGAAACTACCTATAAAATGGTAGTTGAATGCGTGTCTACTCTCACTCACTGCTTCCTTGATTAGTGGAGGGTCGTTAGCCGAACTGGTTTGATAGGACAAATTAATTCTCATTACTAAGTATAATGAATTAAAAAGTAACTAAATCTTTTATTATAATTCCCAATGGAGTGTATGTGGTTAACCGGCACACTAATAGGGACTAATAGGGATTAATAGAGCGCGTGTGGTTAACAGGCACATTAAAATGAGATGATAAATGACATCGAGAGTATCGAGCTAATTTGCATGGTTATTCACATCTTGTTAGTGATCCTCGGTATCCCAGTCACAAATGGAAGAGCATAATTGAGATTAAACATGACATTGAAGAGTTCCAATGAATCTCAAAAGATCTAGGAATTTCATTGGAAACCTAATTCGTTCAAATTTCGTTTTCTTGTAGTGAAATTGGTAAATTGTCATTTACCTACCTGTACATAATTTATAAGTTGTGAATTATTTAGTTGGATCCTAGCCTTGGTATTTTGTTTTGGGTGTTATATTGAGGATTGTTCTTCTCTAACTAAAAACTATCTTTTTGTATAGATGTCTACACCAACCGATGCTTCTGGTTCCTCCTCCAACAACAACAACAACAACAAATTCTCCTTGTTGAACATCTGCTCCAAGGTGTAATTGGATGGCACCAACTACAATGATGCAACAAAAGTTGGTTGCATCATAGTGGCCACAATGATTCTTGAATTGTAGAGACACTATCATGATTACTAACCGTACGAGATGAACAAGGACTTTATGGTGAAATACCATGAGCGAGCTCGTCAGGAAAAGTATGAGGTGGTAAAGTCCCTCATAGCTAGCAAGATGAAAGAGGGAGAGTTTGTTAGCAACCATGTTAAGAGAATGCAACGATACGTGAATTTTGATGAAGAGTTAGCAATCGACATAGTGGTGAACTCTTTGCCAAGTTGTTATGTTCAGTTCATATTGACCTATCATTTGAACAACAATGGAACTACTTTGTCTCAATTGCACAAACTCTTGCGAACAGATAAAGCAGGAATGAAGGAAAAAAGTAATGCCTCCACTCTTTAGTGCTCCTGTTCTGGCCATTGGTCAAGGGAAAGGGAAAAAGAGGAAAGGTCCTCCCAAGCAAAACTGGAAGGAAAAGTCCCAAGTTGGGTCATCAAGAAAGGGACCCAAAGCAAAACCCAATTATGATGCTCCCCCTATCTCTGGCCCCAAAGAGGTCACTTGATTTTACTACAATGACAAGAGACATTGGAAACGAAGTTGCCCAAAATATTCCAAGATATCAAATATGGCAAGGTGAAGCCAACCCCAACATGTATTTACACTATATTATCTGATAACTCATCATATTCTCGTTCTCAGGTCCTTGATACAGGATGTGGATTTCACATTTGTTCTGATTTGCAGGGGCTAATATGAAGTGAAGACGTGGATCATGGTAGAATAAACTTGAGCATGGGGAATAGGCGATCTTCACCTGTCACCAAGATTGGAGTTTATAGTTTACTGCTTAGTGATGAAGTTAGTTTGGATTTATTAAATTGTTGCTACTCATCAGAAATGACTGGAAACGTTATTTCCTTTCATGCATTATTTAAACAAGGTTTTAGAAATTCTTTTAATAATGAGAATGGATCTATTTCTACTTATAAAAATGGTATTTTTTGTTTTGAATCTTTACCTTGTGATGGTGTGTATGAAACTGTGATGTGTGTAGACAATTTAGGCAATAATGTATTTCAAATTGATTCTTCTGATGATACATACAAAGTGTGCTTGTGGCATTGTCGTCTTGGACACATTAACAAGAAACGAATCGCCCAACTCCAAAAGGATGGAGTGTTGGAATCATTTGACCTAAGGTCAGATGATGAATGTGAATCTTGTCTTTTAGGTAAGATGAAAAAATCACCTTTCACTGGATCTTGTGAAAGAGGTGAAGGTTTGTAGGATCTCATACACACATATGTCTGTGGGCCGTTCAGATCTACCATAAGGGATGCTAATCGATTGTATGTGAATTTTACTGATGATTATAGCAGATATGGTTATATCTACTTAATCAAGTATAAGTCAGAAACCTTTAAAAAGTTCAAAAAGTTTAAAAAAGAAGTCGAGAATCAATTGATCAGGAAGATAAAGATGCTTAGATCCAATAGAGGCAATGAGTATCTTAGTATCGAGTTCCACGACTACCTCTAGGAATGTGGAATAATTTCACAATTGACCCTTCCTAGGACACCACGACATAATGGTGTGGCTGAGAGGTGTAATCGAACCTTGTTGGACATGTTTCATTTCATGATGAGTCGAGCTTCTCTTCTAATTTCATTCAGGGGGTAGGCCTTAGAGACTACCGCCCACATTCTTAATCTTGTCCCAACTAATAAGGTTGCCAAAACACATCACGAGATGTGGACAGGGAAGGTTCCCTCGTTAGCACATATTAAGGTTTGGGTTTGTGAAGCTTTTGTTAGACGAGAGACTCATGACAAGCTTAGACCTCAAAGTGAGAGATGTATTTTCATCGGCTACCCACAAAAGTCCTTTGGATATTTGTTCTACAGACCTAGTGAGAACCTGGTCTTTGTAGCACGAAGAGGAGTATTGAGAGAGAGAGAGAGAGAGAGAGAGAGAGAAAGAGAGCTCATATGCAAAGAGGACAGTGGGAGTACCATTAATCTTAAAGAGATTCAAGAATCAAACAATGAAGGAACCTCTGAAGACACTAGGGTTCAACCTGAGGAAGAGATTCCAGTTGAACCGGTTGACGAGTCATTACCTCTCAGGCATTCCAGTAGAGTTAGAATGCCACCAGATTTCTATGGTTACCATAGTACTATAGAACGTTTGTTAGTGACAGTACACTGGTAAATTTGGATGAACCAGATACCTACAAGGAAGCAATGGCAGGCCCTGAGGCATCCAAATGGCAAGAGGCAACGGAAAGCGAGCTCAAGTCCATGTATGACAACCATGTTTGGAATTTGGTTGATAATGTACTAGGTCATAATATAGTTGGGTGCAAATGGATCTTCAAGAAGAAGACAAACATGGATGGAAAGGTACTCACTTTCAAGGCTCGACTGGTTGCGAATGGATTTACTCAAACCCCAGGGGTTAACTATGACGAGACCTTCTCACCAGTATCTAAGATTAAATCTATTAGGATAATGCTCGCCATAGTTGCGTTTCATGACTATGAAATTTGGAAAATAGATGTCAAAACCGTTTTCCTTAATGGGAAATTGGCTGAGGATGTTCACATGAGTCAGTCAGAGGGTTTTGTAGATGCAAAGTATCCAAATAGAGTGTGTAATCTTGAAAAATAAATCTATGGATTAAAACAATCTTCTCACAAATGGAATCTTTGCTTTGACGAGAAGGTCAAAGAGTTTGATTTCTCTAGAAGTAAAGATGAATCTTGTGTATATGTCAAAGCTAGTGGGAGTATAGTAACATTCCTGACATTGTATGTAGATGACATACTTCATATAGGAAACAACATTTTTCCAACTTTGCAAGAGGTTAAGTCTTGGTTCGGAAAGTTTTTCGCTATGAAGGATCTAGGAGAGGTTGCATATATTCCAGGGATAAGGATTTTGAGAGACATGAGTAAAAGAATAATTGGACTTAGTCAAAGTATATACTTGGAAAAGGTGCTAAAACGTTTTAGCATGGAGAATTCCAAGAAAGGAGAATTGCCTATGCAGAGTAATACCAAACTGAATAAGACTCAAAGCCCGGGTACTAATGTAGAGATAGAAGAAATGAGTAGAGTTTCATATGTTTCTTTCATTGGATATATCATGTATGTTATGACATGTACTCGTCCTGATGTGGCTTTGTCTTTGAGCATGGTCAGTCGTTATCAGGGAAATCCATGTAGAGCTCATTGGGTAGCAGTTAAGAATATTCTCAAATATCCACGAAGAACTAAGGACTGGTTACTTGTGCTTGGTGGCAGTGATATGTTGAGAGTAACTGGGTATAGTAACGCCAGCATTCAAACAAACAGAAACACCTTCCATTCTCAATTTGGCTAAGTGTTTACCTTAAATGGAGGAGCGGTAATGTGGAAAAGTTCCAAACAAGAGACAGTGGCTAATTCTACCTGTGAATCAGAGTACATAGCAGCGAGTGAAGCATCAAAGGAGGCAATTTGGTTGAAGAACTTCATTCGAGACCTTGGAGTTGTTCCAGCCATTAAGGAGCCAATGGAATTTTTATGTGATAATGAAGGAGTGGTTGCCTTAACTAACGGACGAAGAGATCATGTCATATTAAGACATATCGACATAAAATACCATTTCATCATACATAGAGTAGAATAAGGTCACCTCGTTGTAAATAGGGTGTCATCTGAAGAGAATCCTGCAGATCCGCTCACAAAGGATTTATGTAGGGTCAAGCACGTTCAACATGCTAGGAGCATTGGTCTAAAAGATGACATTAGTTTTAGTAGTTAGATAGCTAGTTGAAACTTGTAACAAAGTAAATGTTATTGACTTTTGGTGATAAAATAATAAAGAATTATTTATGAGTTTGTTTACTACCTTTTGTAAACAGTGAATTAAGACTGTCATGAATTAAATTGTAGATTGTTTAAAGAGTTTTATACATAGCAATGGTATTGCTACAATGTTCATGAATACTTTGAAATAGAGATTTAAGTATTGTATTAACCCACGCTCAAATAATTACTTCATGGAATTTATCACGAGTAATTCTGAGACGATAATATCTGATAATCTTGAAACGGAGATATATGAGTTTTGCTTTACAAACCAGTTGTGCATTGATGATACGTAAACACATCAGTAACTTGATGTTATAAAACGTATTGTTTTTCATCATTCGATAAGTAAATGTTGCAAGCATATAAGTCGAATTTTATTTGTTCCTTTTTCCTTAAAGGGAAAGCGATATCTTTGGGCCCCTCGGTGATTTGGTGTTGACGTATAGTGTTGGGACCGAGCAGGGCTTAATTGATGTGTTCGATTAGAAGTTCTATGTCATTACTAATCAGAAATCGGGAAACAAAATATTAGGCAATGAGCTTGATTTTATTCCATGTCTCGTGTCCGAATGATATCTTGCAGAATGTCGGACTATGTGATCAATTATCTTAGGACGCATAACTGACTGGGTGAGAGTTCGACAACATCTTTTGGTAGCTATAATTTTCTGATCAATTTGGAAGCTATACGGGTAGTTATAGTTACAGACGTATCCAACTAGGAGACTATTGGATTAGGTATCTTAAGTTGATAACTATAATTGGTATAAACTTGAACTGATAGTAGCGCAATCCTTTTGGGTTGCCCTCAAACCTAGCAATTGGACAGGATTATTTTGGAGAGAACGTTAATTTAATATTTGATTAATAAATTGGAATAAATGATTTATTATTATATTATGAGAATAATATATTAATTGGAAATAGTAATATTTGATTAATAATTAATCAGAACTTAAATGGAATTAATTTTGGGATTAATTGGATTAATTAAAAGTGCATGGTTTGTTTGGTTATTTATTGAAAGTTGACGAAAGAAGCCCATGGACCTCATTGGATGAGGTGGACGAAAATCACGTGGGCAAGCCCAAAGACTTTTCGTCCAAGCCCCTTCGATGAGGAGAATGAGCTGCTTAGTCACCCAACAAAGGGATTTAGGGTTTCCTCCTTAAACCCTAGCTTTGGCACTAAGTTACCTTAGCTATATAAAGGGCTATACCCTTCACAAATTCGTTACTCCTTCCCAAGAGAAGGATCTGGACGAAAATTACCTCTCCCTCTCCATAATCCTTAGTTGCTAGTCGTGGGTGTGAACCATCAAAGGCACGGCGCTTGTGGTGCTAGTTGCCAAAAGATTTGAAGAAGGATTCAAGGTTGTTTGCAATAACAATCTTTAAGCCAAGCTTTTTGTTCTTATGAATTCGTTTTTCATAGAAAAGTTTTATAGGATGATAGTTCCTAGTATGTTTCTTATATGTGAAAGACATAGATCCTCAATAGGTTGCATGTGCCCTAATCATTTAATTGTTAAATGTTTTTCCACTTAGTTCATAGATTTTGTAACTTATGTTTTCCATCATCACGTGTACGTAGGGCATACTCCACTTGACCAAGAAGTCGAGGCTTTGACCGCGTATGCGTAACATAACATTTGGTACGCCTAGCATACGCACCTGGACACCTCAACTTACTTAATACATCAAGTCCTTACGTCCAAATACATATCTAAGCCCAAAATATAATAATAAGTCATAAAGTTTCCATCTTTATGACTTTGCATGGCTAGAAGTGCTTAAATCCAACAAAACCAAACTTCTTAATCCATTAGGACATCCTGGCACAAGCATGGGGATGAACTAAGAGCCAAGATCTTTTTTTTTGCTTCTAGACCTCTCAAAACGTCTGAAAGGACAGGTTATATGGGCTGGAGCAAGCCATGCTCATAAAGGTCAAGAGTTGGGACCAAAATGCTTCATGAATCAAGAGCTAACAAGATCTAAAGAAATAGAAGCCAAGTTCAGAACTTTTTACCTCTTGGAGGTTGCTAAAGAGATGAAGATTCCAGATCCAAAGCTTCTTCAAGCTTCCAAGGTGGTTCTACTTCTTTCATTCTCCTTCAAGGCCACTAAAAATGCACACCAAAGGTCAAGAATGCCCAAACATGGAACTTGGGTTTGCTAAGGTCGAATGGAGTGATGGAGGTTGATGAGAGAAGAAACTTGGAGGCCATAAAGATGATTAAATAGTGTCTAAACCCTAAAAATTAGGGTTTGGGTTCCTGCCACATACATCCAGCGTACTATATGTACGCCCAACATACATGCCCCATGCCCAGAAATTAAAAAAATGCCACTATGGGTCATTTTGCAACATTTCTCATATAAAAGGACTAAAATGCAATTATCTTCATACTTAGGGATACAATTTGGAATTACCTCAATAACCGGATGTTACAATTCTCCCCCACTTGAACTAGACTTCGTCCTCAAAGTCAGCTATCGTGAACAAGTCAGGGTAATGCTACCGCGTCTCAGTGTCACACCCCCAAATATTGTGCGTAAATTAGTTGAACTTTAACATGTATAGTGTTGTAAAAACACTAGATTATGTAAGGATACTTACAATATTCCTAAGAATCAACTTGAAGGATTTGGCTTCCTGGGAATTGTTTGACGATGTTCTGGGTGAAAGTTATGAAGATATGAAGATGTATGAAAGCTCTTATGAATTTTGAGAGAGAATTTGGAAGATTTGAAGATCGAAATGAGAAATGGAAGGGGTTATATATATATATATATATATATATATATATATATATATATATATATATATATATATATATATGGGGGTAAAAGATGATGTGACATTTGCATTGAAATGTGTATTTTATCACATTGGAAGGAGTACCACCGGATAAGGTGGGTGTTTTCGGCCTATCCCCACCGAAATCGTCTTGATTTTGGTCCAAGCTCCAACCGAAATCAAGGTCTTCGGTCTCGCATGTTCTCGGCCGTGGGTTCTCGATCCAAGTGGTTCTCGGTCTAAAAGTATTCTCGGTCAAGGTAAGATTTCGGCATTGGTGATTTTTTATTCCTAAAACCAAAAACCTCCACAGCAATATGAATTTTCATGATTTAATTTTAATTATTTGACTTTTGTTGGCATAATTAACTTTTGGTTTGACTTGTTTAACTTCTATTGACCCGAAATAACCGGTTGTTACACTCAGAATTAGGTTCCCATGTCCATTTGGAACCCTTTCGGTATTGCCACTGCACCTTGACCAAAGACACCTCCTTGTTGCGCAAGGTATTTTTCTTCCAATCCAAGATCGCCACTGGTCTCTCCACATATTTCTGGCGATCATCAACCTGAATATCCTCCAAAGGAACAACCGCTGAATCATTAGCCACACACATTCGAAGCTGCGAAATATGGAAGGTGTTGTGGATCTGGCTGAGCTCCTCAGGAAAATCCAATATGTACGCTACCTTGCCAACCCTGTCTATCACCCAAAATGTCCCAATATATCAGGGCCCCAACTTTCCCCTCTTCCTGAAGCGTATTACACCCTTACATGGTGATACCTTCAACAAGACCATATCCCCGACCTGGAACTCCAACTCGGATCGACGCTTTTCGGGATAACTCTTATGTCGAGTCTGATCTGTCTGTAGACTTTGAATCTATTGAATGAGCTTTGTCTTCTGAAGAACTACCTCAATCCTTTCGATGAATCTATGATCAACCTCTCCCCAAAAAATCAGGGTACGCAACTTCCTCCCATAGAGAAGCTTGACAGGCGGCGCACTGATACTGGAGTGATAGCTTTTGTTGTACAAAAACTCAGCTAAGGGAAGGTAGGAGTCCTAACTCCCATCAAAATCTATGATACAAGCTCTCAACATTTCCTCAAGTGTCTGAATGGTCAGCTCACTCTGACCGTCCCTCTGCAGATGATAAGCAGTGTTGAGATGTAATATCGTACCCAGTTCCTCATGAAACTTCAGCCAAAAAAGAGACGTGAACCAAACATCTCAATCAGATACAATGGAAACTGGAATACCATGCTGAGCAACAATCTCGCGCACATATAGATCGGCCAATTTCTTGGCCGACGTGCCCTCACGGATAGCTAAGAAATGGGCACTCTTGGTTAACCGATCAACTATCACCCAAATCTCAGCATGCCCCTTAGCCGTCCGAGGTATCTTGGTGATGAAATCCATAGTAATATGTTCCCATTTCTGCATGGTAACCTCCAGTGGCTGCAACTTTCCATGCGGCCTCTGGTGCTCGACCTTGACCATTCGATAGGTCAGGCACCTCTCAACATACCAGGCTATCTCTCTCTTCATGCACAGCTAACAGTAACTAAGTCTTAATTCCCGATACATCTTTGTGGCTCTAGGGTGAATCAAAAATATGGACTTATGTGCCTCTTCCATCACAGTCTTCTTGATCCACCCAAAATATGATACCGAAACCCATCCATACTGGGTCAATAATCCACGACTGTTAACAGCAAACCTGTCAATCTCACCCTTGAGTCTCTCATGCTTCCAATTTTCCTTCTTGAATACCTCAGTGTGAGCCTCCCTAATCAAAACCAATAACGGAGAATCAATAGAAATCCTCATACAAAGGCGCCCAGTAGCAGAACTAGCCGTCTTGCGGCTGAAAGCATCATCCACCACATTGGCTTTCCCGGGATGATACAAAATCCTGCAGTGATAATCCTTAACTATGTCCAGCCACCGACACTGCCTCATATTCAGATTCGGCTGATCCATGAGATATCCCAGACTCTTGTGATGCGTGTAGATTGTACAACGGACCCCATCTAGATAATGCTGCCAAATCTTGAGAACAAACACCACTGCTCCCAACTCCAAATCATGAGTTGAATAGCGAACCTTGTGTGGCTCCACAAAATCCTCTACACCCTCGGGGAGTGTCAACACTGGGGCCTCACACAATTTCTGTCTCAGGGTCTCGAATGCGGCCTATTGATCAAACCCCTAGTGGAAATCCACACCCTTCCTCGTCAGACGAGTGAGGGGTACCACAATCTTGGAGAAGTCCTAATAAATCTCTGATAATACCCTGTCAATCCCAAGAAACACTTGATCTCCGAGGGAGACTTCGGAACCCCCACTGCATCACGGCCTCAATTATGGCCACATCAACCAAAATCCCATTTTGGTTAATGAGATGTCCCAAGTACTGAACCTCTCATAACCGAAACTCACACTTCGAGAACTTGGCATATAGTCGTTCTCACCTCAAAACTCCTAGAAGCTCTTGAAGGTGCTCCTCGTGCTTCTCTTTTGGTCTTGGAATACACCAAGATATCATCAATGAATACGATAACTGATCGATCAAGGATCGACCTGCGTACTTGATTCATCAAATCCATAAATGTCGCCGACGCATTGGTGAGCCCAAATGGAATCACCATGAAATCGTAATAACCATAACGAGTTCGAAATGCGGTCTTCTCCATGTCCTCCTCTCTAACCCTCATCTGATGATACCCTAACCTCATATCGATCTTGGAGAACCAAGATGCACCCTGCAACTGATCGAAGAGGTCATCACTCCGCCGAAGGGGATACGGTTCTACACCGTCAACTTGTTCAACTCCCAGTAATCAATGCACATCCGGTGTGAACCATCCTTCTTCTTGACGAAGAAAATAGGTGCTCCCCATGGCGAACTGCTCGGCCTGATAAACTGCTTGCCCAACAACTCTTAAAGCTGAAAGGACAACTCATGCATCTACAGTGTTGCCAATCGATATGGAGCCTTAGCAATTGGAGCCGCACCCTGAACCAAATTAATCATGAACTCAACCTGCCTCTCCAGAGGAACATCGGGAAACTCCTCTGGGAACACATCAGCAAACTCTCTGACAACAGGCAAATCTGAAACCAAAGCTCGCTTCCAAACTTGAGTATCAACCACATAAGCAAGATAACCCATACAACCATGTTGAATATACTATCGAGCCCTGGCAGCAAAACAAAAGGTTGACCCATTGTGGTACCCTCTGCATAAATAACCAGTTCTCCCCCACTTGGGGTTCAAACTACAATCCACTGACCCTCGCAATCGATCATAGCCCCGAATCTACTCAGCTAGTCGATACCTACAATCACACACATATCTCCCATGGGAATATGGATCATATCAATCGGGTAAGGCACTTGATAGTTTCATTTTATTTACTTTTTTTTATAGTTTATTTTAGCATTTTTTTCATTCATAGTTTAGCTAACTTTCGTGCATATTTTCCTTTTTGTTATTTTATGACCATTTCCGGTACTTTCTAGTTTCGTGAGCATAATTGCAAGTTTTTGGAGACTAACGGAGCGGGATCTTTGGGAGGCAATTGGATTTGGCTTGGAGGAAATGAACCTTAAATTTGAAAGAAATGGAAGAATATTCAAGCGTGTGGAGATTAATGATCGGGTGGTTACGCGAGCTATGGATCATTTGGAGAAGCCATTTTGGGCTTAAAATAAAGAGAACTTGAAGAAATATGGGCTAGAAGCTTATAGGACTCAAACTGGGCTAGTGGACTAAGCATTGCAGGCCCAACAAATGAAAAATACCCAATCTCTGCCAGTTCACGTGGCCCGCGTAAGAATACCACGCGGCCCGCGTGAGTTCCTGCAAGGAGAAATTCGTGATTTTACTTTTGGCTTATATTTGAGGAAGTTTGGTGGGACTCTTTTCATACTCTTGAACATCCAAACTTGGGAGCATTCTCTAGAGATTTTGGAGAATTTTGAAGGCCAAGAACACTTGAAGAACATCATCTTTTAATCTCTAAATCTTGTTACATGTTTGGTACAATCTTTTCTTACTGTGTTTTCTTGAGTTTAGCCATGCTAGGCTAAACTAAACTTGGTTGACTTTGGTGAAATCCTTTGAATTCTTGTTGAATGTTGAAGACTCCATGAAATTGTTCTTAAATCTTTAAGATATCATTTTGCGTTTTAACATTTTATCACTACTTGTATGTTTTTATTCATGAGTTTAAATATGTTTGTGGTGATTAGTTGGCTAATTTCTTGATTAAGTAAAGGATCCTCAAATTAGCAAGCAACAAGTGATTTTTGTGTTAGTTTTACTTCACACAATCATAAAAACATTTTCTCCAACATGGAAGTGAAAGCAGTTGACTCCTCTTGGATTTGGTGACTTTTTGGTTCTTAATGCTAGTTGACTTTCACTAATTACATGCTTAATGGAAATTGTGACTTTGATTAAGGAAATTGTTATGATCTTCTCTAACCATTTTAACAACAAAGAAAACTCTATGTAATCTCAAGCTTCTTGGATTACTATAGCCAAATTGAAGTTTTAGAACAAGTATTGCACCATTGGATTTGAATGATATGTTTATCAAAAGTCAAAGTGAGGAAACCTTAAGTCAGCCATCTTTCCCTTATTGATTTTACATCAAACCCTTGTTTTTGTTGTAATTGTCCGTCTAAATCTTAGTTTAATTCTAGTTTTATTTCAAGTATTTGAAAAAGACCATAACCCCCATTTTTATTTTTATTGTTATTTTACAAGTATTTTTACAAAGAGATTTTTCATAGACTTATAAAATTGAACCAATCTCCGCGGATTCGACCCCTTTACCACTATACATTATTTTAGTGTAAAAGATTTAGGGTTATTAAAGTTGTTGGCCTCGACAACTACCAACAGCTCAAAAATCTCCAAGACACAATCCTGAAAATCACTCGATGCAGAAATCTCGTGTTTGTTGATGATAGAAACCCGCAATGGAAACTCCAGCTCCCTAAGAGTCATATCAAAACCCCTACTAAAAGAGTGAGATACAAAGGACCGACTCGCACCCGAGTCGAATAACACAAGAGCAGGAAATGAACTCACTAAGAAGGTACCTATCAGAATCCTAAACATAAGCATATCATAATATAACTGACAGAATGATAAATAGAAACATACTAGTAACGACGTCCGGTGACACCTTGTCCTCCTCTGTTGTGAGTTGGAAAGCATGACCTCGAGCCCTCGGGGGATCCACCCTACCCTGTCGCCCATCTGTGATCCTCAACATAGCCGATCCTAGAGCATGCACCAGCCTCGCAGTGAGCAAGGGACAGTTGGCCTTAACATGGCCAACCTGCTCATAGTGGTAGCAGATTCAAGTGATCGGTACTGGGGCCTGCTGACGACAATCCTTGGCATAATGCCTCTCTCTGCCACATTTGTGGCATCCAAATGAAGATAGAAAAGCACCATCATGAGCCTTGCCACACTCACTGTTGGATTAGATGTCTAAGCCCATAACTATTATTGGTATGTACTTGACCCGAGAGTAGCATGGTCCATTTGGGTTGCATATCATCAGCACAATTTGTTAGGATGGACTTTTGAGAGAAGGTTATTTATGGTTTATTAATATATTATAAGTTATAATATATTAATATGAAATCATATGTTTTAATTAGTATCGATCAAGAATTAATTTGGAATTAATTTAGTGATCAAAAGAGACTAATTAAATCTATGGGGACTAATTATGATAATTAGTTATATTTATATGTGTTGGGCTTATGATCCATGTTGGACCAAGTTTATGTATGGATACATAAAGAGTTGGGCCACATGAACCATGGATCATAAAACCCATGGGTATGGATTATGGGTTATACCCATGACCCTTGGAATCCTACATATAAATAGGTTACTCCATAGCCAAAATCACCAATTCTTTTCTTAGAGAAATATGGAGGTGTTTTGGTGCATGAAATTATCTCTCAAGAGCCACCTTTGTCCTAGGTGTGTTGTGATTCCATTTGAGGCATTTCATACTATTGGTGCTAAGCTCTTAAGGGCAAATACATCAAGACTTCAAGCCACATAAAAGGTATGTTTCCCTAACTAGTATATTATATGGTTTATGTCAAATGCATGCTAGTTATAGGCTTAATGCCTTGGAAGCCATTTGCATGTATAATAGAGAAAACATAGATCCAAGGTATTTAGGGTTGTATGTGCACCATAGGATATTGTAGTATACTAAAACCCAACAGTGGTATCAAAACCATCAGTTGTTTTCTATTATATTTGATGCAAATGTATTTTTTTCAAGTTGAAGGAAAAAAAAATAAAATAAAAACATGAAGTTTGTCAAATTTTATGATAATTACTTGATTTTATGAAAAACTAATTATTTATAAAATTTGAGTCACTTTACTACATGAGTTGAATTAAGTAAATTTATTAAAAGATAGAATGATATGATTATTTTATTTGTTTTAAAAGTTTGATCTAAATGGTTTTAAGGAGTTACAAATTTTGTCATAAAATTTTGGAACTCAAAAGTTTTTTTTAAAGTTATGATCTTAAGAGTTTTGAAACTTCCATAAGTTATGGATGTGAAATGTCTCATTTATTAACTCTTTAGGTTATGAATTCCAAGAGTCTTCAAAGGATAATTGTCCAAGTTTCAAGATTTGTATTAGTTTATATGATTATCTAATTTCTTGAAAATTGTTGATGTGAATTATCTTTACTTATGAGTTTAATCTAGATCATAGAAAAATTATTTGATTATTGTGTTAATTGGAATATTTGATCTTAATGGTTTTTTATGAACTCCATAACTTGTCCTCAAGTTATGGAAAGTGAAGAGTTTTTCTTTTTAAAGTGTCATTAAGTCTCATAGGTTATGAAAATAGAAGAGTCACTATTTTTTAATGTCATCATTAAATAATTTAATGTCTTCCATAACTTGTCCTCAAGTTATGGAACTTGAATTTTTTTTTTTCATTAAACCTTAGATAAACTCATAAGTTATGAAAAATCCAAGAGTTTTGAAAGGTTTCAAAACTTGTCCTCAAGTTTTGGAATTTGTAAAGTTACCCCCCATGTATACTTTAATTACAAACTAGACCTTAGAATTTTAAAAGTTTAAAATTCAACCCTTATACTATTATTATAATTTTAATTATATAGATATGTATAAGATAAAGTCGTCTTACCATTAGTAGGCCTCATTCACGAAGCCGGTCTATAAGGGGGGTATAAGGTTACTGCCTATAAAATGGCAGTTTAATGGGTGTCCACTCTCACTCACCGCTTCCTTGACCGGTGGAGGGTCGTTAGCCGAACAGGTAGGACAAGGACTATAATTCTCCCTTCATTATAAGTATAATGATAAATACTAAGTAACTAAACACTTATAAATTCCCAATCTTAGTTACTTAGGAAAATGTGAATAAGGTGCTAATCCATGAAATTACACTTTGCACTTTGTTTAAGCTGTTAGTGGAGCGTGTGTGGTTAACCGGCACACTAACCTGGACTTAACAAGGTAGGCAAAGGGTAACTTAATGTTTATCATAGTATCGCTGGAGCGTGTGTGGTTAACCGGCACATCGATTGAGGGGTAAATATTAAGGGTACCAAGTATATTTGCATGGTTACTTCACACCTTGTTTTGTGATCCTCGGCATCCCAGTCACAAAACCTGAAGGGCACACTCGAGATTGAAACATGCCATTGAAAAGTTCAATGAATCTCAAAAGAATCTAGGAGTTTCAAAACCAATTAAAACCTAATAATACATTTCGTTTATATTGGTGGAAATTGGTGAATCGTCATTCACCTACCTTCAAATATTTTATAGCTTGGATTACGGCATCCCTCTTCCAAGTTATAAAATAGTTTGTTGGGTCCTAGCCTTAATATATCATATTGGGTGTTATATTAAGGACTTTAATCAACTTTACGTGAATTTCTCCCATTGTTGATGTCTGGTTTAGACAACAATGATCTTCCCAAACCAAGCTTTCCTAATGAATATGACTTCCCGAGTTTGGCTCATGGAAGTCATACTTCTCTTCCTCCACCTCCTCCAATTATTCTCCCTAACCCACAAGTTCAAGGTCACTCAAGCCCTAATGGCAAGCAAGGTCTATGTTTGATCACATCTTAGAGATGAAGTCACATATTGACAAGCCGGGAGAGTTGGGTGTCAAAGTCTTGAGAAAGTTGGATGTTCAATCACTTTCTAAGTCACTTAGTTAGTTCCTTTGGGACTACTATGAAATAGACTATGACATGAACCTTAATGATCATATCTATTTGCTTGGTGCTGCTGAATCAGCAATGATTTGGAACGATAGTAAAGCAAATTTGATTAGAAGATCAACTTCCAAAAAATTTTATGGACAGTGACAATGGTGACACTGGAAATCCAGAAAAAGCATTCTCTTCCCAATGGAAAGGGATTGGCCATAGTCAACCCGGTTGACCAAATGGTAAAGAGAAAGGCTAAGTCTGAGATAGTCCCATTACCAAAGGGTCCATATGTTTATTTTGCCAAAGTAAGGGGCGTTGATTGCAAAGCTGCCAAATTTACCTAAGGATGTTAAAGTCAATAAGATTGACTCTACATCAGGTAGAGCCCATTATCTAACTCTGTTAAGTTCTATTCTGAGATCCTCATTACATGATGTGACTGGGTCACATGTTGATGTTTTAAGAATCAAAGAATAGAGAGAAATCTTAAAGGAAGTATATGCTGATTCTGATCGCGAAGGTGGATTTCGATCGCATCAGAATTTTGAGCAGTTGCTTAAGAAGTTATGATATATTGCTAAGGAATAGATAACAACAATTTTCCATGTGGATTGTAAGGATAAGTTTTTCTGCAAAGTTTTAAAATAAAAAGAAAATTGTTTAATTTTATTTATTTGAAGTATCCTTACAATGGCATTTGTGGAAAATTGTTGCTTATATGATTCCACTGACAGCAATATTGGAAAATGGATTTGATTCTTTCATTTGTGGTAGTGTCTAAATTTACTAAATCAGGAAAGCTCCTCATCACCCAAGTTTCAATTGGACCGAAACTTGGAATCATGCAAGTTGAATAGTATGATGAATGAGAACTTTCAAGCATTGGAAAATCAAGACTAATTACTTGTTCACATGGATGTGTGAGTCAAGTGAAGGACTAAAGGGATCGAGTACACATTCTTGTGCACTGGTCATGTCCACCACAAAGCTCGTTAAGACTATTTGATTTACTAAAGTTTAGTAAATATGGTTATACTTACAAGTTTAAGTATAATTCTGAAACATTGGAAAAGTCTCAATGTATGGCAGAACGAATGGGAAGAATCAAATTAGGCAGAAAGATAAAAGTTTCTCAAATCCGAAAAGATGGGAGAGTACTTTAGTATCATGTTTGTGATCATCTTAATGATTTAGAAATCATATCACAATTATTCCTCTAAAGGTCATCTTAGTGCATTCTTATGACTAAGAAGAGGAGTCATGAATTGTTGAAATGGTTAGATCAGGAAGATGATTCATACTTCGTTCCAAAACAATTCTTAGAGTCATACTCCAAGATTGTAACTTGAGTGACATATCTTAAAGAAAGGTTTAAAACACTTGTCAAATGTAAGAGTAAAAGTGTCCTACTCTTGTACATTTGAAATTGGTAAGTTGTGATGTTTTGGATAAAACAAAGACCAACTAAGGCCAATTATGTGAAGTGTTTGTCTTGATAAAGAATCCGCACTATCTCTTGAATATTTGGCAAGATAGTCTTATATGTCAAGAGGATAGTGGGAGTCTTAAAGATCCGAAAAAGAATTTCAAGAACTAATGAAGAATAAAACCTGAGGTTCTTCACTAGCACACGACTTGAGGTTTATAACCTATCGTGTTGACATATTCTGTGCCCATTCCAGTTAAAGTTGGCTTTGCATAGGAGTTCTGAAAGTTCTCAATTGGTTGCATAACAATTTGGAAGCAATGGCAGGCCCTGTACTGCCAGGTGGCAAGAAGTTAAGATTGCATAAGTTCAGTCCATATGAGTTTGGATTTGTCATTATCCTTGTCTTGTGACTATGGTTTTGACGATTCACATGGATAAGAACACATACACCATAAAATCTAAGGGTCATAAGGTTTCTCTCTGATTCATGAAAATGATGGTGAGGAAACACTTCCACCAAGTAGATTTGAAGCAGATGGCAAAAGGTATAAACAATTGAGACTATGATTACGGCATCCCTTTTCATAGTTCTGAAATTGTTTAGACACACATGCATGCTATCTAAGGAAAGGTGTATGATTTTGATAAAGTTTTATCAAAGTATCTCGTATCAGAAATCTGAACTTTGGTAAGAAAGTCAATAAAGTATTGATTTCTAGAAGTCCAGCTGATTTCTGAGTACATGTAAAAGCTAGTGGGAGCATAAGTATAGTGCTAAGGGAGAGGATATACTTCATTTCAGTTCTAAAGGCTTAGATTGAGACGTTAATCGTCTTTAGTCAAGAATATATATATGAATTTCATGTTGGATTGGTTCAACTTAAGGAAATTCTATATATTGCGTTCTCAAAATTCAATTATGATTACGGCATCCCTCTTCATAGTCAAATTTTGAAAACATGGCAAATAAAAATATTGTAGCAAAAGACTGGTCTAGAATCATGTCTTTATGTGAGACATCATGAATCGTGTACCATTTGCTTTGGGTATAGGAACGATTGCATGTGCTATAATATTTGTCATTTCTAAATTTTTCCAAATGCCCAGAGGCATTAAGAAGGGAAAAGGTCTAGAATTGGATATGACTAAAATGATTAAGCAATTGTCGAGGACAATCTGAGGTTTACCAAATATTGGTTGCTCAGGGACAGTTGGAAGTATAGTGCTAATTTTGGAAGGACCATATTGACATATTCTGAAAAGAGGCATCTCTTATTCATAAGTGATAGTCAAAATGAGAATATGGAGTTGTCTCCATAGGTGGAAGTTATCTGTGTAAGATTAGAAAACTTAATGCAAGAAGCATGTCCAAAGCAATGTACTTTGAATATGAGACTTAGTTTCCATGGAGTTGATCTCCATTGGAATACCTTATAATGACTGTTGACAAGTCTTTGTGACTTTGTACATATTCATTACAAGAGGGTCAGTGCATATAAGTTTAAAATCTAAACAGATTTCGATAAATGATAGGAATTTGAAATTCTCACATTTTTCGATAAGGATTTGGGAGTGTGAAATTAGAATCATTGAAATTATGTTTAATTGGTTTATTTCACAAAGTAAGGATCATAGACAAACATAGAGTGCATACTTGGTGTATGGTAAAGCTATTGTTTAAGAAAAACATAGTGTACATGCTTGGAGCATGGGACAACTAGTGTTTTTAATTCAAGTATAAAGTTGATAAAACCGAAACAATGAATAATGAGTAATCAGTATGGTGATAAATAAAAGTGTTTATTTATATTCATAGGGTTTGATACCATATTTGATTCATTTATTCTTGTGTTTCACTTTGCATGTTTTGACTTCCAGAATAACTAAGTCGCTCTTCCTGAATGATTAAGTTATTCAAACCATCCACAGTCGGTCATATGTTGGAAGTAGATATGAATCAAGACTGTCATGGGTTGGTTTGTAGAGGTCCAAGTTGGTGGACAAAGTGGTGCTACAACACTCATGAGTGCTCATAAGTTCTGAGTATTGGATTCAACCCGCGCTCATTTGAATCACTTCATGGATTTTATCACGAGTGATCATGAGACGATAATATCTTATATTCTTCAAACCTAGAGATATGAGTTGTTACTATGAGTTGGTTATACATTGATTGCACTAAAACGCATTTGGTAACTCGATGTTATAAAACGTGCCTTTGTGTATGATTCAACAAGTAGTAGAACAAGCCATATGAGTCGAAGTTTATCCATTCCTTTTACCTTCAGGATAAAAGCGATATCTGTAGGCCCCTCGATGATTTAGCGATGACACATGTGAGTGCTTAGCCAAGCCAGGACTGATTTGATTTGTTCAATCAGTCAGTCATCATAAATCTAAAATCGGGAAACAACAAATGGACAGAGAGAATGATTATAGTCCATGTCTCAGTCCATATGATATCTAGAATGGAGGAATATATGATCCCTTATCTAATGGACGCGTCATTGATTTGTTCAGAGTTCGACAGCGGCTTTAAGAGCTACGATTGCTAGTCGGGTTATGAAGTCGTACTTGCAATAATAGTTTTAGACTTATCCAAGTGGGAGACTGTTGGATTAGATGTCTAAGCCCATAACTATTATTGGTATGTACTTGACCCGAGAGTAGCATGGTCCATTTGGGTTGCATATCATCAGGACAATCTGTTAGGATGGACTTTTGAGAGAAGGTTATTTATGGTTTATTAATATATTATAAGTTATAATATATTAATATGAAATCATATGTTTTAATTAGTATCGATCAAGAATTAATTTGGAATTAATTTAGTGATCAAAAGAGACTAATTAAATCTATGGGGACTAATTATGATAATTAGTTTTATTTATATGTGTTGGGCTTATGATCCATGTTGGACCAAGTTTATGTATGGATACATAAAAAGTTGGGCCACATGAACCATGGATCATAAAACCCATGGGTATGGATTATGGGTTATACCCATGACCCTTGGAATCCTACATATAAATAGGTTACTCTATAGCCAAAATCACCACTTCTTTTCTTAGAGAAATATGGAGGTGTTTTGGTGCATGAAATTCTCTCTCAAGAGCCACCTTTGTCCTAGGTGTGTTGTGATTCCATTTGAGGCATTTCATACTATTGGTGCTAAGCTCTTAAGGCCAAATACATCAAGACTTCAAGCCAAATAAAAGGTATGTTTCCCTAACTAGTATATTATATGGTTTATGTCAAATGCATGCTAGTTATAGGTTTAATGCCTTGGAAACCATTTGCATGTATAATAGAGAAAACATAGATCCAAGGTATTTAGGGTTGTATGTGCACCATAGGATGTTGTAGTATACTAAAACCCAACACTCACCACAAGTGCGGCCCCTCTGTCCCCTAGGCCTCGAATCAGCGGGTTTGAACCGCTTTGTCGCAGGCTGTGATTGCATAGGAACCACCATCAGCTCCCTCTCCTGGAGCTCTATTTTAATCTCCCACATCCTCGTGGCCTCCTGTAGCTCAGCGAGAGTACCATAACGTTGGGTGGACACAAACAGGTGGATATCCGTCTTAAGCATGCTCAAATACCGGGTCATCTGAGCCTGCTCAAAAGCAGAAAAATCAGGCCCGAAAAGAGCCCTATCAGTAAACATCTTGGTGATCTCAGTCACCGTCTCAGTCCTCTACCTCAGATCCAGATACTCTTGAGCCATCCTCTCCTTCTCCACCAATGGAACATACCTCATGCGAAACATCTCAAATAACTGCTCCCAATGCACAGCAGCCCTCTGCTCCGGAGTGTACGAGCCAGTCACCAATCTCTACCAATCTTTCACCCCTGACCGTAGAAGGTTTAGGGCACACTTAACCTTCTAGTAAGTAAGGCAAGAGCATGTGAAGAAACACCCCTCCACATCAGACAACCACCTCATCGCCATAACCGGGTCGTAAACTCCATCGAACACCGAAGGCTTCGTATTGTCGAAGTCCCAGTTGTTGGATTAGTGTCTAAGCCCATAACTATAATTGGTATATACTTGACCCGACCCGACATGGTCCATTTGGGTTGCATGGCATCGGGACATTTGGATAGACCTTTTGTGAGACGAGGATATTTGTGACATATTAATATATTATAAGTTCTAATATATTAATATGAAATCATATTATTTAATTAGTATTGATCAAGAATTAATTTGGAATTAATTTAGTGATCAAAAGAGACTAATTAAATATATGGGGAGTGAGTGTGTAAATCATTCATTCTTATATATGTGGGCTTATGATCCATGATTCCTTATGTTGGGTTTAACCCATGTGGTGACCCATGGATACTCCATGGAGGTTAAAACCCATGGAGCATAAGGAATGGGTAAAGTCATGGGTTACATGGTGTAACCCTAATGTGCACACTATATAAAGACCCCATTGGTTGGTGAAATCGACAATAGTGCATACACAAGAGGGCAAGCCGATTTCTAGAGTGAAGTATCTCTTCTCATGGTTATTCCAAGTTGTTTTGATGTTGTGTGAACCATTTGAGGTGTCACACTTGGGGCACTAGGCTCTTGAGCTCCATGGAATCAAGTTACAACAAAGAGGTATGTAATTCTACTAGATTTTATAGTACATGTACTTTATATTATGCTAGTTAGAACAATACCTTGGAAAATTGATACTTGCATTTATAATAGAGAAAACATAGATCCAAGGTATTTAGGGTTGCATGTACACCATAGGAGTGTTAGAATGCTCAAAACCCATCAGTGGTGTCAGAGCCTAGGCTTGTTTTCTTTTATACTTGATGCAATTTGCTGAAAAAAGCTGAAAAAATCAAATTTATTTGTTGTCTGGACAGGGGACTCGACGAGTCCATTGAGGGACTCGACGAGTCCATGTGCAAATTCATCCAACTCGTCGAGTTGGTTCATGCACTCGACGAGTTGGACCCCCTGACAGCATATTTTCAAGGTTTTTGGTTGGAATTGGACTAGGAACATTACCCTAAGCTGTTTTTGAACTTGTAAACCTGTTTTTGATGTGGTAATGTTCATGCTAATCCAATTTCAAGGATAATTGTCAATAGATTCATGTTTTGTATTAGTTTAATGGTTAGGCTAATTTCATGAAAATTGTTTGATTTGAATTATCTTGTTCTTATGAGTGAATTTAGATTAATAGAAAAATTATGTGATAATCTGTTTTCAATGCAAATTGATCTAAATGTTGTTCATAATATGTGTTTTTGTAACTTGTCCTCAAGTTATATGAAAAGTCACATTTATGATTTTTAAAAACTCATAAGATTTCCATAAGTTATAAAAAAATGAAGAGTCTCATTTTTAATGCTTTAAAGTCTTCCATAATTTGTCCTCAAGTTATGGAACTTGAAGAGTTTTTCATTAAAACTACTTTAAACTCATACGTTATGGAATTGAAAAGTTTTTGAATTGTTCAAAACTTGCCCTCAAGTTTTGGAATTTGTAAAGTTTCCCCTCATGAATACTTTAATTCCAAGTTAAACACTTAGAATTTTAAAAGTTAAAATTCAACCCTTATACTATTATATTATTAATAGTTAATAGTTATATATATATGTATAAGAACAAAGTCAGGTTTACTGTTAGTAGGCCTCATTCACGAAGCCGGTCTATAAGGGGGTATAAGGTTACTGCCTATAAAATGGCAGTTTAATGGGTGTCCACTCTCACCCACCGCTTCCTTGACTGGTGGAGGGTCGTTAGCTGAACGGGTAGGACAAGGACTATAATTCTCCCTTCATTAAAAGTATTAATGATAAATACTAAGTAACTAAAGCTTTTATAAATTCCCAATCTTAGTTACTTAGGAAAATGTGAATTTGGTGCTAACCCATGAAATTACACTTTTCACTTTGCTTAAATCGTTAGTGGAGCGCGTGTGGTTAACCGACACACTAACCTGGATTTAACAAGGTAGGCAAAGGGTAACTTAATGTTTATCATAGTATCGGTGGAGCACGTGTGGTTAACCGGCACATCGATTGAGTGGTAAATATTAAGGGTACCAAGTATATTTGCATGGTTATTCACACCTTGTTTTGTGATCCTCGGCATCCCAGTCACAAAATTTGAGAGGGCGCAATCGAGATTGAAACATGTCATTGAAAATTTCAATGAATCTTAAAAGATCTAAGAGTTTCAAATCCAATTAAAACCTAATAAATTATTTCGTTTTTCATGGTGGAAATTGGTGAATCGTCATTCGCCTACCTTCAAATATTCTATAGCTTGGATTACGGCATCCCTCTTCCAAGTTATAAAAATTGTGTTGGGTCCTAGCCTTAATATTTCATATTGGGTGTTATATTAAGGACTTTAAATCAACTATCTTGAATATCTCCTAAAAGGTGTCTGGTTCAGACAATTATGATCTTCCCAAATCTCTTTGAACAAGCTTTCCTAATGAAGATGATGTTCCGTGGTTGGATAATGGAAATCATACTTCTCTTCCACCACCTCCTCCAATTATTCTCCCTAACCCACAAGTTCTTGAATAGTTTAAAGTCACTCAAGCCCTATTGGCAAGCAAAGTCTATGTGTGCTCACATCTTGGAGATAAAGTCACATATTGACAAGCCGGGAGAGTTGGGTGTCAAAGTCTTCAGAAAGTTGGTTGTTCAATCACTTTCTAAGTCACATAGTGAGTTCTTTGGGACTACCATGTAACAGACTATGACATGAACCTTAATAATCTTACCTATTTGCTTGGCGCTGCCGAATCAGTAATGATTTGGAGCACTGGTAAAGCAAATTTGGTTCGAAGATCGACTTCCCAAACTACCATGGACATTGACAATGGTAACATTGGAAATCAAAGAAAGCTTTCTCTTCCCAATGGAAAGGGATCGGCCATAGTCAACTCGGTTAACCAAATGGTAAAGAGAAATGCTAAGTCTGAGATAGTCCCGTTTACCATTCCCAAAGGGTCCATATGTTTCTATTGCCAAAGGAAGGGGCATTGGTTGCGAAGCTGCCAAATTTACCGGAAAAATCATAAGGATGGTAAAGTCAAAAAGTTTGACTCTACTTCAGGTAAATCCACTATCTAACTCTGTTAAGTTCCTATTTGGAGATGCTTATTACATGATGTGACTGGGTCACATGTTGAAGGTTTAAGAATCAAAGAAAAGAGAGGAAGCTTAAAGAAGAGTAAGTTGATTCTAATCGGGAAGATGGATTTCGATCGCATGGTTCGGTGATCATAATTTTGAGCTGCTGCTTAAGAGTTGTGATAGATTGATTGCTTAGGAATAGATAACAACATGTTTTTCATATACATTTGTATTGTAAGGATAAGTTTTTCCGCAAGTTTTAAAATAAAAGAAAATTTTTTTAATTTTATTTATTTTAAGTATCCTTATAATGGCATTTGTGAAAAATTGTTGTTTATATGTTTCCATTGATAGCAATATTGGAAAATAGATTTGATTCTTTCATTTGTGGTAGTGTCATAATTTACCAAATAAGGAAAGATTCTCATCACCCAAGTTTCAGTTGGATAGAAACTTGGAATCATGCAAGTTATATTGTATGATGAATGAGAATTTTCATCTTTGGGAAATTGAGACTAACTCCTTGATCACATGTATATGTGAGTCAATAGAGGGACTAGGGGATCGGGTACACTTGGGTGTGTGTTGGTCATGTCCACCATAAAAAGATCGATAAGACTATTCGTCATGATTTACAAAAGTTTAGTAAATATGGTTATACTTAGTAAAGTATAATTCTGAAACATTGAAAAAGTTTCAATGAATGGCAGAACGAATGAGAAGAATCAAATTAGGCAGAAAGGTAAAAGTATCTCAAATCTAAAAAGATGGGAGAGTACTTTAGTATCATGTTTTATGATCATCTGAATGATTGTGAGACCATATCACAATTCATCCTCTAGGGACATCTTAGTGAATCCTTATGGCTAAGAAGAGGATTCATGAGTTGTTGAAATGGTTAAATCAAGAAGATGATTCATACTTCATTCCAAAAACAAGTCTTAGAGTCATACTCCAAGATTGTAACTTGAGTGACATATCTTGAAGAAGGTTTATAACACTTCTCAAATGTAAGAGTAAAATGTGTTCTACTCTTGGACATTTGAAATTGGTAAGTTGTGAAGTTTTGGAAAAAACAGAGACCAACTTAGGCCAATTGTGTGAAGTGTTTGTCTTGATAAGAATCTGCACTATCTATTGAATATTTGTTTTGTCAAGGAATGGTTCTTGGCAAGAGAGTCTTATATGTCAAGAGGACAGTGGGAGTCTAAAAGGTCTTGAAAGAGTCTAATCAAGAATAAAACCTGTAGTTTATCACTAGCATGACTTGAGGTTTATAACCTATCGTGTTGACATATTCCTATTTCCGTGCCCATTCCAATTAAAGTTGGCTTTGCATATGAGTTCTGAGAGTTCTCAACTGGTTGCATAACAACTTGGAAGCAATGGCAGGCCCTCATGCTGCCAGGTGGCAAGAAGTTAAGACTACACAAGTTCAGTCCATATGAGTTTGGATTTGTCACTAACCTTGTCTTGTGATTATGGTTTTGACAAATTCACATGGATAGGAACACATACACCATAAAATCTAAGTGTCATAAGGTTTCTCTCTGATTCATGAAAATAATGGTGAGGAAACGCTTTCACTAAGTGGTTTTAAGTAGATAGAAATTGTGATATTTGCATTCTCAAATTCGTTAGTGGAGCGTGTGTGGTTAACCGACACACTAACATGGACTTGTGAGAATTGGCAAAGGTCTAAACAATTGAGACTATGATTACGACATCCCTTTTCATAGTTCTAAAAATTGTTTAGACACACATGTGAGCTATCTAAGGAAAGGTGTATGATTTTGATAAAGACTTATCAAAGCATCTCGTATCACAAATCTGAACTTTGGTAAGAAAGTCAATAAAGTATTGATTTCTAGAAGTCCAGCTGTTTTCTGAATACATGTCAAAGCTAGTGGGAGCATAAGTGTTATGCTGATAATTATCATGTTAGTGGGAGCATGATTATTATGTTTAGTATTACAAGTTAGCAATGTTAATTATAGAAAACAAAAGTTTCAATTCGTGAAGTTGCAGGGGTTGAAAAGTTGTTTTGCTATAATTAAGGGAGAGGAAATTATACTTTATTTCAATTCTAAAAGCTTAGATTGAGATTTTAATCATCTTTAGTCAAGGATATATATATATATATATATATATATATATATATATATATATATATATATATATATATATATATATATATATATATGAATTTTATGTTGGAATGGTTCAACTTAAGGAAATTCTATATATATTGCGTTCTCAAAATTCAATTATGATTACGGCATCCCTCTTCATAGTCAAATTATGAAAACGTGGCAAATAAAATATATTGTAGCAAAAGACTGGTCGAGTATCATGTCTTTATGTGAGACATCATGAATCGTGTCCCATATGCTTCGGATATAGGATCGATCGCATGTGCTATAATATTCATCATTTCTAAATTTTCCAAATGCTCAGGGCATTAAGAGGGAAAAGTCTAGAATTGGATATGACTAAAATGATTAAGCAATTGTCGAGGACAATCTAAGTTTTACCAAAGATTGTTTGCTTAGGGACAGTTGGAAGTATAGTGTTAATTTGGAAGGACCATATTGACATATTCTGAAAAGAGGCAACTCTTTTTCAGGAGTGATAGTCAAAATGAGAATATGGAAATGTTCCGATAGGTGGAAGTTATCCATTAAATCTGTGTAAGATTAGGAAACTTAATGCAAGAAGGATGTTCAAAGCAATGTACTTTGAATTTGAGACTTCGTTTCCATGGAATGATCTCCATTGGAATACTCTGCAATGTCTGTTGACAAGTCTTTCTGACTTTGTGCATAATCATTACAAGAGGATTAGTGCATATAAGTTTAGAATCTAACAGATTTAGGTAAATGGCAGGAATTTGGAATTCTTGCAGTTGCAGTAAGGATTTGGGATAGTGAAATGAGTATCATTGTAATTATGTTCAATCGATCTATTTCACAAAGTAAAGATCATATACAAACTTAGTGTGCATACTTGGTGTATGGCATAACTAATGTTTCGATAAACATAGTGTGCATACTTGGTGTATGGCATGACTAGTGTTTAGAAAACATAGTGTACATGCTTGGAGCATGGGACAACTATTGTTTTAATTCAAGTATAAAGTTGATAGTTTGAAACAATATGCAATGAATAATGTGTGATCAGTATGGTGATAAATAAAAGGTGTTCTATTTATATTCATAAGTTCTGAGACCATATTGGATTTGATTATTCTTGTGTTTCACTTTGCATGTTTTGACTTCCAGAATAACTAGGTCGTTCTTCCCGAATGACTAAGTTATTCAAACCATCCACAGTCGGTCATATGTTGGAAATCAAGACTGTCATGAAGCTGGTTTGTAGATGTCCAAGGTAGTGGACATAGCAAGAGTTGCTGCAACATTCATGAGTGCTCATAAGTTCTGAGTATTAGATTAAAACCACGCTCATTTGAATCATTTCATGGATTTTATCACGAGTGATCATGAGACGATAATATCTTATATTCTTCAAACGTAGAGATATGAGTTGTTGCCTATGAGTTGGTTATGCATTCATTGTACGTAAACGCATTGGTAACTCGATGTTATAAAACATGCCTTTGTGTATGATTCAACAAGTAGTAGAACAAGCATATGAGTCGAAGTTTATCCATTCCTTTTACCCTTGAAGGGATAAAAGCGATATATGTGGGCCCCTCGATGATTTAGTGATGACACCCCGAAGTGCTTGGCCAAGCCGGGACTGATTTGATTTGTTCAATTACTCGGTTGTCAGAAATCGGAAATCGGGAAACAACAAATGGACAGAGAGAATGATTTTAATCCATGTCTTAGTCCATATGATATCTAGAATGGAGGAATATATGATCCCTTATCTAATGGATGCGTCGTTGATTTGTTCAGAGTTCGACAGCAGCTTTTAAGAGCTACAATTGCTAGTCGAGTTCGACAGCATTTTTGGACTTATCCAAGTGGGAGACTGTTGGATTAGTGTCTAAGCCCATAACTATAATTGGTATATACTTGACCCGACCCGGCATGGTCCATTTGGGTTGCATGACATCGGGACATTTGGATAGACCTTTTGTGAGAAGAGGATATTTGTGACATATTAATATATTATAAGTTCTAATATATTAATATGAAATCATATTATTTAATTAGTATTGATCAAGAATTAATTTGGAATTAATTTAGTGATCAAAAGAGACTAATTAAATATATGGAGAGTGAGTGTGTAAATCATTCATTCTTATATATGTGGGCTTATGATCCATGATTCCTTATGTTGGGTTTAACCCATGTGGTGACCCATGGATACTCCATGGAGGTTAAAACCCATGGAGCATAAGGAATGGGTAAAGTCATGGGTTACATGGTTTAACCCTAATGTGAACACTATATAAAGACCCCATTGGTTGGTGAAATCGAAACTAGTGCATACACAAGAGGGCAAGCCGATTTCTAGAGTGAAGTATCTCTTCTCATGGTTATTCCAAGTTGTTTTGATGTTGTGTGAACCATTTGAGGTGTCACACTTGGGGCACTAGGCTCTTGAGCTCCATGGAATCAAGCTACAACAAAGAGGTATGTAATTCTACTATATTTTATATTACATGTACTTTATATTATGCTAGTTAGAACAATACCTTGGAAAATTGATATTTGTATGTATAATAGAGAAAACATATATCCAATGTATTTAGGGTTACATGTACACCATAGGAGTGTTAGAATGCTCAAAACCCATCACCAATACCGAAAAACTCTCTCCCCTCAAATCCCCGCGGCAACAACAGTCATGGTAGCTGCAGCAATAGCATCCTCAGAAAGTGTAGCATAACGATCGTCGAAAAGCTCAATCACGACAGTCTTGATAGACCCAAATATCTCCTACATAGACCTCTGGACAGCAGTAGCCACCTCAGTGGAGATGATCTCCCGAATCTAATCGTCAGTCAATCCTAGCCTATCATGGGTACCCGCTCCAGACCAGGAACCAAATCCTCTAGTAAGCACCATACTGAAAATAAACCAGAATATATCAGAAATTCCACAATACACATAGCTATAATCACGATACGAGACTAATCCCTTAGGGTTTGTGACTTCCTTGATACGTGTACGGGTCCTATGCTTTCAGTAGTACGGGCCCAAACTACTTCCACACCCACCCGTATTTGTCTCAAGGATCGTCACAACCGCCCTAAACAGATACAACAACTAGGATATGCATGCATCCTATCCTTACTCTCTCTCGAGAGTTTCTAAACACTCCTCATCTGGTTGGCTACTCACACACCTACCCATCCATGAAACTTCCACCAACCATGCAGCACCTACGTATGCTAATCATACATAACACTGCATCCTATATACAGTCGAATACTTGATTCAACCCTAAGCCCTTCATCAGAAAATAACAAGAAATAAGGCTAAACCAAACATTCTCAGGCTATAAAATCTTAGTTATGTACAACTATGATGCATACACTATGCAACTATAGTAATGATGTCAATTCCATACAAGAAGTAACCCTAGGCTATCAGGCATCATACATCAGGCAATCCTATCATGCAATTCCTGAAGATCCTTAGCTTATCACTAGCATATTGTTCTATCATAAATATCATATCAAGTAACAGTGTGGGTAACTTGGGGTATACTTTCTTGCACCGGTTGATCGTATACCTTGCATCCTTCCTTGGTTACTTTTGAAAGCAATTTTGAAAACCATTTTAAAAATTTTGCAGTTCCCAAGCAAATGCCTTAAGTGTGATACCTCTAATAAGTTACAAACACCAAAACCAAATGGAGGATGATGAGAGTGATGCTAGGAGGCACCAAAAACGGCTAGGGTTCCACCTTGGAGTATAAGTGCCGATTTTGGGAGTGCAAGGGTTCAATTTATAGTGTGGAATCCTTAGGGTTTCATACATAAAACCCTAATTTACCTAAACCTTTAGGTATTCCAATGATCCATATGATAGGCCCTTTGGAATAACTCTTCATGAACTCTCACATAAATGTAGCCCATCCCTAATCAACATGGATCATTAGCCCAAACTATAAATATTACTGATTTACCTAATCAGTCCCTGTAAATTTAATCAGTCTCTTTTGATCACTAAATTAATTCCAAATTAATTCTTGATCAATACTAATTAAATAATATGATTTTTCAATTAATATATTATACATATAATATATTAGTAAATCACAAATAACCTCTTTCTCAAATATCCATCCTATCAAATTGCTCCGGTGAAGGCAACCCAAAAGGACCATGCTACTATCGGGTCAAGTACATACCAATTATAGTTATGGGCTTAGACACCTAATCCAACAGTCTCCCACTTGGATAAGTCTAATAACTATAACTTCCCGTGTAACCTCAAAATCCGATTAGCAATTGTAGCTCTCAAAAGTCGTTGTCGAACTCTGATCATATCAGAATTGCATCCTTTAGATAAGGGATCAAATATTCCTCCGTTCTATAAGATATCGTTTGGACTGAGACATGGATTATAATCATTCTCTCTGTCCATGTGTTGTTTCCCGATTTCCGATTTATGACGACTGACAACAGACTACAATTGAACACATCAACTTAGCCCAGGCTTGGCCAGGCGCTTAGGGTTGTCATCACTAAATCATCGAGGGGCCCACAGATATCGCTTTTATCCCACATTGGGTAAAAGGAACGGATAAACGTCAACTCATATGCTTTCTCAATTTATTCATCAAATCACACACAACAATACATTTTATAACACCAAGTTACTAGTGCGTTTACGCATCATCAATGTGCAACCGACTTGCAAACTACAACTCATATGTCTCTGTTTCAAGAATATAAGATATTATCGCTCACAATCACTCGTGATAAAATCCATGAAGTGATTCACATGAGCGTGGGTTTAATCCAATATTCAAATTCCTATTTCAGGAGTACTCATGAATACAACAGCAAAAATTTGCTATGACTAAGCTTTTAGACAATCTACAGATGGATTCATGACAGTCTTTCCTCATTACTTACTTCCAAAGTATGATCGGCTGTGTATGTTTGAATAACCTAGTTATTCGGGAAGTAAAACATGCGAAGTGAAACACAAGAGTAATCTAATCAAATATGGTCTCAAAACTTTTGAATTTGATTACCATATTGATTACACATGTTTCGACTAATCAACTTAATACTTGAATTAAAACAACAGTTATCACATGCTCCAAGCATGCACACTATGTTTATCTATGTTCCTTTCTTTTTGAAATAGATCAATTAAACACATTTCTAATGATGCTCATTTCACAATTCCCTAATCCTTATTATAAGTGTAAGAATACCAAACTCTTGCCACTATTAGAATGTGTTAGATTCTAAACTATCATGCAATGATCCTTTTGTAATGTTAAGGCACCAAAGGCACAGAGACTTTTCCAATTACAAAACTTTCCATTGGAGATTGATAACTAAGCAATTCCATGGACGCGAATTCATCAAATTCAAAGTACATTCCTTTGAACATCCTTCTTGCATAAAGGTTTCTAACCTACACATAGATTCTTAATATCCAACTCTCATTATGGAAACATTTACATATTTGCCATACTACAATTCATTCTTAATAGAATCCTATCTATTCATAATAATGTCAATATGCTTCATTCATTACTACACTTCCAACTGCCCATAAGCAAACAATCCTTAGCGCACTTTAGATCGTCCTTGACAGTTGTTTAATGACTTTCAGTCATAACCGGTTCTGGTCCCTTTTCCTTCTGAATACCCCAGGCATTTGGAAAATTAGAACATGCGAATATTATAGCATATGCAATCGATCCTATACCCGAAGCATATGGGATACGATTCATAATATCCTACATAAAGACATGATACTTGACCAACCCTTTGCTATAATATTTCCATATATAGAATTTCCAATGTCGAATCATTTCAACATTACATTCATATATATCCATGACTAAGTTCCATTAAAATTTCAATCTAAACTTTTAGATTCGGAATGAAGTATGACTTCCTCTCCCTTAAAAATTTATACAGTGAAACAATTTCCAAATTTTGTGGCTGTGCAAACTCAGAACTTTGTTTCCCATAAATGGCATTGCTAAATTGCAACACTCAACATAATAATTACGCTCCCACTAGCTTGATGATTATGTTCTTACTAGCATAACACTTATGCTCCCACTAGCTTTGACATGTACCCAGAAATCAGCTGGACCTTTTGAAATCAATACTTATTGACTTTCCTTACCAAAGTACTGATTTCTGATACGTGATGCTTCGATAAGCCTTTATCTAAGCTCATACACCTTTTATTAGAAAGCTCATATGTGTGTCTAAACTATTTAAGAACTTACAGCAATAATTCCCGAATGTTTAAACTATTTTCCATTTCTCACAATTCGAACTATGAAGAGGGATGTTGTAGTCATAACCGAATTGGAGAACGCAATCAACACACCATCTAACTCTTTAAAATCTTCCAGTGAAAGCGTTTCCTCACAATCATTTTCATGAAGGAGAGAAACCTTATGTCACTTAGATTTTGTGGTGTATGTGTTCCTATCCATGTGAATTTGTCGTTTCCAACCACTATCATAAGATAAGGTTTATGACAAAATCATACTCATGTGGACTGAACTTGCTTAATCTTAATTTCTTGCTATCTGGTAGCACAAGGGTCCTACCATTGCTTCCAAGTTATTGTGCAGCTCACCCCTACAGATTAATGTACTTTCCATTGATCAAGGTGCTTTGCATTATGCATTCAAATGAGAACTCATAAAACTCACATGCATAGTCGAACTAACTGGAATGGGCACATAAACAAGAATATGTCAACACGATAGGTTACGAACCTCAAGTTGCATGCTAGTGTTAAACAATAGGTTTATTCTTGATTGGTTCTTGAAACTATTCAGGATCACCAAGACTCCCACTGACCTCTTGACATATAAGAAACATTTCTCGACAAACAAATATTCAAGAGTTAGTGAGGATTCTTATCAAGAAAAACACTTCATTTAATTGGTCTTAGTTGGTCTTTGTTTTAGCCAAAACATCACAACTACCAATTCCAAATGTGCAAGAGTAAGAGAACATTTTTCTACTCCACATTTAATGATGTGTTATAAACCTACTTAGAATATGTCACTCACGACACAATCTCGGAGTATAACTCCAAGACTCGATTTTGGAACGAAGTATGACTCATTTTGATTTTAACCATTTTAATAATTCCCGATACCTCTCCTTAGTCATATAAATGCACTAAGGTATCCTTAGAGGATGAATTGTGACATGGTTCCATAATCATAAGGATGATCATAAAACACGATACTAAAGTACTCTCCTTTCCTTTTAGATTGGAGAAACTTTCATCTTTCTGCCTAATTGATTCATCTTATTCGTTCTGCTTATACTTTGAAACTTTTCAAGGTATTAGAATTATACTTAAAATTGTAAGCATAACCATATTTACTGAACCATTTGTAAATCATGACGAATAGTCTTTATCACTCTTGTGGTGGATCTGACCAGTTCACATCAATGTGTACTAGATCCTTTAGTCTTTCACTTGACTCACATACATATGCAAACAAGGAATTAGTCTTAATTTTCCCAAGTACCAAGATTTTCATACTTCTTATAATTCAAATCACATGATTCCAAGTTTCTGTCCAATTGAAACTTGGGCGATGAAAATCTTTCCTTACTTAGAAAATTACGACACTACCACAATCGATATAACTAAGAATCAAACATTTTCAATATTGCTATTAATAGAAACATATAAACAACAATTTTCACAAATGCCATTGAAAGGAAATATAAAATAAGACAAAATCAAAATTTTCTTTTATTTATAAAATGCAGAAAACTTGTCCTTACAACGCAAATACAAATGAAAACTATGTTACTAAATATGCCTAAGCAATCTATCATAACTCCTAAACAACGGCTCAAAAATCTGATCAACGAACCATCCGATCGAAATCCATCTCTTCGCAACCAGACTGAGCTCACTCTTTCCTTTAAGCTTCCTTTTTTTTCTTCGATCCTACAAAGCATCAAAATGCAATCTTATCACATCATGTATTAAGAATCTATGAATAGGAACTTAATAGAGTTAGATAGTGGACTTACCTGAAGCAGAGTCATACATTTTGACTTAACCATCTCTCAGATAGTCAGGGAAGCTTCGCTTCCAATGTCCCTTCAAGTGTCAGTAAAAACAGATGGCTTCTTTTGCATCGGCGTATGAGACAATTATAGAACTGGCCATTGTCAATATCCATGGAAGAGAAGACCTTTCTGGGCTTCCAATGTTGTCATTGTCAATATCCATGGAAGTTTGGCAGATTGATCTTCCAATTAAATTTGCTTGACCAGTGTGCCAAATCATTGTTGATTCAGCAGCAAGTAGCAAATAGGTAAGATCGATAAGGGTCACATCATGATCTATCATATCGTAATCTATAACAAACTGACTATACGACTCGGAAAGTGATTGAAGAACCAAGTCAACAGCCAACTTTCTCAGAAAAACGACACCTAACATTCCCAGCCTGTCAATATGCAACTTCAACTTCATCTCCAAGACGTGAGCACATACAGACTTTCCATCTTTGTGACCTTGAGTGACCTTGAGTGACCTTGAACTTTTCAAGTCGACGAACATGTGGGTCAGGGAGAATAATTGGAGGAGGTGGAGGAAGTGAAGTATGATTTCTAGTTCCTTGATCAAAACGTGGAACATCATCTTCAAAAGGAAAGCTTTTTCCAAAAGATTCGGGAAGACCATAGTTGTCAAAACTAGACATCTACAAGGGGAAAAATTCAAGTAAGTTGATTTAATCCTTAATATAACACCCAAATGAAATATTAAGGCTAGATCCAACACAATAATTCACAATTTGGAAGAGGGATGCCGTAATCCAATTGTAAATTATTTGAAGGTAGGTAAATGACGATTTACCAATTCCACCATGAAAACGAAATTTTAATGAATTAGGTTTTGAATGCAATTCCTAGATCTTTTGAGATTCATTGAACTTTTCAATGGCATGTTTAATCTCGATTATGCCCTTTCAAGTTTGTGACTGGGATACCGAGGATCACAAACAAGGTGAGAATAACCATGCAAATTAGTTTGGTACTCTCGAAGTCATTTATCACCTAATCAATGTGTCGGGTAACCACACACGCTCCATTGATCTATGATAACCTACGAGCTGCCCATTGCCATCCTTCATTAGTCCCATATTAGTGTGCCGGTTAACCACACACGCTCCACTAACGACCAATAAGCTGCAATGTGCAATTTCATGGGTTAGCATCAAATTCACATTTTTCCTAAGTAACTAAGATTGGGAATTTATGAAAGGTTTAGTTACTTTATATGTTCATTATACTTTTAATGAGAGTTTGTGTCATATCCTACCCGTTCGGCTAACGACCCTCCACTGGTCAAGGGTGCGGTGGGTAAGAGTGTATACCTAATGACGGTCATTTTACAGGACGCTTCCTTAAACACCCCTTATCGACCAGCTTCGTGAATGAGGCCTACTAACGGTATGACTGACTTTTAACTTATACATATATAATATATTAGACTTTTAATTTTATATAGTATAAGTGTTTGGATAAAAAACCCTAATTGAGATTTGATGAACAAGATGTGGAAAATAAGAACAAACACAAATATGAAGATATGTCGAATGATCACTCGATTTATTCAATTATGAGGAACAGATTACAATTTAAGGAATAAGAATCTAATTCTACAAGAAACCTCACAACGTGGCGGCTACATTTTGCCTCACTCTTAACCCTAATAATGAATAATACATGACTATTTATAGGGAAAAGACAAGTCTTGGGCTTTTAACCTACACTTCATCAAGGGGGCCATTGCCATAATCCATGGAGTACTTTGAAACCCTACAATCTCCCCCTCGAAGTATGGAATGGATAACAATGTTTCAACTTCCAAAACAAGCATCTAGCAAATAAGAAATAATCTTGCAACGAGGAATATTTGAAGCAATCCACGAATCTTGATTCTTCAATAGTCTTCAAAAACGGGTTCTAGGATATATAAACCAAGCATTGAAGTAATGTCTTTAAACTTCATTGTCTAATGTAATCCCAAAGATCTTCAAGAAAGCCAAACCTTCCATAAAAACCCATCTCAGAATTAAGAAACCGAATCACTTCTTGTCTTTGAAGAACTCCCCCTCCAAGTCACAATGATCTTCAAATAAGCTAATGATATAAGCCACTAAAAATTATCATGTAACAACCCAAATTTTAAGATTCGTAACGCCACTTAATCGAGAAAATACTAGAAGTCAGAGATATAACAAATCCTTAGAAGAGCTCGATGAAGAACTGCTACTGTAAAGGATACTTCTCTGCAAAAGCTTTAGAAGAGCTCGAAGAAGAACTGCTACTGTAAAAGCTACCTTAATAATTCTACCACAAGCTTTATCCAAAATCTTCAAATTTGAAAAGTCACAAATCCATTTTCGAATGGCCATACCAAATTCTCCCCCGATTTATAATAAAAAACATGATTATAAAGCCTTCAAATGGTCATGAGAATGATCTTGAATGGATAAAAAAAATTACTGTGCTCCCCTACGACAAAATGATATACACAATGAAGTATAAAATCCGAGAAAGTCAAAAAAGTTTGACTTTATTGCGAAAAACGACTTTCTGAACCGCCAAGACTTGATGGAATCCATAATTTTTTGTTCACGAAAAAATATGTGCATTAAAGAAATCAAAAGTGTTCACCAGCTCTCAAATTTGTAAATTTTTCGAAAAATGGGTTGAAATTGTCACTTTTAAGAAATCCAGGGGATAAAATTAATAATTTTGCACCATATTCCCCTTTATATGTAGCAAAATCTGGAAATGGTCCAAAAATTCCAAACTGTGAAAACAACAGGGACCAAAAGTGTCAATTCACTGATGTTGCAGGGACCAAAAATGAAACTTTGAGTTATCTTCCCCATTTAAGCTTTGACAGATGAATACAACGACTCAAACGAATGTTCGCAAACGAAAGCCAAAAACCGATTCCAATCAACTCCGTGTAGACTTTCGTTCCGAGCACACCGATACCAAAGCGAATCTAAGTTCGTTCCAAGCATCACGTTGCGAATCCGATTCCATGACCTTTCGCTTCAACTTAATAGATCACAGACCAAATGCGAATCCTTAGCCAAACCGAATCCAATCACGGGTTTGTTTTCTTTCCTCCCTTCTTTCGTTCCAAGCACAATCACACGAACCCAAGTTCGTTCCAGGTTCGTTCCAAGTCCGTTGATTATACCCCCACAACGAATCTCCAGAAAAACGAATCCAATCATAGACATACGAACCCAAGTTCGTTCTGAGCACACTGACCATCAGTAAGTTGCGAATCAAGGCAACCCCAAACCCAAGCACATGTTCGCTCGTGAATCATAGTCAACACACATTCGCAGGTAACGACTTTTCTGACCAATTTTGACTTGGCAATTGCGAACATAATACATCCCAGTTTAGTTCAATCTCCTTTATTCCAATCATCATTCTACTGACGCGAATCCAATTACATTTGTTCCGATTGTTTTAAGCCCCGATTACGAGACCCACTTGAGGATTGCGAACAGGTCTTCAAAGCAATTACGAATCGTTTTTGTTCCTGAACTCAAAATTTTACTTTTTCGTTTGACCATCGACAGACACCAAACAAGTCTCTCAGATCAATTTCATTTCGATTAGTGTTCTGATTAACTCAAACCTTTGCTTTCAGATCAGATTCAAGATATTATGATTCATCAATATCCTTTGGAACTACATAATTTTGACGACAGCTTTGACTCGCAAGAACACCCTTACAAATGCGATTTCATTCCATTGAGTTCCTGTCATGATTTCATTTGCTCGTATAACACAACCTGTGAGTTAAATTAACCATTCGGAACCCAGTACATCACAAACACCAAATCATCTTCTCAAATCGATTTACAAATCAAAGAAGTCGATATTGAGATCCGAAAAAAAATATCAAACATTCAATCAATTAAGATAGAAAACTTGAATTCAATTATCGATCATGAGCAAATAAACTAGATTTTGATTTCAAAGCAAATCGTTGATCCAAGGAATTAAGTTGATACGATAAGAACAGAATAACGAGAAAAGGAACGGAAGTCAAAGCTTTTTTATTTGGGCTAAATATATGGCGGATGAACAGTTATCGGACAAAATCAATGGGCCAATAGGAATGAAATTGATCCATAAAACAAACAATTGATTTTAACATAGCAATTGATCAAGATCGAGCATGAAACAAATCGGATTAAGGACAATACCAGATGAACAGTAACCCGGAAATATAAGTCTCCATGAAGAGTAACTTGCACAGATTTTTTTATTCCAAATCGCCAAAACACCAATAATCTTCAATATATGTGCAGAAAATCATCAAATCAAGAACCGATACTTCAAAAATCAATAGATATTCAAAGACCCACTCTGATACCACTTGTTGGGATAAAAACCCTAATTGAGATTTGATAAACAAGAAGCGGAAAATAAGAACTGTGACATCCCCAAAATCACGGCCAAAAAAGACCGGTTTCATTTATGCTTTTAAAATAATTTCAGAGTAAATCCATTGATTTAAAAGAGTTGCGGAATTTGTCCCCAAAACAATACATGATAAAATAAGGTTTATCAAAGCATTTCTTAAAGAAATGTATTTTTCATTATATATCAAAACTCGGGATGTTATGTTCCGATACAGACACAAAAGCATAAACAATAAAACATAGACCTTACACAGTTTTATACAACTACTGGTCTATAAACAAAAACATCTTCACAAGTTCTCCAACTTATGCTCTCGCGCCACTACCTGTAATACAAAGAAACTGAGTGGGTCAGGCTTGGGAGCCTGGTGAGCATATAGGGTTTTCAACCCACAATAAATAATTATATTTAATTTCACCAATCAACAATAACCCGATTACCCATTCCCGTTATCCTCACTTTACGTCCCTATGACAACAACTATTACAAGGGACCTAATCTAGGATTTTCATCGGGACGGACAATACTGCAAAAGGGTTTCCTCAGAAATGAATGTCCTAAGGCAACCATGAGGGGGATAGAATACAGCAAATGAACACCCATGTTCACCAACACCTACATGTTATGAGCCTGCCAGCATTCCACAGGACAGTATAGAAAGAGTCTGTGGTTGTCATCCATATTCTGCCGAATGACTAGATCACAATCACATCGAGGCCTCTCATCATTTTATTTCATCACACACCAACTGTCTACCCATGTTCTACCCAACATATTAGTAGATAAAAATATATACATTTATATTCAGATTAAAACCTATACAAATCATTCATCCAACAATTATTTCAAATAAGCAAATAATATACAAACACATAACACGTATTTTGTAGAGAATACTTCGTATCTATGTGTTAGAAGAAAGAAACTACACACTCACTTGATAAGACGATGATCGGACAACACCTCGTCTATTAAAATAATCTTTTCCGATAAAACCGAGATGTTTTCTCCAAAACCGGGCTTCACGCGGGCAGAGTTTCGGCTCGAAACTATTTTTCTCGGGATATTCGGGGCTTCGGGACTTGCTTCGGGTCTCGGGATGATACCGGGGCTTCGGGAGTATAAATTGCCAAGAAATAGAAAGAATAAGGGGGGAAGAGAAGAAATATGAGCAACAAACCCGGAGGTCTCGCATGCCTTTTATAGGGCTGCACCCTCGCACGTACGCTGGGCGTACTCAAAGTTTACGCGGGGCGTAACGCCTCGTCGACATGTACGTTGGGCGTACTCCTGGTACACTGGGCGTACCAGGTGGATAGGATCGGGTGTGTCACGAATTCGGGTATTATCCGGATAAATAATTTTATTAATATATTTTAATTATTTAAAAACTTTAGAAATTCATATCCTCCTCATACGAGCTCTGTTTTTGACGTTATTTATATCCACGCGTAGGTGAGACTATGTTCTACAACTTTCGTTTAGACTATGTCGGCTAATTTTGAAGTTATTTTTATTATATTATTTTTAGTAGGCCGGGAAAGGAAAACTCCGTTAGAAATTCATAACTTCTTCATCCGACGTCCGTTTTCGTCTGTCTTTTCACCGTTGGACTACTATCGACGAGATCTTCGATTCTCGTTTAGATTGTTTCGGCTAAAAATCACTCGATCTCATATTCGAGTTTCGGGCTGCATACTGCTAAGTCGAAACTTCGAAAAATCATAACTTCCTCATACGAAGTCAGATTTAGACGTTCTTCTTATGCATGCTCTCGGTTTAACGTATTCTACGACTTCCGTTTAGATCACTAAGGCTAAATATCGCTCTATCGTAAATTCACTATTTACGACACGCAGTGTCGCACTAGTTCTGTCGCGAAACTTCGACAGGTCATAACTTCTTTGTTATAACTCGGATTTCAGCATTCTTTATATATTCGGAAACCTCGTCACGACCACTACCACATCCTTCATAGATATCGGGCTTATCTAATATTTTATTTTATCGCTTATCTTTATTCTTAATTCAATTTAGCAACACAATTAAGCATAAAACACATAATACTCAAATAATACATTCTTATTATTTCAAACTGAGTTACAAAGGCTAACCTAGACTATTACATCATCACTAATGCCTAGCGTGGAAACACGGGCGTTACAAAAACAAACACAAATATGAAGATATGTCGAATGATCACTCGATTTATTCAATTATGAGGAACAGATTATACTTTAAGAAATAAGAATCTAACTCTACAAGAAACCTCACAACGTGGCGGCTACATTTTGCCTCACTCTTAACCCTAATAATGATTAATACATGACTATTTATAGGGAAAAGACAAGTCTTAGGCTTTTAACCTACACTTCATCAAGGGGGCCCGTTGCTATAATCCATGGAGTACTTTGAAACCCTACAATAAGGGTGTATTTTACACATTTAAAATACTAAGTGGTTTAATCTATTAATAAATTAGACTTTTAATTTAATTAAACTTAAATCATGTCATTATGGATTTATTAATTCTCTCTTTTAATTAAACACTTAATTAATTTAATAAAACCTTAAGGGTGTAATTTGAACTATTCAAAATATCAAGGTTCTAAATTTAAGATTTCAAAATTAAGGCTATTTAATTAAATTTTAAGTTACAAAACCAAGAGGTGCACTGATGAACCTCTTCAAATCACTAGGGATTTAGAATTTAATATTTCAAAATTGAAACCTTTTAAATTCCAAAACTTGAGGACAAATTTTGAAACTTTTCAAAACTCTTGGATCAATTTGACAACAATTAAAATAATCATATGATTAACTATATCACAAAATTGACCTAATCTGATTTCATATAGCAAGGTAATTCACATCAATTTCCACAAATAATCAATTTATCACATAAACAATTAATTATCTCAAAATATGACAATTATCCTTCAATTGGATGAGGATAATCAATACCTTATCATAAAAAACGATTTTTATTAGTCAAAACAGTTTGTGCTAATGATCCTAATCCAACTTTAGCAAAAAAAACCCGAAAATCTGCAGACAGATGATCCCAGATGATCCAACTCGTCGAGTCAGGGAATGGACTCGTCGAGTTGGCCCAAATCGTCGAGTCTCGTTATGGACTCATCGAGTTCATCACTCAGAGATCAGATTTCAATTTCTTCAACTTTGAACAATTAACCAATGCATCAATATAACAGAAAACACCCTAGGTTTTGATACCACTGATGGGTTTTGAGCACTATAACAATCATATGGTGCACATACAACCCTAAATGCTTTGGATCTACGTTTTCTCAAGTTATACATGCAATTTCATTTTATCCAAAGCATGAAGCCTAACCAGCATACAATTTTGAGATTTACAACATAAAACAAGTTAGATGAATACCTCTTGGTTGTAGTTTGTAGAATTTTGGCCTTTCAAGAGCTTAGTACCTCAAGTGTGATACCTCTAATAAGTTACAAACACCAAAAGCAAATGGAGGATGATGAGAGTGAGGCTAGGAGGCACCAAAAACAGCTAGGGTTCCACCTTGGAGTATAAGTGCCAATTTTGGGAGTGCAAGGGTTCAATTTATAGTGTGGAATCCTTAGGGTTTCATACATAAAACCCTAATTTACCTAAGCCTTTAGGTATTCCAATGATCCATATGATAGGCCCTTTGGACTAACTCTTCATGGACTCTCACATAAATTTAGCCCATCCCTAATCAACATGGATCATTAGCCCAAACTATAAATATTACTGATTTACCTAATTAATCCCTGTAAATTTAATCAGTCTCTTTTGATCACTAAATTAATTCCAAATTAATTCTTGATCAATACTAATTAAATAATATGATTTTTCAATTAATATATTATTCATATAATATATTAATAAATCACAAATAACCTCTTTCTCAAATATCCATCCTATCGAATTGCTCCGGTGAAGGCAACCCAAAAGGACCATGCTACTATCGGGTCAAGTACATACCAATTATAGTTATGGGCTTAGACACCTAATCCAACACTTGTAACGTCCCAAAAATCATAGATATTTAAAGTTTTCAAAAACAACCCATTTCATCCATAAAGTTTTTACAAAACCATTGTTTCAAAAGTATTATTCAAAATCAGAGTATCCCACGGTCCAGTGTCATAAAAACAGGAAGATGTGCACGATCATGCCTTTGCTTTCCCACGATCCTTTGAAGTACCTGAAATAATAAACTGAAACTGTAAGCCAAAGCTTAGTGAGTTCCCCCAAAGTACCATCATGATGGGTTTTGCGCATTCTAACACTCCTAAGTGTACATGCAACCCTAAATACCTTGGATCTATGTTTTCTCTATTATACATGCAATTATGAACTTTCCAAGGTATTACCCTATCTAGCATACAATACTTGATACTTGGGTAATCAAATGGATAGAATACATACCTTTGTTTGATGTAGCTTGTCTCCATGAAGCTTGAGTGCCTAGTGCCCCAAGTGTGACACCTCAAATGGTTCACACAACACCAAATGCACATGGAATGACTTTAGAGAAATGGAACACTCCTTGAAATCGTCTAGCCCTCATATTCACACATTAGTGCACGATTTCTTGAGCCATGGGATTCTTTTATATGGTGGGTATTAGGGTTACACCATGTAACTCATAACTTTACACATTCCTTATGCTCCATGGATTTTAACCTCCATGGAGTATCCATGGGTCACCCCATGGACTTAGTCCAACATAAGGAATCTTGGATCACAAGCCCACATATATAAGAATGAATGATTTACACAATCAACCCATATATTTAATTAGTCTCCTTTTGATCACTTAATTAATTCCAAATTAATTCTTGATCAATACTAATTAAATAACCTTATTAATATATTAGAACTTATAATATATTAACCAACCTTAAGTGTTATTTCTCTCATTATAGTCTATCCAAATGCATGATGCCATGCAACCCAAATGGACCATGCCGGGTCGGGTCAAGTCTTACCAATTATAGTTATGGACCTAGACATTAATCCAACAGTCTCCCACTTGGATAAGTCTAAAACTATTATTGCGTATGACTTCATGAACCGATCAGCAATCGTAGCTCTCAAAAGCTTCTGTCGAACTCTGACCTTGTCGATGAACTCTGACCTTTGTCAATGACTTGTCCATTAGATAAGGGATCATATATTCCTCCATTCTAGATATCATATGGACTGAGACATGGATTATCAACCATTCTCTCTGTCCATTTGTTGTTTCCCGATTTCCGATTCATGATGACAGACTGATTGAACAAATCAAATCAGTCCTGGCTTGGCCAAGCACTCACATGTATCATCTTTAAATCATCGAGGGGCCCACAGATATCGTTTTTATCCCGAAGGTAAAAGGAATGGATAAACTTCGACTCATATGGCTTGTTCTACTACTTGTTGAATCATACACAAAGGCACGTTTTATAACATCGAGTTACCGAATGCGTTTTCGTGCAATCAATGTACAACCAACTCATAGTAACAACTCATATCTCTAGGTTTGAAGAATATAAGATATTATCGTCTCATGATCACTCGTGATAAAATCCATGAAGTGATTCAAATGAGCGCGGGTTGAATCCAATACTCAGAACTTATGAGCACTCATGAGTGTTGTAGCACCATTTTGTCCACCAACTTGGACCTTTACAAACCAACCCATGACAGTCTTGATTCATATCTACTTCCAACATATGACCGACTGTGGATGGTTTGAATAACTTAATCATTCAGGAAGAGCGACTTAGTTATTCTGGAAGTCAAAACATGCAAAGTGAAACACAAGAATAAATGAATCAAATATGGTATCAAACCCTATGAATATAAATAAACACTTTATTTATCACCATACTGATTACTCATTATTCATTGTTTCGGTTTTATCAACTTTATACTTGAATTAAAAACACTAGTTGTCCCATGCTCCAAGCATGTACATTATGTTTTTCTTAAACAATAGCTTTGCCATACACCAAGTATGCACTCTATGTTTGTCTATGATCCTTACTTTGTGAAATAAACCAATTGAACATAATTTCAATGATTGTAATTTCACACTCCCAAATCCTTATCGAAAAATGTGAGAATTTCAAATTCCTATCATTTATCGAAATCTGTTTAGATTTTAAACTTATATGCACTGACCCTCCTGTAATGAATATGTACAAAGTCACAAAGACTTGTCAACAGTCATTATAAGGTATTCCAATGGAGATCAACTCCATGGAAACTAAGTTTCATGTTTAAAGTACATTGCTTTGGACATGCTTCTTGCATTAAGTTTTCTAATCTTACACAGATAACTTCCACCTATGGAGACAACTCTATATTCTTATTTTGACTATCGCTTCTGAATAAGAGATGCCTCTTTTCAGAATATGTCAATATGGTCCTTCCAAAAATTAGCACTATACTTCCAACTGTCCCTGAGCAACCAATCTTTGGTAAACCTCAGATTGTCCTCGATAATTGCTTAATCATTTTAGTCATATCCAATTCTAGACCTTTTCCCTTCTTAATGCCTCTGGGCATTTGGAAAAATTTAGAAATGACAAATATTATAGCACATGCAATCGATCCTGTACCCAAAGCAAATGGTACACGATTCATGATATCTCACATAAAGACATGATTCTAGACCAGTCTTTTGCTACAATATTTTTATTTGCCATGTTTTCAAAATTTGACTATGAAGAGGGATGCCGTAATCATAATCGAATTTTGAGAACGCAATATATAGAATTTCCTTAAGTTGAACCAATCCAACATGAAATTCATACATATATTCTTGACTAAAGATGATTAAGGTCTCAATATAAGCCTTTAGAACTGAAATGAAGTATATCCTCTCCCTTAATTATAGCAAAACAACTTTTTCAATCCCTGCAGCCTCACGAATTGAAACTTTTGTTTTCTATAATTAACATTGCTAACTTGCAACACTAATTATCATGCTCCCACTAACATGATGATTATTAGCATAACACTTATGCTCCCACTAGCTTTGACATGTACTCAGAAATCAGCTGGACTTCTAGAAATCAATACTTTATTGACTTCCTTACCAAAGTTCAGATTTCTGATACAAGATGCTTTGATAAAACTTTATCAAAATCATACACCTTTCCTTAGATAGCATGCATGTGTGTCTAAACAATTTCAGAACTATGAAAAGGGATGCCGTAATCATAGTCTCAATTGTTTAGACCTTTTGCCATCTGCTTCAAATCTACTTGGTGGAAGTGTTTCCTCACCATCATTTTCATGAATCGGAGAGAAACCTTATGACCCTTAGATTTTATGGTGTATGTGTTCTTATCCATGTGAATCGTCAAAACCATAGTCACAAGACAAGGATAATGACAAATCTAAACTCATATGGACTGAACTTATGCAATCTTAACTTCTTGCCACCTGGCAGTACAGGGCCTGCCATTGCTTCCAAGTTGTTATGCAACCAATTGAGAACTTTCAGAACTCCTATGCAAAGCCAACTTTAACTGGAATGGGCACAGAATATGTCAACATGATAGGTTATAAACCTCAAGTCGTGTGCTAGTGAAGAACCTCAGGTTTTATTCTTGATTAGTTCTTGAAATTCTTTTTAGGATCTTTAAGACGCCCACTGTCCTCTTGACATATAAGACTATCTTGCCAAATATTCAAGAGATAGTGTGGATTCTTTATCAAGACAAACACTTCACACAATTGGCCTTAGTTGGTCTTTGTTTAATCCAAAACATCACAACTTACCAACTTCAAATGTACAAGAGTAGGACACTTTTACTCTTACATTTGACAAGTGTTATAAACCTTTCTTTAAGATATGCCACTCAACTTATAGTCTTGGAGTATGACTCTAAGACTTGTTTTAAAACGAAGTATGACTCATCTCCTTGATTTAACCATTTCAACAATTCATGACTCCTCTTCTTAGTCATAAGAATGCACTAAGATGTCCTTAGAAGACCAATTGTGATGTGGTTCTTAAATCATTAATATGATCACAAAACATGATACTAAAGTACTCTCCCATCTTTCAGATTTGAGAAAACTTTTATCTTTCTGCCTAATTTGATTCTTCTCATTCGTTCTGCCATACATTGAGACTTTTCCAATGTTTCAGAATTATACTTAAACTTGTAAGTATAACCATATTTACTAAACTTTAGTAAATCAAATAGTCTTAACGAGCTTTGTGGTGGACATGACCAGTGCACAAGAATGTGTACTCGATCCCTTTAGTCCTTCACTTGACTCACACATCCATGTGAACAAGTAATTAGTCTTGATTTTCCAATGCTTGAAAGTTCTCATTCATCATACTATTCAACTTGCATGATTCCAAGTTTCGGTCCAATTGAAACTTGGGCGATGAGAAACTTTCCTGATTTGGTAAATTTAGACACTACCACAAATGAAAGAATCAAATCCATTTTCCAATATTGCTGTCAGTGGAATCATATAAGCAACAATTTTCCACAAATACCATTGTAAGGATACTTCAAATAAATAAAATTAAACAATTTTCTTTTATTTTAAAACTTTGCGGAAAAACTTATCCTTACAATCCACATGGAAAATTGTTGTTATCTATTCCTTGCTCAAAATTCTGATGCGATCGAAATCCACCTTCGCGATCAGAATCAACATATACTTCCTTTAAGATTTCTCTCTATTCTTTGATTCTTAAAACATCAACATGTGACCCAGTCACATCATGTAATGAGGATCTCAGAATAGAACTTAACAGAGTTAGATAATGGGCTCTACCTGATGTAGAGTCAAACTTATTGACTTTAACATCCTTAGGTAAATTTGGCAGCTTTGCAATCAACGCCCCTTCCTTTGGCAAAATAAACATATGGACCCTTTGGTAATGGGACTATCTCAGACTTAGCCTTTCTCTTTACCATTTGGTCAACCGGGTTGACTATGGCCAATCCCTTTCCATTGGGAAGAGAATGCTTTTTCTGGATTTCCAGTGTCACCATTGTCACTGTCCATAAAGTTTTTGGGAAGTTGATCTTCTAATCAAATTTGCTTTACTATCGTTCCAAATCATTGCTGATTCAGCAGCACCAAGCAAATAGATATGATCATTAAGGTTCATGTCATAGTCTGTTTCATAGTAGTCCCAAAGGAACTCACTATGTGACTTAGAAAGTGATTGAACATCCAACTTTCTCAAGACTTTGACACCCAACTCTCCCAGCTTGTCAATATGTGACTTCATCTCTAAGATGTGATCACACATATACCTTGCTTGCCATTAGGGCTTGAGTGACCTTGAACTTGTGGGTTAGGGAGAATAATTGGAGGAGGTGGAGGAAGTAAAGTTCCAAGAGATTTGGGAAGATCATAGATGTCTGAACTAGACATCTTTTGGGAGATATTCAAGATAGTTGATCTAAATTCCTTAATATAACACCCAATATGAAATATTAAGGCTAGGATCCAACAACCTATTTATAACTGGAAGAGGGATGCCGTAATCCGAGTTATAAAATAGTTGAAAGTAGGTAAATGACGATTTACCAATTTCCACCATGAAAAACGAAATAATGTAATTAGGTTTTTAATTGGATTTGAAACTCCTAGATCTTTTGAGATTCATTGAACTTTTCAATGGCATGTTTCAATCTCGAGTGTGCCCTTCAGGTTTTGTGACTGGGATGCCGAGGATCACAAAACAAGGTGTGAAGTAACCATGCAAATATACTTGGTACCCTTAATATTTACCCCTCAATCGATGTGCCGGTTAACCACACGAGCTCCACCGATACTATGATAAATATTAAGTTACCCTTTGCCTACTTTGTTAAATCCAGGTTAGTGTGCCAGTTAACCACACACGCTCCACTAACGGTTTAAACAAAGTGCAAAGTGTAATTTCATGGATTAGCATCTTATTCACATTTTCCTAAGTAACTAAGATTGGGAATTTATAAGTGTTTAGTTACTTAGTATTTATCATTAATACTTTTAATGAAGGGAGAATTATAGTCCTTATCCTACCCGTTCGGCTAACGACCCTCCACCAGTCAAGGAAGCGGTGGGTGAGAGTGGACACCCATTAAACTGTCATTTTATAGGCAGTAACCTTATACCCCCCTTATAGACCGACTTCGTGAATGAGGCCTACTAACGGTATGACTGACTTGCTCTTATACATATATTTATTATTAACTTATAATACTATAAAGTATAAGGGTTGAATTTTAACTTTTAAAATTCTAAGGGCTAACTTGGAATTAAAGTATTCATGGGGAAAACTTTACAAATTCCAAAACTTGAGGGCAAGTTTTGAAAATATTCAAAACTAATTAATTCCATAACTTATGTGTTTAAAGTAGTTTTAATTAAAAAAAAAAACTCTTCAAGTTCCATAACTTGAGGACAAGTTATGGAAGACTTTAAACTAATAAAAGAATGTAACTTTTCTTTATTTTTGTAACTTATGGAACTAATTAAGGTTACACATTTTATCATTTAATGAAGTGACTCTTGAACCTCCATAACTTGAGGACAAGTTATGGAGTCATAAAACCATTTAATGAGGACAAGACTCTTCATTTTTGTAACCATTGCCAACTTTTTATGAGTTTTATGAAACTTAAATGTGACTTTTCATATAACTTGAGGACAAGTTACAAAAACACATTTTAGAATCAACTCTTAGATTAAAATGGATTGAAAACACATAATCAATTAACTTTTCTATTAATCTAATAAACTCATATGAACAAAGATAATTAACATCAAATTTTTTTTCAAGTAATTAGCATAACTTTTAAACTAATACAATTCGATTTTTCAGCTAATTTTGCAAGTATAACAAGAAAACAAGCCTTGGCTCTGATACCACTGATGGGTTTTGCGCATTCTAACACTCCTAAGTGTACATGCAACCCTAAATACCTTGGATCTATGTTTTCTCTATTATACATGCAATTATGAACTTTCCAAGGTATTACCCTATCTAGCATACAATACTTGATACTTGGGTAATCAAATGGATAGAATACATACATTTGTTTGATGTAGCTTGTCTCCATGAAGCTTGAGTGCCTAGTGCCCCAAGTGTGACACCTCAAATGGTTCACACAACACCAAATGCACCTGGAATGACTTGAGAGAAATGGAACACTCCTTGAAATCGTCTAGCCCTCATATTCACACATTAGTGCACGATTTCTTGAGCCATGGGATTCTTTTATATGGTGGCTATTAGGGTTACACCATGTAACTCATAACTTTACCCATTCCTTATGCTCCATGGATTTTAACCTCCATGGAGTATCCATGGGTCACCCCATGGACTTAGTCCAACATAAGGAATCTTGGATCACAAGCCCACATATATAAGAATGAATGATTTACACAATCAACCCATATATTTAATTAGTCTCCTTTTGATCACTTAATTAATTCCAAATTAATTCTTGATCAATACTAATTAAATAACCTTATTAATATATTAGAACTTATAATATATTAACCAACCTTAAGTGTTATTTCTCTCATTATAGTCTATCCAAATGCATGATGCCATGCAACCCAAATGGACCATGCCGGGTCGGGTCAAGTCTTACCAATTATAGTTATGGACTTAGACATTAATCCAACACATCACACAACACAACAAACAATATAATGTAAATATAAGCATTCAGCCTGACTGGACCGCCTCGCAAGGCCTACAGCCTATCTGGACCGCTCTACGGGCCTTCGGCCTGACTAAACCACCTCGCATGGCCTACAACCTATCCAGACCGCCACTGGTGTCTTGGACTTCAGCACAAAGGAGGACCACCTCAACCTAACCACAATATGTCGACATATGTAACAGATAAACATAAACACAGTACCTGCAAATACATATATTCTTACAGATCTACTAATCAATCATATAGGAGCATAGTACTATCCTATAACCAGGATAAATAATCTAGTGGGCCGACATTGGTGCCTTCGACCCACAAGTACAGTGAGGAAAACTCACCTCTTAGTCTGACGAGTAGCAAAAAGTACACAGCACCGAGTACAACTCCAACATCGACTCTACTGATCACCTAAATGAAACTGGTGACCTAAGCTTAGTTAATAATCCTAAAAGACCTACAATACCCAACTATCCTTAGGTCAAATCTTGGTCAAAAGGTCAAGGTCAAAAAATCAATCGAGTCAACCCATTCAAGTACGATGGGCGTACTCACCTGTATGTTGGGCGTACTCCGCTTGACCAATAAATCGGGGCTTTGACCAAGAACATGCAACATACCATTTGGTACACCTAACGTACGCACCTGGTCACCTCAAGTTCTTATCAAGAGCTTAATACATCAAGTCCTTATGTCCAAATCCAGATCTATGCCCAAAATATAATTATAATTCATAAATTTTCCAACATTATGACTTTGCATGGCTAGAAGTGCATAAATCCAATAAACCCAAACTTCTTAATCCATTAGGACATCCTAGCACATTCATGGGGAAGAACTAAGAGCCAAAATCATATTCTTATGCTTCTAGACCTCTCAAAACGTCTGAAAGGATAACTTATATGGGCTGGAGCATGCCATGCTCATTAAGGTCAATACCTAGGACCAATATGATTCAAGAATCAAGAGCTAACAAGATCTAAAGAAATACAAGCCAAGTTCAGAACTTTATACCTCTTGGAGGTTGCTATATAGATGAAGATTCCAGATCCAAAGATTCTTCAAGCTTCCAAGGTGGTTTTACTTCTTTTCTTCTCCTTCATGGCCACTAAAAATGCACACCAAAGGTCAAGAATGCCCAGACAAGGAACTAAGGTTTGCTAAAGTCGAATGGAGCGATGGAGGCTGATGAGAGAAGAGACTTGGAGGCCATAAAGTTGATTAAATAGGATCCAAACCCTAAAAATTAGTGTTTGGGATCCTGCCAAATACGCACAACATAGCATATATACGCCTAGCGTACGTGCCCCACGTCCAAAAATTACAAAAATGCCACTATGAGCAATTTTGCAACATTTCTCATACAAAAGGACTAAAATGTAATAATCTTCATACTTTGGGTTAAAATTTGGAATTACCTCAAAATCAGGTCGTTACAATTCTCTCCCGCTTGAACTAGACTTCATCCTCAAATTCAACTGTCGTGAACAAGTCAGGGTAATTCTCCCGCATCTTAGACTCGGGTTCCCAAGTACATTCGGAACCCTTCCGGTGCTGCCACTGCACCTTGACCAAATACACCACCATGTTGTGCAAGGTCTTCGTCTTCCGATCCAAGATCGCCACTGATCTCTCCACATAGTTCAGGAGATTATCAACCTGAATATCCTCTAAAAGAACAACCGATGAATCATGAGCCACACATTTCCGAAGCTGCAAAACATGGAAGGTGTTGTGGCTCTGGCTGAGTTCCTCATGCAAATCCAATCTATACGCTACCTTGCCAACCCTGGCTATCACCCGAAATCACCCAATATATCAGGACCCTAACTCGCCCTTCTTCCTGAAGCGTATTACACCCTTCTAGGGAGATAACTTCAGCAATACCATATCCCCGACCCGGAACTCCAACTTGGATCGACGCTTGTCAGCATAACTCTTTTGCCGACTCCTAATCTGTCCGAGGTCTCTGCCTAATCTGCTGAATGAGCTTTGTCTTCTGAAGAACTACCTCAGTCCTTCCCATGACTCTATGACCAACCTCTCCCCAATAAAGCGAGGTACGACACTTCCTCTCATAGAGAAGTTCAAAAGGCGGCGCACTAATACGGCAATTAGCACATTACGGTTCGCCTTTCTCGATTTTGACCTATCACATTCTCCATTGAGTGAGTTTCTCCATTGATACTATTGGAGCATGGAAATGCTATACAAATTATGAGTGATAAGTTAGGTTATTTATTACCCTTTATTTTTTGTAAGGTACCTCTCTCTATAAATAGACATGGAGTAGTAATTGTTTTGGTGTGCGCCTAAAATGTAGTCTTTTGTTTTAGTTAGAGAGAAACTCTTGGTTGGGATCTCTCCCACCAAAGTCTTCTTTGTTCTTCATATTGTAATCTCTCTTTCTATTAATATCATCAGATTACTCATCTTATGTTCTTCATTTATATTTTTGTTATCGTTAAATCACAAGATCTTATTATTCTGCAGCTAGTCGATAGTCCAAATGGTCTCATACAATTGGTATCAGAGCCGTACATTGAAGATCTAAGTGATTATTTCAATGGAACATCTCCCGATCAACTAATTTCATCTTGTATTTTTCGATTTTCATACAATAATTTCTGCGTTCGCAATCGGAAATTTTTTATGATGAGTTTTTGATTTTTGACGTGTTGATTCAAATATTTTTCAAGCTTTCAAGAATAAATGTTGCTACTGTCTCGTTTATATTTCTACTGCAAATCAGGGTTTAAGAAGATTTTATTTTGCTGTTGAAGAAAAAGAAGAAGAAAGATGATATTTGTGGTCTAAAACTCTTAAAGATTTTACTCCAGACATTTTTTTTCTTTGGAATAAAGACAAAATATCATGGATATTTGGAGAAGACTTGATATTTGGAGAAGGTATCTGCAAAGCTTTGAAGATCATACTATAGATACTGGAGGTATGCTTCTTTTGCTCTATTAAAACAATGATAATATGCATGTCCTTACTTCACCATAACATCTTCCCATACTTTCATGACAACTCCATGTGACAAGAAACGTACACCCATACTTTTACTTTAAACCAATACCTTATCCTTATTTTTTCCTTTCTCTCTCATACTTTCTGCCACTTTTTCCTCTTCCCAACACCCCACCTTATCCCCACATGCTTTTGAAATTATTTCATGAATTAACATGAAGCTATAGCTTCTATGGTATCAAATTTCATGAAAAAATGGCCTTTTTCGTCGTTAGCATGCTCCTCCTTGGTACCCAGCACTGAAGACCAATTTCTGATCAAGAAACTGCCCATACCGAGGAGTTGTGTGTTACCGGAAAGCTGCTGACTCGCTTGCGCAGCCTCTGCGGTACACCTTGCGCAACACTGGTCGCTTCACTCACATACCAAAGACCTTTTATTACCCTTTCGTGTACCGAAGACTAATGCATACATGAGATCTCTTTGCAACCTCCGGTCCTCGCTACCTTTACCTTCCGTGCATACCGAAGACCCCCCTCCTCTTCGCAAATCCTTTCACTCTTCGAATCCACCCGCCTAAGCCTCAGTGCAGACCCTACTCACCCTTCTTCGGTAGCTACCACCTATTTGCCATCAACTCTTCTCATCCAACCCTCTCATCGGAGACTTGCCCTCCTCTCACCTCCTCAGATTTTACCCTCCTCAGCCTTATCTCTCATCGCAATCCCCTCTTTTATTTTTATTTTTAAAGCCTTTTTTTAACACTCATTTAACCTATTTTATTTATCACCATTTTTTTATTAGCCCTTTTTTTGCTGAAACCAAACAAATACCTTAGCCTTTTATTTAAAAAAAAAACAATTATTTTTTTAACACCAATTTTTTCACTAATTATTATTTTTTTTACCAATTTTTATTTTAACACCAATTTTTTTAAAAACCAATTATTTTTATTAACATCAATTTTTACCACTGCAACCCATGATCGGAAGCACTTTTGTGAAGAATAATTTTTACAATACTCGATTTATTGTCTTCGCAAAAGAGATTATTATTGGATATCTATTCAAGCTTCGATCGTCACGATGGATTACTTATTGTTGATTATATGGAAGAATTTTATTCTTTCCATGAGGATTGCCCTTTAATAAAGGTTCGTCGACCAGCATTCCTTGGATCAGTGTCTTAGGAACAATGATCCTCCATACCGCAGTCGGACATCATATTCCTCATTGCGAAGTTGGCACTGCAATTGCGTCTGATCAACAAAACTATTTCGCAATCTTTGCTCTACGAAGACCTTTTATGACTTGTCGCTATTGATCTTCGGTTGGCGAACCATGTGTCTTGAGCAAGTGAACTTTATTTATTAAAGACCGCTTTAGGAGTTCCGGCACCGCAATTTGGGTACATCGGTATTTATCAGCAGAGCAGAGAATTTTCACATAGAGTTCTTATTTGTTACTACGGTACTTGTTTGAGCAGTTTTCAGCAACATAATCAACTGGCTACTTATGACCTTGGAAGTATTAATATACTTCATGTCTTCTGTTTTATCGAGTCCCTTCATACGTCTAGGCAGAGCATGCGAAGCTCTTGGTATCATACAATATCCATCCTGATTGATTTATTTATTTTTCATATCTGGGCATTGGTTATCAAAAATAGGGAGAGAATATTATGAGCATCCAAATTATTGATTATGTTTTTCAGAGTGTGGATTTTGAATATATTTGGGAAAAGGAGATTATTTAGTATTTTGAGGTGCTAATTGATCTTGGCTTATCATCTACTTGTTTAGTCAAACAGATACCATGATGATAGTTCTGATTGAAGTTTGAAGTCTGATCCTTGTACAGATCACTGCAGCTTCTGTTCCTAGATCCAGACTTGTTTATTATTCCAACTCGACCACAGGATGTTTTCATATTTTTAGCAGGTTATTCTTTTGAAGAATTTTGAGTATATTATGATTCGAGCACAAGAGATGTTTCAGACTTTTGAACCCGAAGTGTCACTTGATTACGGGAAATTCAGTTCAAGAGTTATTGGTACAGTTTTGAAGTTGATCATCTTGGTTTACTGATTACATCTGTAGATTGGAATCTCACTCTTCAATACTAGAGTTACTTGATCCTTGGTGCTTAAAAGTTTTTCACTACATAGATTTCATTGCCCAGTTTCAGACATCACAGACACTTCAGAGTTTTAGAGACATTTCATGTCACACCCCCAAACCAGAACGGTGGAAACGTTCGGTGGCGGAGGACGTCATGTACAATATCACAACATTTGTATAATACTAATCAAAGCAACAACAACCATTGTATTAATAACATAAAGTTTACATTGTGTTCAAAACATTGCCTAATTTACATTAAAACTATAGCAAAAGATAAGACGTAATACTACTATGCTCCGTCTTCGCAACACCTGAGAGGGTACCTATCTACTAACTATCCTGAGAATACAAGTGGTTTGAAAAAGTGTCAACATTAAAGTTGGTGAGTTCACAAGCATTTTTGTTATAGAAAGTATATCCTTTGTTCTTTGGAAAATGTTACTGTTTTCCTCCAGAAAATCCTATATTTTCTTATTAGTTGAATGGAATATAGTCTTAATACCTTAAGACAAAAATTTGTATAAGTTTGTCACACTTAAAAAAATGATGCTTTAAAATTATATAAGTAATCGTATTTGTTTCCAGAAAATCCTATATTTTCTGTAGAGGTGGATTTTGGTCTTTAAGGTTCCAAGACCGAAAAATGTAGGTATAAATGTCATACTTAGTTTGATAACGTGTAGTTTTATTAAGTAAAACTACTTTGAAGACGTGTTTGCCCTGTAAAATAATGATGTTTATCCTGGAAAGTCCTATATTTTCCATGAGTTGGGTTGTAGTCTAATGTGATCCAAGACCGAAAAGTACAAGTATTTTCAACACTTAAAATAGTTATATCTTGTTTTATTTATATATAAAACTATTTGAAGAGATGTGTTTTCACATAAAAATCCACGTATAGTCGTTTATCATGTGAGTTTTCATAACCGTGCTAATAAATGATTTGCCTGCCGCGACGTTCTTCAAGCGTCGTTATGTTTGATATTTGTCACCCATAACCTGCCGGTCGTGCTGTAGCTAACAGCCAGGGTGCGGGGTCATCAATCCCGTATAGATCTATACACAAGTATCACGCTCTCCGGGAGGAGACTCTGGTTATAAAACAAGACTTCCATGTATACCTTGGGTAGGTACAATGAAGACGAATGACTCACAAATTTCCAACGAGATACATGTTTTGTTATTGAAAATATCTATGCATGAAAATGAAATTTCCAACGAGATACATGTTTTGTTATTGAAAATATCCATGCATGAAAATGTTACTCAGTTCATCATGTTTATAATATAAAAATAATCATATTTTTATATAATCGCTTATTTGCTCTGAAAGGGGTAAAATAATGAGAATGTAACCCAAACTATATCTACTATAGTTTACAATATATGTTTCATTTTAACTGATAACTGTTGTATCATAAGATGTTCTGTATGCATATGTTTTCACGCAATAGTTATATAAACTGTAAGCAAACATAAATAATGGTTTGTATTTTAACACAAATGTTCTTGTGTTTTACTTATATCCCCCCCCCCCCTTTAAAATATGGAAAAAGTTATAAAAAGTGTAAGGGTATGAACTCACTTGAATAAGTGGTGATTCGGGCAGTACTTCGCTTCTAGAAATGATTTTCCTTGACGAAACTGTGAGTTTCAGTTGAAAATCGGGCTTTGCGCGGGCAGAGTTTCAAACCGAAAAGACTATTTTCTCGGGGACTTCGGGTGCTCCGGGCTTTCTTTGGATGTTAGGGAGGTTCCCTAGGCTACGGGGTGGTTTAGAGTGGCTAGAGAGGTGTTTTAGGGTGAAAGAATGAGCAAAGTAGCAACCATAACCGGTTAGCTTCGCATCCTATTTATAGTAGTAGTCTGGTCCTCGGTACGCTGGGCGTACTTGCGAGGGACGTTGCGCGTTCCGGAACGCAGTGTGTTCTATCGTACATAGCGCGTAGGAGCGGGGTGTGTGTTTGAGGTTTGTACGTGTCGTCCATGCGAAGGTGCTAGGTGACTGATACGTGTCTACATGCGAAGGATGGGTGACGTGGTCAATCTGAGGCCATGCAACGCGAACGCTCGGCGTAACCCTCTACGTGGCGCGTTCCCCTTCGGATCAGCCTCGTAATTTGGGCCTTGAACTTCAAAATTTCATAACTTTCGCATACAAGCTCCGTTTTCGACGTTCGTTAAATCCACGCGTAGGTGAGACCGTACTCTTCGACTTTCGTTTAGACTCCGTCTACTAATTTTGACTTTATTTTTAATGTTATATTTCTAACAGGCCGGGACAGGAAAAGTCCGTTAAAAAATCATAATTTCTTCATTTGACATCCGTTTCTGTCTGTCATTTTACCGTTGAACTTCTATTGACGAGATCTTCGATTCTCGTTTAGGTTGTATCGGCTAAAAATCGCTCAATCTATAATTCGAATTTCGGGTTGTACACTGTTGTGCCGAATCTTAGAAAAAACATAACTTCCTCATACGAGGTCAGATTTGGATGTTCTTTTTATGCATTCTCTCGGTTTAATGTATGTTACAACTTTCATTTAAATACCTAAGGCTAAAAAGGATTTTATTGTAAACTCACTTTTCACGTCACACAGCGTTGTGCCGGTTCTGTCGCGAAACTTCTATAGGTCATAACTTCTTCGTTATAACTCAGATTTCGGTATTCTTTATATCTTCGGAATCCTTGTCACGATTACTACCACTTTATTCATACAAATCAAGTTTATCTTACATTTTATTTTTGACGCTTATTTTCATTTTAATTATTTTATATCTTCATTACCTCAAAACGAGTTACAATGGATGACCTAGATTATTACATTGTGAATTTACGGGTACATGGTTGAGGTTTGGACCTTGACTGATCTAGAATTTTTTTCCAGTTGTGATATTTCAGCATTTGGTTCTCATTATGTATCATTTTATTACCACACTTGCTAGTTGGTTACTATGTATTTTAGCCTTTTATCACTGTATTTTTATCCCTAATCATTTGCGAGCATTTAGGAGAGATTGTTAGAGCATGGAAATACTGTACAAGTTATGACTGATAAATTAGGTTATTTTATTATCCTTTATTATTTGTAAGGTACCTCTCTCTATAAATAGAGATGGAATGGTCATTGTTTTGGTGTGCACCTAAAATGTAGTATTTTGTTTTAGTTAGAGAGAAACTTTCGGTTGGAATCTCTCCCACCGAAGTGTTCTTCGTTCTTCATATTGTAATGTCTCTTTCTATTAATATCATCAGATTACTCGTCTTATGTTCTTCATTTATATTTTTGTTATCGTTAAATCACATGATCTTATTATTTTTCCCCTAGTCGATCGTCTAAATGGGATCCTACAGATACTACACTAAAAGACTTATTTTTTTTAAAAGGAAATGGGTCTAAACCCACCTCTAGAGTGACATCCATGATGATCTTAATTTCATACCCCTTCTCCCCCTTCTGATGGTAAACTCCTCTGGAGAAATAAGACTGCAATTTCTCCCCATCTTCTCTACTTGGGTGATTTATCTTAGTACATGTTGATTAGCATTATCGTGTATGGTTCTTCCAAACCATACCTTGTATGAGTTCATAATATGGGTGGCCCTAAAATAATGGATCAAAAAACATGATTAAATTAGTATCTAGGAGCCCAATCATAATCTCATATATAGAATATCCAATCATTTCCCTGACTCTCTTAACCATCTATCTCTTTTTTTACTATTTCTACCCTTCTTATGTTGGCAATATATGAAAGCCGAAATGAAATTTAGCATTATTTTCGAAAACTAGATTGACATAACCAACATCTTAAAACAAGATACTAAAGGTAAGTATGCGTGTTCTATTATTCGTATATTAGTGCTTACAGGTACCGTCTACCACCTATATTGAAAGAAATAACATGATCTTCAAGAATAAATGATGACCTTTAATACATTGGACATGATTATTACCAATGATGTTCATTGGAGACTCATGCTCTTGATCCATTCCCTAGAGCCCACACTTATGTTGCAAAAGCAAATGTGATTTAGAGTCTTCATTTTCCAAATAAAGATATCGCCACAAAACACCATGTCTTAACTTATCGTCCAAAGGTTGCGTTTTGGTGTTTTTCTTAGTTTCTTTATGTTTTTGTATTTGGGATGAGAGCTTCTTCCAACCTCCCTTATCTGGTTTGTTTAATGTGTATATTGTTGTTTTGGCTCATGGGCCTCACAAGGTTTTTCATAAATGTGAAGTTTCCAATTTGTTGTTTTATATATATATATATATATATATATATATATATATATATATATATATATTAAAAGACAAACCCCCCTTATGAATAGTATTTTGATCTTATTGGTCTAAATTATTATTATTATTATTATTTGATTTGTCGGTAATTTTTTTTTGTTTAATAGTCTGTCCCTTTCATCTCATTTGTTTGGGAGCCCTCCTGTACGTGGTGGCGTCGGGAATCTGCTCCACTCCTTATCCTTCCACGTTTTCTTCACCACTTTTTTTTTCTTCACCTCTTTCTTTACATGTATCCTTCTTCTACATCCTCCCTTCTCAAAGAATAAACCCTTTTTCCTCTCTCTCTCTCTCTCTCTCTCTCTCTCTCTCTCTCTTCCATGCTTCCTCGTCCCGTCACCGCCTCCCTCATCCAAGGACGGAGAGAGTATTGTCGCCGGCGGCGGTCACGTCCATGTAAGGTTGCTGATTTCTTGCACGATTTAAGTTCTAATTAACTGTTTGTATTTCTATTTGGGTTCGATTTTAAGAATATCAAGGTCTGTTGTGTTGGTGGTGTCTGATTTTGGGTGTTGCTTGTTTTAATGTTGGTTTTGGGTTTTTTTGTTAGTTGTAGCTGTGGGGCTTTGTCACCAGTGCAGAAGAACCCGATAGACCATCATCGCCACAGTAGGCATCTCAATTTGGATTTCTGGTGCGTTTACCATCATCGTCTTTCCCCCTCTTTCTAAAATTCCGATTAAAATACATGGAGTCGGTAGATAATAGAGTAGGGAGATAGTGGAGTGTAACATGTCGTTGATTTCAAACGCAGATTTGAAGTCCAGAGAAGGTAAATTGGAATTTATCATTCATACTTCCAGCACTTCAAGAGCATGGAATTAGAATGTGATGGTCAACAAATTGGATATTTTTTTCTCCTAATTATTCTTCTTAATTTCTCTGTTTCAGTTGTTGCTTCAATTTATACACTGTATTTGAGTTCGATAATGTGGAAGAATCTGAACGCCATGTTTCCTCATCATCCATAGAGCCAAATAGGTATACCTGGAAAACCTAACCCCAACTCTCATTTCCTAGTTTCCAATTCAAATTTAGGTCTTTTTAAATTGGATTTTTTTTGTGTTTTTTATTATTAAACTTGATGATTGGTTGGAAAACATTAGAAATCTAATATCTTTTTCATTCGTTGTTGACAGAATTGATACCTTTTAGTTTAGTAGGACTGAACTTAGAATATGAAAGATGCTGATAGAATTGCCCATTTGCCCTTCTCATATTAGACACTAATTATCATGAGTACAATCCGTCTTTTATTTTCTTTATTTTATATGGTTTGACTATATCATAAGGTTCTTTTACTCTTTATTCATCCATACAACTGATGCAAGGATATTCTTCAAATATTTCTGCAACTTTGCAGCAAATTCAAGGAAGAACTCACTTAATACGGTATATTCCTATAAATCATAGCCTATTGTAAATTTTTATCTATTGCTAACTTCTCATCAACTTCTATATTTTTCACATGGAAATTAATGGTTAATTTAATTTATATCTATTTTCCTACTTATATTCCTACATAACTAGGAGTTAAAATATCTATTTTCCTACTTATATTCCCACATAACCAGGAGAAAGACCAAAATTCTCCTCCTTTGAAGTACTTGATGATGTTTGTACTACTGTGAAAACGAAGAGCTGACCAGAACAAGTCCCCTCCTTCACGTATGGATTTTGTCTGTTTCCTACTTTTTATCTATTTTTAAAACAATTTTCATCATGTATATGTTTAATTTTTATATATCTTTTCATGGGTTTTGTGTGATAACTTTCTCCGTGTTCCTGTTTCTACTATTTTTCGTAATTATTTTACTTTAGAATTTTTTTTTTTTATTTTTTTTTTGTGAAAGTAAGCCTAGATGTCTTCATCACTTTAATAGCTACAAAGTTGAAGAAGATTACAAGGGAACTTCAGTTGCTTCTTACGCACGGATGCATTCTATCATTTTGTGTTGGAAAGGGACAATGACTTCATTTGGTTCATATTAGAGAGAATCACAACAATAAAGAATGGAATTAAGGATTTGATTAAAATTCACAGTATAATGAAAATGATTGTTTTTGTTTTTTTTTTTCTACAGTTTTGTTATATATCTTTTACCATTTACTGGTGAAACTTGATATGATAGGTAAAAATAGTTAGAGCTGTCAATGGAGATTGTTCAGCTGATTTTAGAACAATGGTCATGCCACAAGAAAGGTAAGGTGAAATTTTTCCAAGCAAACATAAGGAGAGGAAAGCTCTATGGAATCATCTGTCCAACAACCCTAATTGGTTCATGCAAAGTATGCATGTGGTGAAGTCGACCTACTGTAGTTAAGAAGGGCAAACTAGTCCAAAATTAAAGCACTTGGTAAGGTCTATCTTTTTTCCTGTATCACAAAACGTATCTATATTTAATTTGTTTGGTTTCTTTTATGTTATTTTTCAAAAAAAAAAATTATAATTTTTTTAAAAAATTTTAGAAAAGTAGATTTTACATATTAGAATTTACACCTTTTTGTTTTTGTTTTTTGCAATTAATTCGAATTTTTCTAACAAAAACCATAGTACATTGCTATTTTTTCCATTTTTCTTATTTAGGTCGTAATGCACTAAATAACAACGTAATTTTAGTTTGCACCTCTTTGTTTTTGCTTTTTGCAATTTATTTGATTTCTCTACCAAAAACCATATTACATTGCCATCTACTGCATTTTGTTTTCAAATTTAGGTGGTAAATGCACTGAATATCATTGTACTTTCAATCTATACCTATTTTTTTCTTTTTTTTTTTCATTTTATTTTGATTTCTTTACTTTGGCAGTTTGAAGGTCAAGATTGAGGCAAACCAGATAAAGTGTTGTGTTCATATTTTTGTTAAGTAAACAAATAATATATAATAACACTAAATGTAAGTAGGATGTTGTAATAAACAAACTTAAGAAATTATGTTGTTATTTCTTGCATTTAACACAAGATTTTTCTTCTTACAGCTTGCAAAATCCCGCTTGTCAATGGAAAAAAAACAAGAAAAAGTTTGAGGAAATGGAAAAGGTGCATCCAAAGTAGAAACTATTGTATGTTACTTATCACATTTTTGTTCAATAAAAGCAGATAAGCGTACACATTTATAAATGGAGCCATTTGTTATGACTATGTTTTTAAATATAATCTTTGTTTATGTTAAATGACATTTAATATAAAGACCAAAAACTTACCTTGGGGTAGATGCTATAGCATTGTACTTTGCTTCCAAATGGAAACATTAGAATGCAAATCCAACCCCGCAAAGCGAAGATACTTCACTGGTTATTATTATTTTCTCTTTCTATTAATCATCTTTTACAAAGATGTTGAATTCTTGATACTTTTTCTTATCGATATATATTTTCGTTTTTTGGTACTAGTTGATACATGGTGAATTATTTGTTATTATATTCGCCATTCTTTATAAAAAAGAACAAAACGAACTAAAAGTTGTAAAATCTAATATTTATATTTTATGATCTAAACTATTTAGCAAGACAAAGATGTTAAGTTCTTGATATTTATTCATATCGATATGTGTTTTCATTTTGTGGTTTTACTAAAAAAAACAACTGGTCCAGCTGTCTATCTTTTATTAGAAAATATTAAAATTATTTGTTAGGATATTAGGTTATTATAAAAAACTATTATTAATTAGTTTGACATTTTTAAAAGTTTTTCTCAATAAGTTTTAATGTTTTATACCATTTAATTTATACTTATTGAATACAAATATATAAATACGAATAGTCATTGTTATTATATTTTTTGGCAAGCGGAAATCTTTTGTAAAATAGATATTGGGCCATATATTTTAAAGGCTATTAATTGTGAATTATTTTTTGTTATATTTGTTGTCCTCTCTCTCTCTCTCTCTCTCTCTCTCTATATATATATATATATATATATATATATATATATATATATATATATATATATATATATATATATATATATATATATATATATATATATTAGGAGTGTGTGCAAAAAACCGCACAAACCGCCCGCACCGCACCAAACCGCACCGCATAATGCGGTTTAGAATTTCGTGGTGCGGTTTGCGGTTCGTCATTTTATCAAACCGCACTATGCGGTGTGGTTTGCGGTTTGTATTTATAAAACCGCGGTTCAAACCGCACCGCACCGCATGTTATATATATATATATATATATATATATATATATATATATATATATATATATATATATATATATATATATTTTTCTTTACTTTGTTATAACTTCAAATCACGATTTAGAAACGATGTATTTAAATATATTTCTTACAATAATCAAATATCTATAACGTAACATTAAATCACTATTAGATCAAGATCTCACGGTTTACAAGAATATAGCAACTATAACGGCAATATAAAGCAATAACAGTGACACTACAAAACTATAGTAGCATAAATCACAATTTATTAAAAACGATTTAACTTGAAAATTGTATTTGTTTTTATAAAATAAAAGCGATCAATTTTTTTAACTGGGTCAGTTTTTTGGTTTTTTGATAGATTTAATGTTGAACAACTCATCAAACCGCACAAACCGCATAAACCGCCTGCATCAAACCGCACCGCATAACGTGGTTTTGAACATCTATGGTGCGGTTTGCGATTTCTAAAATATTCAAACCGCATATGCGGTGTGGTTTGCGGTTTTGACTCTAAACCGCACCAAACCGCACCGCGCACACCCTAATATATATATATATATATATATATATATATATATATATATATATATATATATATATATATATATATATATATATATATATATATATAGTCAAGATCAAATAAGAAGGAAATTTTTGGTAGGAAGGTAAGAAGTTTTTTTTCTACATACTTTTTTCGCGAACAAACAAAATGAATCATTAGATGATTCATTTGTAAGATAATTCACAAGAAAAAATTCTCAAAAAAAACATCTCGATGATTTATTTATACAATGATTTTGTTGTTATTCACTAAACTTGTCATAAAAATGAATTTTTTCTTAATTTACTTAAAAATGAATCACAAAGATGTTTTTTTGGGAATTTTTTCTTGTCAATCATCTTACAAATGAATCATCTAGTGATTCATTTATTTTGTTCGTCAAAAAAATATATAGAAAAAAAACTTCTTACCTTCCTAACAAAAATTTCCTTCTTACTGGATATATATATATATATATATATATATATATATATATATATATATATATATATATGTGTGTGTGTGTGTGTGTGTGTGTTTGTGTGTGTGTGTGTGTGATTAGGTTATTTTATTCTAAGTAATTATTGTATGGATATAGGAATGATTGTGGGCCAATCATTTTACTTATTTTAAGAAAGTGATTAATACATATTATTTAATTAAATATAATTGAAAAATACCATCTAATTTAATTACAAGGGTATTTTAGTCAATTAATATGGATTTAATAAAGGAAAATTGCATATTTTAAGGGATCATAGATTCTATTAATTTCAAAATTCCGATTTTTACGAATTGTAATTTTTTTAATTCGGACATTCTGACAGAATATGTTTATGAGTATATTCAAAAATAAAAATATTATTGAACCATAAAATAATAAAAATATTCTTGAACCTATTTCTTGATCATGCCGTTAAAAACTTCTAGTAGAATAACAAATTCTCGAACCATCAATTGAAGAATAAAAACAAAAATTACATTAATTCTTATAGAATACGGGTAACCATTGCTAAGAATTACATTTATTGTTAAAGAATAAAACTAAAAACACTTTCAAATCGGAAAAAAAAACATCAAAATCTAACAAACACACTAATACATTCTAAAAGAATAATATTGTTGATAATCACCTTCAATTTTGTGGTCCGTTCTTTAAACATCAACTTCTTCAAAAATCAAATTTTGTGAAAACAAATCCAATTGTAGTTTAGAATCCAATAACGCATTAACAAATGAAAAATAAAAAGCTAAATTCCTTTGGAAAAATATGCGGACTTGTGAATTGTACCAAAACCAATAACCAAGAATTGTAGAACCTACATAAATCAGTGCGAAAATATCCATATTTCATTCCAACAGAATTGGAATACGTGATTCCATTCCGATAGAATTAGAATTCGTGATTCCATTCCGATAGAATTGAAATTGTAGAAAATACACAAATCACAGAGGAAATATCGAGATTTAATTCCCATAGAATCGGAATTCGCGATTCCATTCCGACATAATTGAAATTCAAAAATTCAATTATGGCAGAAACATCATGTATATTTTCATATATTTTACATCAAAAACTTCAAAAAAGCAATGGTGGCTTTGTTAGTTACCAAACATATACTGGAAGCATATTATGCAATTGTTAGAAAAAAATATTCCAGATTGTATGCCGAAAGTAGTCAATGTTATAATTCATATTTAAACATCAATGTTCTAATAGAAATAAACGTATTTGAATTAATAAAATGTGTTGCTATGTTTCTTAATGATGTCGATAGTAGGATTCATTTGTTAAATTTTTTCTATTTTCTTTGGTTACAAATAATAGCCTCTGTGGACATATTTTATGAAACCAATTGATTTAAAGTCTTTAAAACAAGTTTACTCATTGAACCTCTATGATCTATGATCCATTAAAAATTATTATTTGTGCTTTTATTTGACACACTAAATAAAGAATTTGACATGCTAAATTAATAAGATATTAATTCCATACTAATGTTAGAGAGGAAGCACCTATTAACACTTGAAGAACTTGTAAACCTCGCATATATGCACATAAGGGTAGTGAAATATCAAAATTACTTTATCGTTTTGTCATTAATGTAGTATTGCAGGCATAATATCTTCTACAAAGAGAAACATACTTGTAGGCAAGGACGTTTTTGTCAAGAACCATTTACAGAAGTTCATCAGTTTAGAAATCAAAATAAATTCGATTGTAGAAGTAGAAATCAAGTTTAAAAACATCGAAGGTATAGAATTTGAAATCGATTAACATGTTATTTTTAAAAAATCGATTGCAAAATTAGAATTTGAGTTTAATAACTTACCAGGGCTAGGGTTTGGCAAGGAAACTTCTTCTCGGGTTTCGCAAGGGAACTCTTTCTTTGTTTTCCGATAGTTGTAGTGTTGGTGTACGCCCAGGGTGACCCCAATTCGCCTTCTCTACAACATCAATTACCAGAGAAAATGGGTATTGAGAGAGTGGCCAAGGAAGTCGATTATTGGGGGCAGTGGTGGCAATAAAATTGATCGAGCATAACTAGGGGATTCCGGTGGTGGCGACAATAAAATTGATCCCAAGACGTTGAATTCAGTCAAAGGGATTCTGGTGGTGGCGGCGGCAATAAAACTGATCGATCACACTAGCGCCTGGTTCCCGAGTTTAACAAAAGAAAAGAAGAGAAGAGAAAAGAAAGTTACGAGAGAAAAGAAGAGAAAGGAAAGGAAAACAAAATTTTCTTTTGTGTTCCCGAGTTGGAGAGAAGTGGAAAGAAAATGAATCATTTTGTTTTTTCTTTCCAAATCCTCCCAAATCGAAAGGAAAGTTAGGAGGGAAAATGATACTCCCATTTCTCTCCACTTCCTTCCACTTCCCTCCTTTAATGAAACTCGGGAACACCAGTTTCTTTTATTTTCTTCTCATTTCCACCCATTTCCTTTCCTTTCTCTCGTTAAGTTCAACTCGAGAACGGGGTGTAGGGGATATCGTTCTTCCTTCCTTATCTCTGTATTTAGGGCATCAGTGGTGAGTGACGATTTTGGAGACGGGAGGACCGATTCATAAGGTTAATGAGATTTTATAGCAACTGCCATTAAATGATTTCCATATATAACAAAGTTCCTTTTTGGTTTAAAAAATTAATATATACAATATTACTATTATATCCTTATATTATTTATTATTTATTTAATTATTTTTTTATTTTTGATTGGTCCACAATCATCCTTACATCCACATAATAATTAGTTAGAATATTTGAACCTAGCGCGCTCTCTCTCTCTCTCTATATATATATATATATATATATATATATATATATATATATATATATATATATACACACACACACCATAATAAATGAAAATCTTTTTGTCACATGTCATACTCTCATTGATTTGACCACATGTTATTTTGTGATTATTTTCAATTAAATTTTTTCCACATGACATTTTGTGATTTTTTTTTCATTTTATCAAATTCCACATAATATTTAAATGTAATAATTATAATAAATGCATATCAATTTCATTAATTGACTTTCCTCTCAGTTTTAAAATTTGTAAATTAAACCTCATTAGTTTCCTTTTTTATTTATCTAAATTTTTTGTTTAAATTTAAAAAAGAAAAAACACATTAATTTTAATAATTCAATATTTTTCTATTTTTCTTATAAATTCAAACTTTTAAATGTTTAAAATTTCATATTTAATTTTTCTTTTAAATGAACTAATGTAATACATGGGTTTTACACCTAGTATATATATATATATATATATATATATATATATATATATATATATATATATATATCTTTATACCTTAATAAGCATTTAACCTTAAATGCTGAATTTTAAGAGGTACAAGTCATTATTGCATATTGTCCAATTAATTTGTGCATTATAAAAAAACAGATCTTATCAGGTGGTCAACAGATGGATCGGTCAAAGTTGAACATAATGCACAAACGTTTATGCATTGTATCTGGTCAATTCTTATCCTGTGTCAACATGTTGAAAAAGTCAAAACTTGGATTTTGAATTTTAAACCATGAATCATTCAAAATTGAATCGGTATTTTAGCCGATTGGATCGATTAACAAGAGATACAATCTATATGACATCTCCTCTCTCAGTTCGGTCAACATAGTGTTGCTCTCCCATAACCGATCCTTCCTTATCCCTTTATCTCAGCCTGGAAAATCAAATATATCGGTTTGAAGATCTCATTTAGATTCCTTTTCGCTTGCCTTTATGTCATTCAACGCAAACCCTAACGTCGATGATGACGAAGGAATTTCTCGGATGGCCACTGGTCGCAAGGTGAGAACCCCTCTGATGGATGTATCATAAATATGAATGATGTATTCTTTTACAGGATTTCTAATTGATGCTTCGTCAATATCAACTCACCGCCCTCTTTTTCTTCTTTCACCAACAACTTTATTTCAGCCATAATCAGAACAAGGTAAACTATTACATAATCACATATGTTTGAGGTTTCAGCTTATGATTTCTCCCCTCATCTGCTCTCCTAATCTTTTTTTTATTTCAAAATATCCAATATGTGTTTAATATGATATATGTATTTGTGAAATCTGCAGATGCATGAGTCTTATAAATACTGATTTTTGTGGTTCTTTTTCTCATCCATACATTATATTTGTCCCTGAAATTGAAATTTGGCTATTTTATCTTTTGATATTTTGGTTCGAAATTAACCCTCTTTTTAACTCTTTTGTGCGTTTAATAGATGATCTTCATCCGAGAAATTGAAATCGGTGGCTTGAAGAGGGTTCAAGACAATGGAAAAAATCCATTGTAAGGCTTAAATCGGTCAACATTAGATACATTATGACCCCTAAAACCATCTACTCTCTCTGTCAATCGATCGACGTTCCTTGTGGAAGAAAATCTGTACACCACGGTCCATTTATCCCTATTTCCGTCTCTTACTCTCGAAATCTTCTATCAGCTATTTCTCTACCATGATTTCTCTATTACCTTTTATGATTCAAACATTTGTGTTTTTATGCAGTTGTGTAGCTTGAAGAAATTGGTAGTCTAATTTTCACCAACAGTCAATCTCTTTTCTCTCTGTAAAATTGACTTCCAGTTCTTGCTTATCTATTCCATTTTTTGGTAGCCTAATCCGACATAATTCAATAAATCTTTCATTTGTTGTTAAAGGGAAAACATGCTCGGAATATCGGAGGCTCCTGCTACCAAATTAAGATACTCATGTACCAGGGATAACGCTAAGAGAAAAAGCTCTATTAAACTTCATCAAGGTAACATCATTGTTATTGTGGTTTGTAGACTTGGTCGTGGGCTCTTACTTATCTTATTTCCAACTATTGTTTAACAAGAATTGTTAAACAAAAAAAGCGTATGTACACCTATTCAATCTCTATAAAATGATGCTAAATCTGACCAATAAATATCTTTCTTTAGTGCCCTTTTTGTTTTTTGTTTTTTTGCATTTTTTCTTTCCTGGTTGACGAAGTTCACTTCTTTTATCAGTATACATCTTGCAAAAGCTTATCAGGGAACAATAAAGGGCAGTAGTTGTCTTTGTTTCACATATTGGAACAAGAAATGACAGTAGTCGTCTCTTCCTTAATATGAACATGGAACTGCACATTATTAGTAGAATTTGTTTCTGATAACTAAAGGTACTTCTAGGATTCAAAAACTGCCCTTAAGCCTTCTAAAATTGTGAATTATTCCCTCTACTTATGTCATGGACATGGTTGCCATAAATATGATTTATTGTTTTTTATCCCTTGAATTGATTTATTCTGGTGTTTTATGCTAATGGAAGCCAGATTATGAACTGCTT